>NC_091151.1:22719522-22774522 GCF_040958095.1 Procambarus clarkii | reverse complement strand
CAGGGTATGAAGGCACCCGGGCATGACCCGAGTAATGAGGCACCCGGGTATATCCACTGTATAGAGGCACCCAGGTATGTCCCGAGTAATGAGGCACCCGGGTATATCCATTGTATAGAGGCACCCGGGCATGTCCAGTGTATGGAGGCCCCCAAGACAGGAGGAGAGGCATGAGGTGCGGAAGAGGTTTGTGTTGATTCTAGGTATAATGGACCAGTCTTGCCTTTTGTCTTTATATAGAACTCAATTCATCTCCGGCCGGAGTCCTGCTTGGCTGCTCTAACTCCTTGCCTTGCCTCAGTTGGCTCTCTGAAGTATTCACTTGGTCGTCTCTTGCTCTCACCATTTCAAGGTGTTGATGATGTTCATATATTTCCAATTCATAATGAAACGGCATGACTTGGTACAAATGTTTAATTATATATTTCTTTTGGTTTGGAATTTATGACTAAATATTCTTATCCGTATACAGCTTAGTAGATTAGTCAACGGTTAATGTTGGAAGGAAACACATTGACATTTTGTGATTTAATTAATTTTAATTACAAGCTTAACTTTAGTGCAAGTGTTAGACATTGACTGCTTGCATTCTCTCTTATAGTCTAGGATTAATATTGAACCTGAATTTGAGGTCATAATTGTTTATGTTCTGTTTATTGTGGTTGAGACATGAGACCGCTGGTAAGACCAATATTCTACCTTATAAAGACCTGTGCACTGTTTTATGTTAAATTATATTATATTATAATTCAAATAAACTTTTTTTGAATATTATGGCCCGGGTGTACCTATATATTGATTATATATTTGAGAGCCTTCTACTGCACTTATGTAAAGGTTTATTTTGATAAAAAGGCCCACAATATCATCTGTCCTCACAGCCACATTAACAAGTGCTGGACACGCAGGTTATGTTTAAGCTACTCTGAAATAAGTCATTTATCACTGGTGCAAGATCGAATTAATCATCCCGAAGTCTGTAAATACAAACCGAGCTTACTTATTGAGATTCTAACTTGTATAAGACTTTATACAATAAACTTTTCTGATCGGTTAAACGTTATGGCACAGCGTTGAAGGACCCCACCAAGTTCAGGCGACGACCAGGACTATCAGAGTAAATCATGTTGCTGATAACTATGTTATACTCTGGTCTGTTCCTTAGCTGAGAATCCCCGTCAGGCAGGAGCAGCAACACCTGCAAGGTAGAGGAGATACTTAGCCAGAGATTGAGATCTTGAAGATCACTTTGCCGTATTGTCAAGAGTGGCAGCAGGAGAAAGCCAAGTGAGCTTGTGACTAACATGCACTGACAAACGTTGGCCTCGCATATATTTAAGAAAGATCACGTTAATAAAGTTCAATATAAAACAAGAACGTTTATAGCATTCTTGATACACCCTAAGTAACCAAGCACAGTACCCTACATGGTATTCTTGCCACGCCATAAGTAACCAAGCACAGTACCCTACATGGTATTCTTGCCACCCCATAAGTAACCAAGCACAGTACCCTACATGGTATTCTTGCCACGCCATAAGTATCCAAGCACAGTACCCTTCATGGTATTCTTGCCACCCCATAGGTAACCAAGCACAGTACCCTTCATGGTATTCTTGCCACCCCATAGGTAACCAAGCACAGTACCCTACATGGTATTCTTGCAACGCCATAAGTAACCAAGCACAGTACCCTGGATAACAAAGGAGCTGAAGAACCTTTTAGGTAGAAAGAGAGCTTGGTACAAAATGATTAGGTATGAGGAAGTCAGTTTAGAACAAGAATTTGTAAAACTGGTTAGAAATGTTAAAAAGGAGATAAGGAGGGCAAAAAGAAACTATGACGTTCGCAAAGCAGGGCAAGCAAAGACAAATCCTAATGGATTTTTTCAGTTGTATTGAACTAAGAGTAGAAAAAAGGATTAGACCATTAAAAATTTAGAAAGGTCAGATTACTTTGTAATGACGAAGAGATGTGTAGTATTTTTAATAAATATTTTATATCAGTAATTTACTAAAGAAGAACAGAACATTTTGCCTTCAGCCGAACAAGTCTATGTGGGTGGGGACGAGGACAGGTTGACTAGTTTAGCAGATATCAATGAGGATGTTATTAAACAAATAGTGAAACTCAAACCAAAGAAATTCCCAGGGCCAGACGAAGTGGTTGCCAGGATGCTTAAGGAATCCAAAGAAGAGCTTTGCGAGCCATTTTCTACCATATTTAATAAATCATTAGAGTCAGGTAGTCTCAGGGTCGTTGAAAGTTGCTAGTGTGGTACCAATTTTCAGGAAAGGAGATAGATCACTTGCGTAAAACTATCGGCCTAACGCCTAACTTGTGGAAAAGGAGCTGATAACGTTTATTGTAGGAAAGTTACTTGAATCGATAATTGCAAATACCATTCGCCTTCATCTTGAAAAGCATAAATTAATAAATGATACACAATATGGTTTTTACAAATGGCCGTTCATGTTCAACAAACTTGCTATCCTTTTATTCAAGCATAGTTGAGGCAGTTGATTGTGGTAAAGATTGTGATGTTGTGTACCTTGACTTAAGCAAAGCTTTTGATATAGTGCCACATGAATGACTGATTAAAAGGATAGAGGCTCATGGCATTGAGGGCACTACAAAGGGCATGGCTATACCAAAGGAAACAAAGAGTTAGTAGTTAGTATAAATGTGGTTAAGTCAGAGTGGGAAAATGTTGTAAGTGGAGTGCCTCAGGGCTCTGTCCTGGGACCTCTGTCAATCATAATATATATAAATGATTTAGATTCAGATTTAAGCAGCAATATTTGTAAATTTGCCAATGATATAAAAATCGGGAGGGTAATAAACATGGAAAAAACTCACTATCACTTCAAGAAGATCTAAATAAGGTTTTGAAATGGTCAAAATTTTGGCAGATGCAATTTAATGCTGACAAATGTAAGGTTTTGAGGCTAGGGAATGATGATAGAGTTACAAGATACGAGCTAGATGGTGTTGAGATTGCGAAGTCGGATTGCAAAAGGGATCTGGGAGTTATGATCACTAAGAATTTAAAAAAAATCAATGCATAAAATTTCGTAATAATGCAAATAGTACACTAGAATTTATTAATAGAAGCATTAGTAATAAGACACCTGGTGTTGTTTTTCAGCTATATCTGCTTTGGTTAGGCCCCATTTAGATTATGTAGTTCAGTTTTGGTTGCCGTACTATAGAATGGATATAAATTTACTTGAACACGTCCAGCACAGGATGACAAAGTCAATCCAGCAAATTAGAAACCTGTCATGAAGAAAGATTGACAATGCTTAAATTACTTTCGTGGGAAAGACGAAGAGTTAGGGGTGATATGATTGAGGTTTACAAGTGGATGAATGGCAATAACAAAGGGGATATTAATAGCGTTAAAACTAGCAACACAAGACAAAACACGAAACAATGAGTATAAATTGGATAAGTTTAGATTTAGGAAAGACCTGAGTAAATACTGGTTTGGTAACTTTTTTTTTTTTTTGGCCGGGATATTCCTGGGCAGGCCCTAAGCCTCTGGCTGGCCCACTAAAACTGGGTTGTTGATTTGTGGAACCAATTACCGGGTAACATGGTAGAGATGGGGTCCCTCGATTATTTCAAGCGTAGATTGGACATGTATATGAGTGGGATTGGGTGGTTACAAATAGAAGCTGCCCCGTATGGACCAATAGGCCTTCCGCAATTACCTCTTATTCTTATGTTCTAAAGTGAGGTTCACTGATTGTTTCAAGCGTAGGTTGGATAAATATACTTGAATGAGATTTGGTAGATATGAATAGGAGCTTCCTCGTATGGGCCAACAGGCCTTCTGCACTTACCTTCATTCTTATGTTCTGATGTTCCATGTATGAGTCGTCTGGGACAGAACATAAGAATAAAGGTAAAAGCGGAAGGCCTATTGGCCCATACGAGTCAGCTCCTATTTATATCTACCCAATCCCACTCATATACATGTCCAACCCACGCTTGAAACAATTAACGGACACCGCCTTCACCACGTTACGTGGTAACTGTTCCACAAATCAACAACTCTGTTACCGAACCTTGATACACTCCATTTACAACATTTTCCCACTCTGACTTAACCCCATTTTAACTAACTCTGTTTCCTTTGGGGTAGCCATACCCTAATCCAACTTAATATAGCACCCCCAATACCATGAGCCTCTTATCTTTTTAATCAGTCTTTCATGTTGCACTGTATCAAAAGTTTTGCAAAAGTCAAGGTACACAACGTCACAATCCTTACCACAATCAAGTGCCTCAACTATGCTGGGATAAAATGATAGCAAATTTGTTAAACATGAATGGCCACTTGTAAAACCCATGTTGTGAATCATTTATTAATTTATATTTTTCAAGATAAAGACGAATGGTATATTCAGTTATCGATTCAAGTAACTTTCCCACAATAGACATTAGGCTAATTAGCCGATAGTTTGACGCAAGTGATCTATTTTCTTTCTTGAAAATTGGAACCACATTAGCAACCTTCCATGACTCTGGCACTGGGCTTGACCCTAATAATTTATTAAATATGGTAGACGAAGGCTCGCAAAGCTCCTCTTTACATTCCTTAAGCACCCTGGCAAACACTTTGTCTGGCCCTGGGGATTTGTTTGGCTTGAATTTCACTATTTGTTTAATAACATCCTCCCTGGTAACTGGTAAACTAGTCAACCTTTCCTCTTCCCCACCCACATAGACTTGTTCGGCTGAAGACATAATGTTCTCGTCTTCTTTAGTAAATACAGAGATAAAATATTTATTAAAAATATTACAAATCTCTTCGTCATTATCTGTTATCTGACCTGTCTCAGTTTTTAATGGACCTATCCTTTATCTATACTTTGTTAAATATAAATGGGGAAAACCCTTTAGGATTTGTTTTTTCTTGCATTGTTCTGCGAACTTCATAGTTTCTTTTGCCCTCCTTATCTCTTTTTTTAACATTTCTAACCAGTTGAACGAAATCCTGTTCTAAACTGATTTCCTCATTCCTAATCTTTTTGTACCATGCTCTCTTTCTACCTTTAAGGTTCATCATATCCTTTTTTATCCATTTTGGGTCATTATTATTCGATCTATTCAATTTGCATGGTATACTACCTTCCTTTGCTTTGCTTAGAATATTTTTAAATAAGTTCTATTTTCAATTATCATCGAAATCCCTTTTTACATCACCCATCTCTGGATTCACGTCTCACTCCAAAACAAGCCCACCCCCCCCATGCTCAAGACTTTCCAATATATTTCACCAAAAAAAATCTTAGACCATTAAAATCAGCTTTTCGAAAATCTGGTACTTTAACAGAATTTTCTCCTACAAATCTATTCCATTTTATGTAAAATCTTATTTCTTTGTGATCACTGTTCCCTAGCTCACTCCATATTTCGATTTCATTAATTTGTTTCCCAATTGTTAGCACGAAGTATAAAATATTATTTTCCCAAGTTGGTTCCTTAATGTGTTGCTTAATCTTCAATTAATTCTAGAAATTCTCCTACTTCATTATTCCCTTGTTCTGTTCATTCAATTTATTCCACTAAAATTAAAGTCACCCATGACACAATTACTCTTAGACCTAGATGCTCTAGATATTTCATCCTATAGGTGCTTTGTTTCCATTATGTCCAAGTTTGGTGGTTTGTATATAACTCCATTTATAAAATTTTTAGTTGTTTCGTTAAATTCTACCCAGATAGTTCCTGTGTGTGGCTCAGTTTTGATTCCCTCTTTGGGACTACGTTTCAAAATTTCCCTAATATATATGGCTATGCCCCTCTTCTTCTAATATATCTATCTGCGTGAAATAATTTAAATCCGTTTATTTGATATTCAACTAATATTTCTCCATTTTCTACTTTCATCCATATTTCAGTAAGTGCAATATTACTTTTTTTTCTGTGCAGACAAGAGCGTTTAAATCGTTTATTTTGTTTCTTAGACTCCTACTGTTCTTGTAATATACCTTAATTCTACTGTTATTTTGAGGCCCTTCTCTTTCCCTGTTTATTTTGCGAAATTTGTTTCCCCCACAAACACATACTTTTATTACTTCCCTTCTCCATATCAATTCCCATACCACTATCTACTATCAGTTTAAACCCAAACAAATCCCTCCAACCACAGGTTCCAACGAGTTGGCAACAGCAACAACCTCAGCCCTAGATAGATGCACCCCATCTCGAGCATACATGTCATTTCTTCCATAGAAGTGTTCCCAGTTATGTATGAATGATATTGCATTTGATTTGCAATATTTGTCCAGTCGGCAATAGACACCAAGTACTCTCGATAACTATTCATTTCCAACTCCCTTTCATGGATGAATGCCACATATGATTGTGATTCCTCCCCTTGCTCCTAATTTTATGGTGTCTTAAATCTCTGTATCAGTGCCTCACTCCTAACTCGTCCAACATCATTTCCGCTGGCACTGATACAAATAATGTGTCTGTTTCCATTTCAAGCCATAATATTCAACTATATATTCAACAATATCATCCATCTTCTTGAGGTTATCTTGAGATGATTTCGGGGTTTTTAGTGTCCCCGCGGCCCGGTCCTCGACCAGGCCTCCACCCCCAGGAAGCAGCCCGTGACAGCTGACTAACACCCAGGTACCTATTTTACTGCTATGTAACAGGGGCATAGGGTGAAAGAAATTCTGCCCATTGTTTCTCGCCGGCGCCTGGGATCGAACCCAGGACCACAGGATCACAAGTCCAGCGTGCTGTCGCTCGGCCGACCGGCTCCATGTTGTTAACAGTATCACCAATCTCTGCTCCCGGATAGCAATCCTTAACCTGTTCCCCTAATCTCTGTCACAAAAAGTTATGTCCAAATACTTCACCTGGGAATCTTCCACGACCAAAATTAGCGTAGGTGCTTCCTCTACTTGCTGAGCACTTTGAGGGACCTGCGCTTCCTTCGTTGCCTTTCCTTTCAAGCGAACTGCAGGCTCCCTACAGCACTCGTCTTGCAACACGGCGAATGAGTTAGAAGTACTTAGGACATTTGTAGATGGCCTTGTCAGAGTCTTCTTAAGACCCCTGTCTACCAAATTCCAAGACGAAAACTTTCTACTGTTGCTCTTCCCCTTTTCTTCCTCTTGACCGCCCCCCCCCACCTCTTGTTGGTAGGGGGGGGGCCGGGGTAAGAGAGACGACTGCCCCCTAAACGAGCCAGTATAGGCTGGTCCTGTGATGCGGTTGTACTGATGGGTAACCGCCTGGAGGAGACCTACTACAGGATTAGTGCACCTCCTGCAGATATCGGTGTGCTGTTGTGACTATAGTATACCTGAAAGTAAACCATGGAGCAGCCTACCCGATATAACCACGCCGAGCTCGTGTTAAACTCACGACAGTAGTGGTAAATATTTCTGTTACATTATTCTGCCTCGATAACGGTCTAATGCTTCAACGGTCTTTATACCAAGTAAGAATGAAAGATGTAGGGAACATATTCGCTCATTTTGTGTGCCTGCCAACTCGTGGGAGCGGGTTGTCTTCGAAAAGAAGTTCCTGTAAAATAGTCTAATAGGAGGTACAAGTGTTGTGTTAGTTGACAATTCAGAGGTTGCATGGCATTTCACCTTCCTTTTTATGATGTCTTCAACAAAACCATTAGAGAAGCTGTTGTTGACTAGGACCAGCCTTACCCTACCGAGTTCTTCATCGACTTGCTTCAATCCTGAGCTGTGGCTTACAGCACGGTCCACGCAAGCATTGACAACACTCCTCTTGTACCTGTCTGGGCAGTCACTATTGGCATTGAAGCACATTCCTATGTTTCCCTAGTGTAGAAGTAAAACTCAACACAGAATTCTGCTCAAATGCCTCCTTCAGCTCCTGCAGACGTCAGGCATCAGGTACCTGCGTAAAATTGTCGTCAACATACCTGCAGTGTATGGCGGGTTTCAAGTCCATGTCAACTAAGACCTTCTGCTCGATGATACCCATGTAGAAGTTCGCAAACAGGACACCTAGGGGAGAACCCATGGCGACCCCATCTACTTGCTTATACATGTGCCCATCCGGGCTCAAGAAGGGTGCCTCTTTAGTACAAGCTTGGAGTAGTTTCCTAATTATGTTTTCTGGCATGTCAAGAGGAGTACAAGCCGGATCATGATACACTCTGTCCGCTATCATCCCGATTGTTTCATCCACAAGTACGTTGGTAAACAGTGATTCTATATCCAACGAGGCTGTGGCCTGTTTGCCCTGTGGCCCGTGTTCCCCACAGTAAGTCAACAAATTCCTTTGGAGACTTCAGACTGAAAACACAGGGGTACATAAGGAGTCAGCAATCCCTTGAGTCACTTAGCCAGTCTGTATGTGGGTGTGGTTATCTGGCTGATGATTGACCAAAGTGGGTTTCCAGGCTTGTGGGTCTTGATATTTCCATATGCATACACAGGTTTATATTCCCCAATAACCTTCGGCAGGTGGCGTCCAGATTTCTTGGCGTTCACAGTTTTGATCAATCTGTTTCCCTTCGTTTTCAATTCGGCTGTAGTGTCCTTCGTTACCCATTGGAATTTAGTTTAGTCAGAGAGTATGAGGTTCATTTTCGAAAAATATTCGTCTTTTTTTAAGAATAACGTATATTGGCGACTTGTCACCTCTCCAAGGTGTTCGAGTCACTTCTGGGGTGTGGAGTTTTCAGTTGTATATATGCTTGGGGACCATTCAAGCTTGTTCGCATTTGTGTTGTTCGTGTTGCCCCACATAGTGAGATGATTTGATGAAATAACTATGCCCAAGCTTACCACCAAGTGCCGTCGGGATGGTGGGGAAAATTGCCTCCGCTACCATCGTCTTTTGTACAGTTATAGTTGGTCAAGTGGTTAAGGTATCAGATACGCCAGTTGCATAGTGCCCTTGGCTGTCTGGGTTCGAGTCACTTCTGGGGTGTGGAGTTTTCAGTTACATATATGCTTGGGGACCATACAAGTTTGTTTGCATTTTGTGTTGCTCACGTGGCCCCACAAAGTGAGGTGATTTGATGGCTGATACACAGTCTATGCCCAGGCTCACCACAAAGTGACGTCGGGATGGTGGGGGAAATAACCTCGGCTACCATCGTCTTTTGTACGGTCACAGTTGGTCGAGTGGTTAAGGTACCAGATACGCCATTGCATAGTGCTCCTGGCTGTATGGGTTCGAGTCACTACTGGGGTCTGGAGTTTTCAGTAATATATATATAAATATATATATGACAATGTCAGACCACGGAGGAAAATGAAACAGGAATTTCCTTAAGTACTTTCGTATATTAAATACATCTTCAGAAGGAAGATGTTTAATTCCTTCTGAAGATGTATTTAATATACGAAAGTACTTAAGGAAATTCCTGTTTCATTTTCCTCCGTGGTCTGACATTGTCACATTCTTAATCACGTGTTTATTTTCGTGATACACACACACACACACACACATATATATATATATATATATATATATATATATATATATATATATATATATATATATATATATATATATATATATATATATATATATATATATATATATATTTATATATATATATATATATATATATATATATATATATATATATATATATATATATATATATATATATATATATATATATGTCGTACCTAGTAGCCAGAACGCACTTCTCAGCCTACTATGCAAGGCCCGATTTGTCTAATAAGCCAAGTTTTCATGAATTAATTGTTTTTCGACTACCTAACCTACCTAACCTAACCTAACTTTTTTGGCTACCTAACCTAACCTAACCTATAAAGATAGGTTAGGTTAGGTTAGGTAGGGTTGGTTAGGTTCGGTCCTATATCTACATTAATTTTAACTCCAATAAAAAAAAATTGACCTCATACGTAATGAAATGGGTAGCTTTATCATTTGATAAGAAAACAATTATAGAAAATATATTAATTAAGGAAAACTTGGCTTATTAGGCAAATCGGGCCTTGCATAGTAGGCTGAGAAGTGCGTTCTGGCTACTAGGTACGACATATATATATATACATATATATATATATATATATATATATATATATATATATATATATATATATATATATATATATATGATATGATATATAATTTACTTGTATATATTTCTCTTATATTAAACAAAAAACAAACAAAATATTACACCACACTATTTTATGCACATTATTATATTATAGAATTTTATTTATATTATATATAAATATTATATGTTGATTTGTGGAATCAATTACCGCGTAACGTGGTGGAGGTGGGGTCCCTCGATTTTTTTGCAAACGTGGATTGGACATGTTTGTATGTGAGTGGGATTGGGTGGTTATAAATAGGAGCTGCCTCGTATGGGCCAATAGGCCTTCCGCAGTTACCTTTGTTCTTATGTTCTTGCTAACCCTTAGATGTGGGTTGTACAATTTTAGGCTTGAGCTGAACTGAACAATGCACAACCTAGCCTAATATATTTCTTTGTGCTGACCCAACAAGGGTAGGATTATCATTTAGCTAGAACTGTACTAAGAATTGTACAGCCCCGAAATAGGGTGGGAATAATCAACTACACGATTTTTTTCTATATATTTACCATTCTTATATTATTTCTATTGTATTTCATCTTTGAATGATAAGAACTGTTGCTATCCAACAGACGGCGATGAAGAAGGGCTAGTTCAAGGTAAATCTTATAGCAGCAGCGATTGATTACTCCTCAAATCTTATATTTACTGTTAATATTGTTAATCAGCATCTACGTGAGGCAAACAACGTTGCCTAGTTGTAGAAAATTATAACCCTAGGCTTTTATTGTCAAACAATTGTTTAAATCTGAGCCAGTACCTCAGGTTTTTCCACAACGAAATCATGGGAGCCAATGAAACCAAATTCACAGACTGTGTATCAGACGAAATGTTCAGCAACAGTATGTTGTTCTTTAGATCCTACGTGAGTCTCAAAGGTCATGTGACTCGACAACTGAACAAGTTTGATCAGTTAGTTCAGTCAGGTGTCACAGTCAAAGTACTTGAAGGCTGTGAGGGATCTAGATCCCTCAGCTAGTTTTCCTAGTTTCTAGATTAGGCTAGGCACTCTAGAAACTGAAGCTTTCAAAATAACATATACTTGTTGGGTGTTGAATGAAAGCTTATGTTATGGTCTATCATTTGTGAGTAGTCAGAAGTCTGTGATGGCTCTGTAGAGAGAATTACAGAGATTTTCCTGTTTCTGTGAAACAGGATGATCGAGGTGAGAGTGAAGTGGGATGTGAGGTACTTGACTAAAACCGTTAGAGGTGGGGGGGAGAGTGGAGTGAACGTTGCCCCCCCACATGGGAGACATCACGCCACTGTCTTTTAGGCCTCCCCCTCCTTGTGACGTCACGGGATGCTCGAGGGTGAGTGAGCCTGTGATTGGTTTAGGCATGTGTGCTCCAAGCCGAGTTTTGGCGCGAAGAGCTGTGGTTGGAAGCGGCATCTTGGTAGTGTGCCGGCTTCATGCTGATTGGTCAAGACAAAGTAGGGAGGAGGAATGGATATTTGAGTTTCCCTGCCCACCAGGGAGGCAGTTTGAATTGGGCGGCAAGCGGAGGAAGAAGTGTCTGGTGGAGGTGGCGGGCTGGCCACCTCCACCCCACGTTAATCGCTTCTCTCGTCCAAATTACTCATCGAATATGGCACTCCTGCCATCAGGGGTTGTGTCAAGGCCCAATTGGGTGAATTGGGGCCAAGGATTTACGGAAGGAACAGTAAAAAGCTAAAGAGACAGTTGCAGTGTTAACCCGTGAGGCAGATGGCAGAGCCTCATGGTGTATCAGATTGATCCCTCATCCCTCGGGTCTGAGCATCCTGTCTAGTGGCAATGGACAATTGGTGTTGGGTAGTGTAAGTGAGTGTGATATTACAGGCCCCTGTTGGATTTTTGGATTCCGCCAGGCTGCGTCAGTGTGGGGACGCCGCCGGCCATTGTCACGCCAGTGTAGAGCAAGGCAGGCTCTGGTTTGATGGGGTTGTTAGTGATTCCCCATCCGCGTGTGTACTCCTGTGGGCGGCAGCCTGCCAGCCTGAGGCACCCATGTGCGTGGACACCCGCGGCCACCCACCTTGGCCAGTTGCTTGCTGGGGGCCACCCACCCAGGCCACCCGCGCAGCCAAACCCCACCCCACCCCACGCACCACCTCAGCTGGGTGGGGTGCTATGACGTAATGCGCTACCCGTGGCCAACCCCAGGCCACCCAGCCGCTCTGCCCGGCCCAGCTCGGCCCGCACGCCGGCTACCACTACCCCCCCCCCCCTCTCAGCTCGGGAGGGGCGCTGTGGGCCACGCGGTGGCCACATGCCTTGGCCACTTTCCTGGGACAGCCTAGGGCCACATCTTGTCGACGCATGAGGAGCAAGCAAGCTAAGTGTTGACAGCTAGAGTGGTAGTGACCTGGGAAATGAGTACTATTATCATTGTGTAAAGTGTGATGGGTACCGGTGGAAATTCACGGTAAGAGTTGTCTCAGAGCCTCGCCAGGCTAGAGAAGCAGCTGAGTGACAGCTGTCAGTAGGGTCCAGGTGATTGGGAGGGCGGTACCTGGAGATAGATGTTATACACGGGACCACACTGTAGTATCATAATGTATATATATAGTAGACTGACTAGAGTATGTAACTGGTCAGTGTAGAGATTTACCATATAAGTGATCCAGCCTGTCGATTCTATATAATCGTTCAGACTGGATTAATGCCATAGAGTACCGTAAATTATAATCATTAGAGGTAGGCAGGCCCGGTTGCAGTGATGTCAGTGTGGGCCCTGCGGTCTGTGTAGTTAGTTACATTTACTTGATGATATAATTTTCATTGATTATGTGAATGCCATTTCTATATGTTCATTTGCATGCTTTATGTACTGTGTTGTGTGGTAAGTCAGTAGATGTGATTGCTGACTGATTGCCTAATGATGTCATTAGCATGTGGGGTATGCTGACGGCATCATTATGTTGCAGGTTTGTGCAGTATTGTTATCAGTTTATACGATATTATTGCCCCAGGAACTGTGTTGAGGGTTTAAGGGACCTCTAGGATTATTCAGGGGAATTCACAGTACTTAATGAGAGCAGGCAATTGATGGGTTAATTGCCTTGCTGAGGTAAGTGTGTGTTCACAGTAGTCCTTTGCAACGGGTGCAAGAAAAAGAGAGGGGCAGTAGTATTAGTATACTCTTGTGTGTTGCACAACCGTGTGTCATTATTGTGTGGGCACAGTAATTAGCGAGTTGCAGTAGCCGCAACCATATGTGGGCAATGCTTTTATGATGTTGCATGCCATTGTAGTGTGACCTATGTAACGCTGGGGTTACTTTGTTTCTTTAAGTTGTGTTGAGGACTTAAGGATTCAGTGAGTTAATTAAGTAAGGGGTAATTAACTGGATAAGGGGTGCACACTTAGTATTGTAGAGTGAGTGAGGGCTGTTATAAGAGAGAACAGTGTTGAGCTTGAATGAGATACGTCTCGGGAGCAATTAATTGTCCATGTGACAACTAATTGACCACTCTAGCTAATTATGTAATTAGCCTTCTCATCATGAATTCACGTAGTGGGAGAGGATCTGTCAGAGTCTGTCAATATTTGTGTTAACGTAATTTGCTCGAGACTAATTACCTTTCAGGGGTATAGCAATTAGTGGCTCAGGTTAATTAGTGGATCATTAACATTGGAGAGCTCCGATGACTCGGTAAAGCGAGGTCATGGAGCTAGCATAGATCGTTGTATTAATCATATCCTGTCTGAGGACAGTGGATTAGTGGCACATCTTATTAATTAGGGTAATTAACTCCTTTCCCGTGAATTCACAGTGTTTGATGAGACCTGCTTAGGCAGTGCGGAGTGAGACGTATTTATGGATGCTTACTTATTGGTCATGGTGACAGTTAATTAATTGCTCAGAATTAATTAGGGGTAATTAACACTCACTAGTAATTTTTTGACACAGACTGTGGAGAAGCTACCAAGTTAGGGTAGGCTTAGTTAACGTAACTCAATGGGGATGTAATTAGTGGTCCGTTTGACCTTAATTGAGAATTACTCACTGAATACTTGCAAGGAGTCAAGTGTGATGTAATATATGTTTGAGTTATTGTTAACAAGAGAGACAAGTGTTAAAGATTAACGTAGAGTATCATCATGATGTTGTCTAGTGTGAGACAATTGTTTGTGATTACCGTAGTACTTTGTTGCTGACTGCTGCGATCAGTCAATTAACGTAATTAATCACTTAAGGCAATTTCTTTTGGTTGTCGTCTGGTGACGAGAGTAGAGTCATCTAGTGATTTGTGGAGCTGTGTCCCAGAATCCCGCCTTGCCTGTCTTTGTTACTGTTTACAACAGTGCAACTTCTTGTAGGGAGTTGCAAAGAGTGTTCACACTGGGTTGTGATAGGGGGGAGTCACTGTTGGACTACCCGCCTAGTTACGTGGGTCTCTCCTGGGGGGCGGGAGGACCCCTAAGATTGTGATTATAGTAGCTGTCAGGGAAACCGAGACACTATTGATTGCATGCTTGTGTCTTCAGTGGATATCCTTCATTTGTTCAGTTAGTTCATGTTGTCAGCCCGAAGTGTCAGCAAGATGGAGCCTGCTGTCACTTCTCGAGGGGCTGTTGAATAGCTGTGTTGCAAATGCCACTTGATGTACAATAACGTAACCATTCGCTGTGGTGTAACTTAGTCTGTGATATTTTTCTTCGTTTTGCAATATTGCGTCATCAGTGGGCACACCTGTGTTCAGGTTAGTTCATTATGCAGCCTCACAGCAAGGGTTGCTATTTAGCTGTTTGTTATCGTGCCACTGGATGGACATTAACGTAACGTAAACTCGGTAATGTAGTAGTTAGTCTCTTGTTATTAATAAATTGTTGTTATAGAAAACGGTCTTTGATGTCAACCCTTCAACCATATTATTCCACCATATTTCTGCATATTATTAAATGTTGATGTGATCTTGATAAGGCGGCTGTTCTTGGGAATTCGAATTCCAATTCATAGCGCCACATCAAATATAAATATTTGATTGTGAGAACCCGTCGGTTACCATTTATTAGTTTTAACGTCCTGTTTAACTAGGAGGAGCCAGCGGCCTATTGTGGACAGGTTTTCACCCCTGGTGGTGGAGGCCTGGCGGTTTGCTCCCGCTTTTCCTTTTTTTTCTATTGGACTCATGCTTAACTGCCGTGAGCAGACTTTAAACTTGTAGTCCACCTCCTAAGGGAGGTAGGCGTAGAGAAAAATCTCACAAAGGCCACATAGAGGTGGCCAAACAAAAATTACAGAGAACAAATGAGGCTGCAGCTAACTATTTTAGAATCCTCAGGCAACAAACTGCTGAGCCAGACAAACATTTTCCATGACGATACGGACAATTTGAGGAGGATGTCTTTGATCGTCTGGATAAATTAATACAGTTCTTAGAACGATTGAATATAAAATCTGTTTCTCAAAATGCTTTAACAACGAGTGATACTTATATACTTGAACCACTCAAAGAAGTTCGTCTTCCTGCCATTGATCTACCTCAATTTTAATGGCAGAGATGACGAAAACTTTGAATGTTACTTGAACACGTTAGATTCCTTAATGAACTCTAAAAGTTCAATTAACAAAATAAATAAATTCCTTTATTTGCGAAGTACCCTTAAGAGAGAAGCAAAGCCAGTTACCGATCATGTGAATCTAAGCGGAGACGACTACGATTCTGCCATACAGAATCGTCATATTCTTACGTTACCTCCCACCTTGTCCACAGCTTACCTGTCAGTCCCATGCTGTCTAGTGTACCCCATGTTGTTAAGTTAGTTTTGCTTAGTGAAATCTAGCTGCTGTGACTCGTGCCTCGTGTTAACTTAACTGATTTATAATTACTTTGTTGTGGTTCTGTAATTATTGTATATATAAGCTGTGTCATGAATATATTTTCGCCCAAGTAAACTAGTGGTTTTACTTAGACTTTCACTCAAACCTAGACATTTGTTTATGTTTTATCTGAGGTCAGGAGGCTCACAGATTAAGGGAAGAAAGTTCTCCACCAGGAGCCTCACTTGGGGATGATGACATAACAAGCGCCCACCTGATAGTTGCCGAGAGGAGCGTTAGTGGGTAATGTCATGGAGAACTGGAGCTTCTGTTGTTGGCCGGGCAGCCACCTCCTGAGGTCCGCCCCAGCAAGTGCAGACACGTACTCAGTCTTGGTGCTCACATGATGCAACACTAACTGCAAAACCAGCCACATTCTTAACGACGTTGGCCACAAATATCTATTTGGTTTTCAATATCATAGGAATATTTAATTAAATGGTAAGTTAAAACTGAAATTTTAATGAACAAATTGGTTAGTGACAGATCAATTATTTATCGTATGAAGTTGTTCAGCAGGTGAGTATGAGTATCTTAAGGAACCATTAGCGAACAGTGTAGATTGTATGACCGCAATGTACATCAGGCTCCGAACTGAGAAAGTTTTCATCAAATACACGCAATAAAATTATATTGGCTTACAATTCATTAATTTACAATTGAATGTTGGAGAGTAGGAAGCCCTCAACCAGTTCCAACTTGGAACTAGTTTGTGATCTTGCCTAGGCTTACCACATGATCGAATAGAGCTCAATAACACGGCAGGGCCACAAGACAGAACAGGGTTCAGTAACACAGCAGGGCCACAAGACAGAACAGGGTTCTGTAACACAGCAGGGCCACAAGACAGAACAGGGTTCAGTAACACAGCAGGGCCACAAGACAGAACAGGGTTCAGTAACACAGCAGGGCCACAAGACAGAACAGGGTTCAGTAACACAGCAGGGCCACAAGACAGAACAGGGTTCAGTAACACAGCAGGGCCACAAGACAGAAAAGGGTTCAGTAACACAGCAGGGCCACAAGACAGAACAGGGTTCAGTAACAGAGCAGGGCCACAAGACAGAACAGGGTTCAGTAACACAGCAGGGCCACAAGACAGAACAGGGTTCTGTAACACAGCAGGGCCACAAGACAGAACAGGGTTCTGTAACACAGCAGGGCCACAAGACAGAACAGGGTTCAGTAACAGAGCAGGGCCACAAGACAGAACAGGGTTCAGTAACACAGCAGGGCCACAAGACAGAACAGGGTTCAGTAACACAGCAGGGCCACAAGACAGAACAGGGTTCAGTAACACAGCAGGGCCACAAGACAGAACAGGGTTCTGTAACACAGCAGGGCCACAAGACAGAACAGAGTTCTGTAACACAGCAGGACCACAAGACAGAACATGGTTCTGTAACACAGCAGGACCACACGACAGAACAGGGTTCAGTAACACAGCAGGGCCACAAGACAGAACAGGGTTCTGTAACACAGCAGGGCCACAAGACAGAACAGGGTTCAGTAACACAGCAGGGCCACAAGACAGAACAGGGTTCTGTAACACAGCAGGACCACACGACAGAACAGGGTTCAGTAACACAGCAGGACCACAAGACAGAACAGGGTTCTGTAACACAGCAGGGCCACAAGACAGAACAGAGTTCAATAACACAGCAGAGCCACAAGACAGAACAGAGTTCTGTAACACAGCAGGGCGACAAGACAGAACAGGGTTCAGTAACACAGCAGGGCCACAAGACAGAACAGGGTTCTGTAACACAGCAGGGCCACAAGACAGAACAGGGTTCTGTAACACAGCAGGGCGACAAGACAGAACAGGGTTCAGTAACACAGCAGGGCCACAAGACAGAACAGGGTTCTGTAACACAGCAGGGCCACAAGACAGAACAGGGTTCTGTAACACAGCAGGGCCACAAGACAGAACAGGGTTCAGTAACACAGCAGGGCCACAAGACAGAACAGGGTTCAGTAACACAGCAGGGCCACAAGACAGAACAGGGTTCTGTAACACAGCAGGGCCACAAGACAGAACAGGGTTCTGTAACACAGCAGGGCCACAAGACAGAACAGGGTTCAGTAACACAGCAGGGCCACAAGACAGAACAGGGTTCTGTAACACAGCAGGGCGACAAGACAGAACAGGGTTCTGTAACACAGCAGGGCGACAAGACAGAACAGGGTTCAGTAACACAGCAGGGCCACAAGACAGAACAGGGTTCTGTAACACAGCAGGGCCACAAGACAGAACAGGGTTCTGTAACACAGCAGGACCACAAGACAGAACAGGGTTCTGTAACACAGCAGGGCCACAAGACAGAACAGGGTTCAGTAACACAGCAGGGCCACAAGACAGAACAGGGTTCAGTAACACAGCAGGGCCACAAGACAGAACAGGGTTCTGTAACACAGCAGGGCCACAAGACAGAACAGGGTTCAGTAACACAGCAGGGCCACAAGACAGAACAGGGTTCTGTAACACAGCAGGGCCACAAGACAGAACAGGGTTCTGTAACACAGCAGGGCCACAAGACAGAACAGGGTTCTGTAACACAGCAGGGCCACAAGACAGAACAGGGTTCAGTAACACAGCAGGGCCACAAGACAGAACAGGGTTCTGTAACACAGCAGGGCCACAAGACAGAACAGGGTTCAGTAACAGAGCAGGGTCACAAGACAGAACAGGGTTCAGTAACACAGCAGGACCACAAGACAGAACAGGGTTCAGTAACACAGCAGGGCGACAAGACAGAACAGAGTTCAGTAACAGAGCAGGGCCACAAGACAAAACAGGGTTCTGTAACACAGCAGGGCCACAAGACAGAGCAGGGTTCAGTAACACAGCAGGGCCACAAGACAGAACAGGGTTCTGTAACACGGGAGTGCCACAGGAAAGAACAGGTTCTGTTAAGCACCATGGGGAACAGGTAACATGGGGCAGGTGTGAAAAGTCTAAAGATTATAGTCTTATTGATAGCTTATATGGAGTTTACCAAAGGTAAACTCTTGCCCTTAGACGCCTCGTGTTGGCACCATGAAGTTGAGCAGCCAGCACCATCATGTCCCACACCACCAACAGTGTAGGCGAGCAGCCAGCACCATCATGCCCCACCACCAACAGTGTAGGCCAGCAGCCAGCACCATCATGCCACACCACCAACAGTGTAGGTCAGCAGCCACCACCATCATGCCACACACCACCAACAGTGGAGGCGAGCAGCCACCACCATCATGCCGCACCACCAACAGTGGAGGCGAGCAGCCACCACCATCATGCCACACCACCAACAGTGTAGGCCAGCAGCCAGCACCATCATGCCACACCACCAACAGTGTAGGCGAGCAGCCAGCACCATCATGCCACACCACCAACAGTGTAGGCCAGCAGCCAGCACCATCATGCCACACCACCAACAGTGTAGGCCAGCAGCCAGCACCATCATGTCACACCACCAACAGTGTAGGCGAGGAGCCAGCACCATCATGCCACACACCACCAACAGTGTAGGCCAGCAGCCAGCACCATCATGCCACACCACCAACAGTGTAGGCCAGCAGCCAGCACCATCATGCCACACCACCAATAGTGTAGGCCAGCAGCCAGCACCATAATGCCACACCACCAACAGTGTAGGCGAGGAGCCAGCACCATCATGCCACACACCACCAACAGTGTAGGCCAGCAGCCAGCACCATCATGTCACACCACCAACAGTGTAGGCGAGGAGCCAGCACCATCATGCCACACACCACCAACAGTGTAGGCCAGCAGCCAGCACCATCATGCCACACCACCAACAGTGTAGGCCAGCAGCCAGCACCATCATGCCACACCACCAGCAGTGGCTTTCATTTGATCTAATATTTATGATTCTAATTATTGTATATAAGATATGCCCTAACTTAGTGCTAAGGTATTAACTAGAATTAATTAGTATATTGCTGATCAACTAAGCTATCTAACCGTCCTCCCTAACTAATGATAAAGACTAACTTACAGGTAACTATCCAGAGTCTCTGTACCTAACTCCAAAAAATCCACTGATGTTAATGATATAATCCTTTCCCTTAAAACAGTCAAGTGTCCTTGCTGAGATTCCAGCTCAAATTTTCAAAAAATCCTCTAGATTTTTAGCTCCGGCCATTGCATTGCTTTACAAAAATTCATTTAAACTGCAAACCTTTCCTGATATTAAAAAAAAACAAGACTAACCCCAGTCCATAAATGTGGTGATCTCACTGATGTCAACAATTACATACCAATATCAATCTTGCCATCCTTGTCTAAAATATTTGAGAAACTAATCTACAAGCAGCTTTACTCTTATCTAGCTAAACACAATACACTTAGGTCTTGCTAATATGGATTCAAACCCCCATAAAACACCAATGATGCAGCAATTAGTATGATTAACTTGATACATGCAACTCGTGACAAAAATGAGTTCCTCTGTTGGGTTATGTGTTGACCAACGTAAGGCTGTTGGCACAGTTAACCACTATAACCTGCTTCTTAAATTACATCATTATGATTTCAGAGGTAACTCCCTCCAATACCTTCAGACTTACCTTAGTGACAGGCTCCAGTATGTCTTTGTGAATGATCTCAACTCTCCTACCCTATCTATCAACACTGGTGTTCCACAGGGCAGCATACTTGACCCTCTCCTCTTTCTCATCTACATTAATGATCTTCCAAATGCCTCTCAACATCTCAAGCTAGTTTTATTTGCTGATGACATAACCTTCATTTTCTCCAATCTTAACACTCTTATTCTGAAGGATACGTTGAATACCGAACAAAATAAATTCCATGTTTAGCTAACTGCTAACAAACTCACACTTTACATTTGATATAACCTATATTTTGTTTGGTAATGAGTCCTCTGATCAAATTAATCTAAGAATTAACAATAACCAAATTAGTAACAAAGTAATGGTAAATTTCTTGGTGTTCTCAATGATGACAAGCTGAATTTCCACGGCCACATTCAAAATATAGCTAAAAAAGGTTAAAAAACAGATGGCATTCTAAGATTGGATATTATGTACCTCGCCCTGCCCTGGTATTACTCTCTCATCTATCCTTATATCAATTATGATATCTGTACCTGTGTTTCTACTATCCAAAATCATATACATCCTTTAATTATTTAACATAAATCAGCTATTAGAACAATAACAAACTCTGGCCCCTGACAGCACTCGTGCGCCCCCCCCCCCCTTTCTTAAATCTTTGAATATGTTAGATATTAAGTCACTGCACATCCTCTCAGGTGTACTCTTATATATAAAACTCTAAACTGTAATGCTAATCCTGACCTTATGTCAGATCACGTTAGTTAAGAAGGTTGAGGCCTTTAAGGGAAGAGAAAGGGACGGGAAGAAAGGGAAAGGGAAAGGAAAGAGCTTACTGTGAAAGGGAAAGGGAAAGGAAAGAGCTTACTGTGAAAGGGAAAGAGAAAGGAAAGAGCTTACTGTGAAAGGGAAAGGGAAAGGAACGAGCTT
The DNA here is from genome assembly GCF_040958095.1 of Procambarus clarkii. NCBI lineage: Eukaryota > Metazoa > Arthropoda > Malacostraca > Decapoda > Cambaridae > Procambarus > Procambarus clarkii. Next base: position 22,753,092 of record NC_091151.1, on the reverse strand, counting down.
ACTGTGAAAGGGAAAGGGAAAGGAAAGAGCTTACTGTGAAAGGGAAAGGGAAAGGAAAGAGCTTACTGTGAAAGGGAAAGGGAAAGGAAAGAGCTTACTGTGAAAGGGAAAGGGAAAGGAAAGAGCTTACTGTGAAAGGGAAAGGGAAAGGAAAGAGCTTACTGTGAAAGGGAAAGAGCTTACTGTGAAAGGGAAAGGGAAAGGAAAGAGCTTACTGTGAAAGGGAAAAGTCAATAGCAACGAAGCCAGGACAAAGGTTCAGGTTGGATAGGTTGTGTATCAGAGCCGTTTCGACAAGACGGCGTCCGTGTAGAGTAGAGGCAGGAAAAAAATTATTTTAGAAGAAGACTAATCATAGGATGATTATAATCCCTAACATGACAAAATAGAGCACTGTTTGTGTCTGAAGACTTAACACTTCTTATGTGTTCATTAGGCATATGGCCAGTTACCACGTTGGAGAGGTCAAGACGAACAGGAACGAAGAGTGTTAGTTTGTCGAAAGCCGAGCTTTATATCAAGAGGGTGAAACGTATTAGTGAGGGTTTTGAGCTCAGATATGAAGGGAAGGCAGAGAACATTGGTACTTGTGTTGGAAACAGGTCTGGGATGAAAGAATTGAATAGAAATAACCTGTTACTTGAATGGGGAAGTGTGACATTAAATAAACCATTAATACTGTTTTGCTTACCTGAGCTGACCGATAATTGATTGGCGCCGCCCAACCTTTGTTGGCGATCAGTATTCCGACCTTCAGCTGACATCCGACAGCTACCTCTGCAGGAAACTGCGCCTGCACGCCCACGAAATTGTATCCCATTGATGACCAAATCTGTCAATAACGAATATTAACTAAATATGTTCAGATCATTGTCCCTGCTCAAATCATATCTCTTAATACAAATCAGAAGAACAAATGATTGTCACTGGGTTACACTGTTGAGCAGCAACAGACACCTTAGTTTTATGATCATACTGATGTTGTTGTTTAAGATTCAGCTAACGGGCTATGGTGAGCCTATAGTGGACTTGCCCCCTGTAGTGGACTTGATCATACAAGTAAGTACTATCAGTCTGAAGTCAATACGATGAGGTTCTCTCAACCAGCATATCAGAATGATACATATGCGATACCAGCATGTCGTAGGCTGCTAATTAGTAGAGAGAGTGCTTTTTTTAGTTTAAAACTGTAAACATCGTTAGGTTGTACTATTTTAGGTTAGGTTGTGTCAAATTTAATTTGGTAAATATTGAAATCAGGTAATGATCTGACTTATCATGTGTACAATATTACTAGTATCTTTCCTTTTTCGTTATAGGATAAGAATGCTAAGTTTGTAACATTACTTCAAACTATCGTACCCTCCTTATAGCAAGCAAGTGAAAAGCAGCATTTGAAACATACAAATTAACCTTCAGACTTCACAGCAAAACAACGATTGACAACCACCTCATAAATGCACTTCACAATATAAACTAAGAATCTGAACTAAATAATACACATGGTATAAAATAATTAATTAACATCTTCCTCGCCAAAGCACCCTCTACAACACACACTGTCCTCTTCTCACCAAGCAAGTAACTGTCAAAAGATTAAACAACCTTTGACTCAGAAACAGCATACATAAGGATAATATATTCCACAAATATGTCCAACACAAGAAACAAAACAAATAAACTATATCTGAAAGGATGCATTAAGGATAATATATTCCACAAATATGTCCAACACAATAAACAAAACGAAACAAATAAGCTATATCTGTAAGGTTAGGTCAAAGATAAAAAATATGAACAAAAATATGTCAAACACAATAAATTATATGTGAAAGGTTAGGTTAAAGGTCAAAGAATAAGAACAAATTATATCCAACACAATAAATACACTAAGATCAAAAAATGGTTAGGTTAAAGGGCGGAGAATAAGAACAATTATATCAAACATAGTAAATTCAACTTATGAGAGACTTGATGAACTTTAAATAAAAAATGTATAAAATACTTAAACTCACATCTCTAACAAATATTACTTGAACTGAAAAATGCCTGTATATAACAAATACTTTGAAAATGCATGACACCTATCTTTAACAAAATCTCATGAAATGCATAAAATACCCCATCTTAAACAAATAATCCTTGATAATGCTTAAATACCCTATCATTAATAAAGACAGCCTTGAAATCACCAAACATCCATATTTAACAAAATCCTTTGAAAGACTTAAACACCCTATCTTTAACAGACACACCTTTGAAATGTTTAATCACCCTGTCTTTAACACATATCCCTTGAAATGACAAAAGACCCCGTCTTTTATACACGCCTCTTGAGAACGAACCAACAACTATATATATATAACAAAAAATCCTATGAAATAAAGCAAATGTATTTGAAACACAGATTGATGAACATGAATGTTCTCAAGAAAAACATATATACATATGATAAGATGTTTAATATATTAATAATATATGTAAAGACTAGATGTGGTAAAAATAGACATTCCTATAAATTATATGGAAAGTATGAGGATATATAAATAAGTAAAGGTTAGGTGGGGTGTGATAGGTTAGGGTCATGGTTGGTTGGGGTAAGTTAAGGTTATGGGTTATGTAAGGGAGGAATGCTTAAACAACACCTACTAAGAATAACAGTAATAAGAACGAGCTAAGATAAGACAAATTAGTTGGATATGGGTTTTTATATAATGTTCTGAAAATAGTATATGTGTAAGAGTGACAAACTGTTTGTGAGAGTTGTGCTAGTCTAAGAGTGCATATGGTTTGTGTCAGTACATAAATGTATTTACTTGTTTTGACTAAGTTTATGAATTTTGAGCAAGTCTGAGAATGTGAGTAAGTTAATGAACAGAGAGTATGTGGGCATGTGCCAGTCTGTGTTTGTTTGTGTAAGTGAGTGAACTGAGTATTTGTTTAAGTTTTGTATAAGTGTGCAAGTTTTTATAAGTTTGCGAGTGTAATTGTATGTTTAAATGAGTGTTTTCAGGGTAAATAAATGAAGAATTGATGTTTCAGAGAGAATAAGATGATGCTTTAAATAAGTTATGATAGGTGAGGTATGTAAGTCAGATAATTTGGTAAGTTGTGTAAGTTAGGATATGTCAGGACAGATAAGTTATGTTAGGTGAGTTATGTTAAGCAATTTACATCAGGTAAGTTTGGCTAGGTAAGGGGGGGGGGTTTAGCTATGTTGTGTAAGTTATGATATGTTTGGTTCATGATAAGGTAAGGTACGTTAGGTAAGTTAGGTTATGTAAGTTATATTAGGTAGGAGAAGTTAGGTAAGTTATGATAGTACGTTAGATCAGGTCAGGATAGGTAAGTTACGTGAGGTAAGTTAGGTTATGTAAGTAACAACAGGATAGGCTAGTACAAATAAATCAGGATAGGTAAGTTACATTATTAAGTTAAGTAAGTTAGACCAAGTTAGGATTGGTAAGTTATGACAGGTAGGATAGGTTGTGTAATTTCTATCAGGTAGGTGAGGATATGTAAGTTGGAATACATAAGTTACATTAGCATAGGTTAGCTCAGGTAAATCAGGATAGGTAGGATAGTGAATTGTTGATCAGAGACTAGTTTAAGTTAAAGTGGATAAGCGAATACATTTTTAACATAATAATTAATAAACGGAAATAAAAGTTGTTAAGAACAGATGAACTAGTTACTTAAATAGTCATGTTTAGTGAGAGAGTTATTATTATCAGCGATGGGAAACATAGTAAAATGGCGATAATATGATGTAGTACCTTTGTAATAAGTTGATAGAAAAGTTTTATACTCATTTTTACTTGATGAGTAAGTTTATTAGTACATAAAGTAGCGCATGTTTAGTTTGATATATTACTTAAAGTATTTTGTAACTATATAATGTGTCTTATTAAATTTTGCACAAACATTAGTTTAAATATTGTACAGAAAACGAAGCTCTTTGCTACTTATTTATTGAATGAAGAACAAATATTTGTTGCTATGAGAGTATTATTTGATGTACAAAGAAGTTCTAATGAGTAATTATTTTATATAAATTTGCGTTAAAGAGAGAAAATGATAATTAAATTATATAAGAATTTATTATTGTTGTCTTTGAGAGATTCATTAAATGCACGAAAATGTCTTAAAGAATATCTTTGAGATATTCTTGAGATAAAGAATGTCTTAGAGAATAAATGTCTTAGAAAGTTTCTTTGATGCTCGAAGATGTCTTAGAAAGTACATATGTTAATTAAAATGATCTTGGAACGTATTAATGGGGTCTTGGAGAGATTAATTAATGAACGAAGATGATTACAGAGTATCCTTCTTAAGTAAATACAACACAGAGAGAGTCTTTTAATGCTTGAAGAGTATTCTTAATGTTTCCGAGATTACCTTTGTCGACTCTGAGAATAACTTTGATAGCATGCAAATTATTTTGATGTCTTTGAGCGTGTCATTGGAGAATGATGATGCAATGAGAATATAATTTGATGAGCAAAGATAATTCGGAAAGAACTTTAGCTTAGAAAATATTATGAAGAAATCACCTTTGACTATTTTTCTAACTCAACAATGCATAATGGTAGTTACGAAAGTGTTGAAATATGATGAACATGACTATTTTCAGTTGAGAGAAGAGTTATTTTAGGTAAGAAAGGTGTTGGTAAGAAATATTAAGTTGATAAAGAAATACAATGACAATTGGTTGAAAATAAACCTCAGTAAATGAATAAATAAATACCTTGCAACTAAATAATTTGAAAAACCTAAATAATTTGTAACTAAATAATTCGTAATTAAATAAGTTGAAAACTAAGTATATTGAAACAAAATATTTTGTATTTATCAATAATAAATATATTGCAATAAATAACTTTTACATGACTAAATAAATTTGTAAGTAGCTGAAATAAATAATTTGTAGCAAATAACTTTTAAATGTCTAAATAAATTTGTAAATAACTAAATAAATGACTAAATAAATGACTAAATAAATACTTTGTAGTAACTTGTTGACAATCAATAATGCGGTTAATAATACATTACAATGAACTATTTACTGAATGGGAGAAACAATCATATATTTGATTTCAAAGACACAGAGAACATGTAAGAGAATGTGATGAACACAGTGAACATGTAAGAGAATGTGATCCCCCACGCCCTCTGCCACACACCCTCTGCCACACACGCCCTCTGCCACACACCCTCTGCCACACACCCTCTGCCACACACCCTCTGCCACACACCCTCTGTCACACACCCTCTGCCACACACACCCTCTGCCACACACCCTCTGCCACACACCCTCTGCCACACACCCTCTGCCACACACCCTCTGTCACACACCCTCTGCCACACACCCTCTGCCACACACCCTCTGCCACACACCTCCCCCACACACCCTCTGCTACACAGCCTCTGCCACACACCCTCTGCCACACACTCTCTGCCACACACCCTCTGCCGCACACCTCCCGCACACACCCTCTGCCACACACCCTCTGCCTCACACACCCTCTGCCACACACGCCCTCTGCCACACACACCCTCTGCCACACACCCTCTGCCACACACCCTCTGCCACACACCCTCTGCCACACACCCTCTGCCACACACCCTCTGCCACACACCCTCTGCCACACACCCTCTGCCTCACACACCCTCTGCCACACACCCTCTGTCACACACCCTCTGTCACACACCCTCTGTCACACACCCTCTGCCACACACCCTCTGCCACACACCTCCCCCACACACCCTCTGCCACACACCCTCTGCCACACACCCTCTGCCACACACCCTCTGCCACACACCCTCTGCCTCACACACCCTCTGCCACACACCATCTGCCACACACCCTCTGCCACACACTCTCTGTCACACACCCTCTGTCACACACCCTCTGCCACACACCCTCTGCCACACACCTCCCCCACACACCCTCTGCCACACACCCTCTGCCACACACCCTCTGCCACACCCCTCTGCCACACACACCCTCTGCTACACACCCTCTGCCACACACCCTCTGCCACACACCCTCTGTCACACACCCTCTGCCACACACCCTCTGCCACACACCCTCTGCCACACACCCTCTGCCACACACCCTCTGCCACACACCCTCTGCCACACATCCTCTGCCACACACCCTCTGTCACACACCCTCTGCCACACACCCTCTGCCACACACACCCTCTGCCACACACCTCCCCCACACACCCTCGCCTGCCAGCCGGCGGGACTGACCGTGTTAAAGCAGCCTTGGGTCCTCCAAGCGTCGAGCACCACCTGAATGTAGTCGACATTAAGGAACCTGTAGTGGAGCTCCGCCATCTCCTGCAGTGCTGTTGGACAGCTTGATCTGTGGGAGTGGGAGCCAATGTTAGTGTGTTATGTGATGAGCAGGTAGGTCAATGTGTGTGTTATGAGATGAGCAGGTAAGTCAGTGTGTGTTATGTGATGAGCAGGTAGGTCAGTGTGTGTTATGTGATGAGCAGGTAGGTCAGTGTGTGTTATGTGATGAGCAGGTAGGTCAGTGTGTGTTATGTGATGAGCAGGTAGGTCAGTGTGTGTTATGTGATGAGCAGGTAGGTCAGTGTGTTATGTGGTGAGCAGGTAGGTCAGTGTGTGTTATGTGATGAGCAGGTAGGGTTAGTGTGTTATGTGATGAGCAGGTAGGTCAGTGTGTTATGTGGTGAGCAGGTAGGTCAGTGTGTGTTATGTAATGAGCAGGTAGGTCAGTGTGTGTTATGTGATGAGCAGGTAGGTCAGTGTGTGTTATGTGATGAGCAGGTAGGTCAGTGTGTTATGTGATGAGCAGGTAGGGTTAGTGTGTTATGTGATGAGCAGGTAGGTCAGTGTGTGTTATGTGATGAGCAGGTAGGATAGTGTGTGTTATGTTATGAGCAGGTAGGATACTGTGTATTATGTGATGAGCAGGTAGGGCAGTGTGTGATGTGATGAGCAGGTAGGTCAGTGTGTGTTATGTGATGAGCAGGTAGGTCAGTGTGTTATGTGATGAGCAGGTAGGTCAGTGTGTTATGTGATGAGCAGGTAGGTCAGTGTGTTATGTGATGAGCAGATAGGGTTAGTGTGTTATGTGATGAACAGGTAGGTCAGTGTGTTATGTGATGAGCAGGTAGGTCATCACCAGGACTGACCTGGGGACATGTTTAGTGCAGCAGTAGTTACTGGTCATCACCATGACTGACCTGGGGACATGTTTAGTGCAGCAGTAGTTACTGGTCATCACCATGACTGACCTGGGGACATGTTTAGTACAGCTGTAGTTACTGGTCATCACCATGACTGACCTGGGGACATGTTTAGTGCAGCAGTAGTTACTGGTCATCACCAGGACTGACCTGGGGACATGTTTAGTACAGCTGTAGTTACCGGTCATCACCAGGACTGACCTGGGGACATGTTTAGTGCAGCAGTAGTTACTGGTCGTCACCATGACTGACCTGGGGACATGTTTAGTGCAGCAGTAGTTACTGGTCATCACCATGACTGACCTGGGGACATGTTTAGTGCAGCAGTAGTTACTGGTCATCACCATGACTGACCTGGGGACGTATTTAGTGCAGCTGTAGTTACTGGTCATCACCAGGACTGACCTGGGGACATGTTTAGTGCAGCTGTAGTTACTGGTCATCACCAGGACTGACCTGGGGACATGTTTAGTGCAGCTGTAGTTACTGGTCATCACCAGGACTGACCTGGGGATATGTTTAGTGCAGCAGTAGTTACTGATCATCAACTAACCTGGGGGGGATATTCGCGCAAGTCTCACCACCCATGGAGAGGAACAGTGTTTCATTCTTCAGGTATGGGTACTCCATCGCCTTGTTAACGTACGTGCCGAAATCCGTGTCTGAGGCGAGGAAGCAGTCGTTATGTTGGCCGATCCTCGCTACCTGCCCCCCACAACGGTACATTGATCAGTTCTTCATGCACTCTTGCTCATCGTAGAATATATTATATATTTATATAATAACAAGTAACAATATTGTTTTATGATAAAATTTCTGAAGTTCTGCCTGTCAATGTGTGAGATAGTTGTAGTTGTCTGACCTAGTGATTGTTGTCTGAACTAGTGTTTATTGTCTGAACTAGTGATTGTTGTCTGCACTAGCGAATGTTGTCTGCAATCGTGATTGTTAGCTGCACTAGTGATTGTTTTCTGCACTAGAGATTGTTGTCTGCACTAGTGATGGTGTGGTTGTCTGCACTAGTGATTGTGTGGTTGTCTACGCTAGTGATTGTGTGGTTATCTACACTAGTGATTGTGTGGTTGTCTACACTAGTGATTGTGTGGTTATCTACACTAGTGATTGTGTGGTTGTCTGCACTAGTGATTGTGTGGTTGTCTACACTAGTGATTGTGTGGTTGTCTGCACTTGTGATTGTGTGGTTTTCTACACTAGTGATTGTGTGGTTATCTACACTAGTGATGGATGCTGATGTCTGCATTCTAATGGATGACTGTTAGGTGTGTTCTTCAAGCAGGGCGAGTGGGTGACTATTATGGGTGTTCTACAAGCAGGACGAGTGGGTGACTATTAGGTGTGTTCTTCAAGCAAGACGAGTGGGTGTCTATTAGGTGTTTTCTACAAGCAGGACGAGTGGGTGACTGTTAGGTGTGTTCTTCAAGCAGGACGAGTGGGTGACTATTAGGTGTGTTCCACAAGCAGGACGAGTGGGTGACTGTTAGGTGTGTTCTTCAAGCAGGACGAGTGGGTGACTATTAGGTGTGTTCTTCAAGCAAGACGAGTAGGTGACTGTTAGGTGTGTTCTTCAAGCAGGACGAGTGGGTGACTGTTGGGTGTGTTCTACAAGCAGGACGAGTGGGTGACTATTAGGTGTGTTCTTCAAGCAAGACGAGTGGGTGACTATTATGGGTGTTCTACAAGCAGGACGAGTGGGTGACTGTTGGGTGTGTTCAACAAGCAGGACGAGTGGGTGACTGTTGGGTGTGTTCTACAAGCAAGACGAGTGGGTGACTGTTAGGTGTGTTCTACAAGCAAGACGAGTGGGTGACTGTTGGGTGTGTTCTACAAGCAAGACGAGTGGGTGACTGTTGGGTATGTTCTACAAGCAGGACGAGTGGGTGACTGTTAGGTGTGTTCTACAAGCAAGACGAGTGGGTGACTGTTGGGTATGTTCTACAAGCAGGACGAGTGGGTGACTGTTAGGTGTGTTCTACAAGCAAGACGAGTGGGTGACTGTTGGGTATGTTCTACAAGCAGGACGAGTGGGTGACTGTTAGGTGTGTTCTACAAGCAGGACGAGTGGGTGACTGTTAGGAGTGATCTTCAAGTAGGACGAGTGGGTGACTATTATGGGTGTTCTACAAGCAGGACGAGTGGGTGACTATTAGGTGTGTTCTTCAAGCAAGACGAGTGGGTGACTATTAGGTGTGTTCTACAAGCAGGACGAGTGGGTGACTATTAGGTGTGTTCTTCAAGCAAGACGAGTGGGTGACTGTTAGGTGTGTTCTTCAAGCAGGACGAGTGGGTGACTGTTGGGTGTGTTGTACAAGCAGGACGAGTGGGTGACTATTAGGTGTGTTCTTCAAGCAAGACGAGTGGGTGACTATTATGGGTGTTCTACAAGCAAGACGAGTGGGTGACTGTTGGGTGTGTTCTACAAGCAGGACGAGTGGGTGACTGTTGGGTGTGTTCTACAAGCAGGACGAGTGGGTGACTATTGGGTGTGTTCTACAAGCAAGACGAGTGGGTGACTGTTAGGTGTGTTCTTCAAGCAGGACGAGTGGGTGACTATTAGGTGTGTTCTACAAGCAGGACGAGTGGGTGACTGTTAGGTGTGTTCTTCAAGCAGGACGAGTGGGTGACTATTAGGTGTGTTCTTCAAGCAAGACGAGTAGGTGACTGTTAGGTGTGTTCTTCAAGCAGGACGAGTGGGTGACTGTTGGGTGTGTTCTACAAGCAGGACGAGTGGGTGACTATTAGGTGTGTTCTTCAAGCAAGACGAGTGGGTGACTATTATGGGTGTTCTACAAGCAGGACGAGTGGGTGACTGTTGGGTGTGTTCAACAAGCAGGACGAGTGGGTGACTGTTGGGTGTGTTCTACAAGCAAGACGAGTGGGTGACTGTTAGGTGTGTTCTACAAGCAAGACGAGTGGGTGACTGTTGGGTGTGTTCTACAAGCAAGACGAGTGGGTGACTGTTGGGTATGTTCTACAAGCAGGACGAGTGGGTGACTGTTAGGTGTGTTCTACAAGCAAGACGAGTGGGTGACTGTTGGGTATGTTCTACAAGCAGGACGAGTGGGTGACTGTTAGGTGTGTTCTACAAGCAAGACGAGTGGGTGACTGTTGGGTATGTTCTACAAGCAGGACGAGTGGGTGACTGTTAGGTGTGTTCTACAAGCAGGACGAGTGGGTGACTGTTAGGAGTGATCTTCAAGTAGGACGAGTGGGTGACTATTATGGGTGTTCTACAAGCAGGACGAGTGGGTGACTATTAGGTGTGTTCTTCAAGCAAGACGAGTGGGTGACTATTAGGTGTGTTCTACAAGCAGGACGAGTGGGTGACTATTAGGTGTGTTCTTCAAGCAAGACGAGTGGGTGACTGTTAGGTGTGTTCTTCAAGCAGGACGAGTGGGTGACTGTTGGGTGTGTTGTACAAGCAGGACGAGTGGGTGACTATTAGGTGTGTTCTTCAAGCAAGACGAGTGGGTGACTATTATGGGTGTTCTACAAGCAAGACGAGTGGGTGACTGTTGGGTGTGTTCTACAAGCAGGACGAGTGGGTGACTGTTGGGTGTGTTCTACAAGCAGGACGAGTGGGTGACTATTGGGTGTGTTCTACAAGCAAGACGAGTGGGTGACTGTTAGGTGTGTTCTACAAGCAAGACGAGTGGGTGACTATTGGGTGTGTTCTACAAGCAAGACGAGTGGGTGACTGTTAGGTGTGTTCTACAAGCAAGACGAGTGGGTGACTGTTGGGTGTGTTCTACAAGCAAGACGAGTGGGTGACTGTTGGGTATGTTCTACAAGCAGGACGAGTGGGTGACCGTTAGGTGTGTTCTACAAGCAAGACGAGTGGGTGACTGTTGGGTATGTTCTACAAGCAGGACGAGTGGGTGACTGTTAGGTGTGTTCTACAAGCAAGACGAGTGGGTGACTGTTGGGTATGTTCTACAAGCAGGACGAGTGGGTGACTGTTGGGTGTGTTCTACAAGCAGGACGAGTGGGTGTCTGTTAGGTGTGTTCTACAAGCAGGACGAGTGGGTGACTGTTGGGTATGTTCTACAAGCAGGACGAGTGGGTGACTGTTGGGTATGTTCTACAAGCAGGACGAGTGGGTGACTGTTAGGTGTGTTCTACAAGCAGGGCGAGTGGGTGACTGTTAGGTGTGTTCTTCAAGCAGGATGAGTGGGTGACTATTATGGGTGTTCTACAAGCAGGACGAGTGGGTGACTATTAGGGGTGTTCTTCAAGCAAGACGAGTGGGTGACTGTTGGGTATGTTCTACAAGCAAGACGAGTGGGTGACTGTTGGGTATGTTCTACAAGCAAGACGAGTGGGTGACTGTTGGGTGTGTTCTACAAGCAAGACGAGTGGGTGACTGTTGGGTATGTTCTACAAGCAAGACGAGTGGGTGACTGTTGGGTGTGTTCTACAAGCAAGACGAGTGGGTGACTGTTAGGTGTGTTCTACAAGCAAGACGAGTGGGTGACTGTTGGGTATGTTCTACAAGCAAGACGAGTGGGTGACTGTTGGGTGTGTTCTACAAGCAAGACGAGTGGGTGACTGTTGGGTATGTTCTACAAGCAAGACGAGTGGGTGACTGTTGGGTGTGTTCTACAAGCAAGACGAGTGGGTGACTGACTGGAGTGTTGGTGAAAGCTTCACTCGAGGTGATGGGTGAGGTTCGCTCGAGAATCTTCTGCTTGTAGTATGGAGTCCGCAGTTGGATTTGCCTGCAAGTAGATATGGAAATAATATTTGAAGGTTTTTCTATAATATTTAATGTAAAACAGTTTACGTTAATAATTTTTTTAAATAATAAGAAGCTCATAGAATGAAAAAATAATTTGAGATTTAAAAATTAAATTTTAAAAGCATTTTACTAATTAACCAAACTAGTGTGACACTCTTGGCACTGTCCCCCAGTAGCATCCACAACACCATAACAATGGATAAATCTTGCTCAAAGACTTGATAACTCTGCAGATAAACACAGTCGGATGGTAGACTTCACTGAACCCGACGTATCCCTGGTAAGTATAAGTAATTATCAAAGACAGTCCCAAGCCGTGAGGAAGAAGATATACCACCGCTCTCTTACGTAGCAACAGACAAACGTTAAAAGAAACATATCCAGAATTCTGAGTCCAAATCTTAAGCGGGACAGAAATGTTTGGGCGCGTTTCGTATGACCTACTGCATCTGTTCACCATGAAATAAATTGGTACACAGAAGTTTTACCATACCTGCTACACAATTACCGTACCTGCTACACCTCTATCTGTGTATATATCTCCATTAACATACCTGCTACACCTCTATCTGGGTATATTTCTCCATTACCATACCTGCTACACCTCTACATTTGTATATATCTCCATTATCATACCTGCTACACCTCTACCTGTATATATATCTCCATTAACATACCTGCTACACCTCTACCTGGGTATATATCTCCATTACCATACCTGCTACATCTCTACCTGTGTATATATCTCCATTACCATACCTGCTACACCTCTACCTGTATACATATCTCCATTAACGTCTCTCTCTCTCTTAGAGGTTATGGATCTCTTGAAGCTCTTCTGCTTCCGGACAGTAACCGAGGACGCAGCAGGCGTTTCCCCTCTAGATTAATTTGACAGTTGAGAGGCAAGCCGAAAGAGCAGAGCTCAACCCCCGCAAGCACAATTAGGTGAATACATAAACACGCACACACACACACACACACACACACACACACACACACACACACACACACACACACACACACACACACACACACACACACACACACAGTGGTTGACAAATAGAATGCATTAGGGAGTGATGTGGTGGAGGCTGACTCCATACACAGTTTCAAGTGTAGATATGATAGAGCCCAATAGGCTCAGGAACCTGTACACCTGTTGATTGACGGTTGAGAGGCGGGACCAAAGAGTTAAAGCTAAACCCCCACAAGCACAGCTAGGTGAGTACACACACACACACAAGCGCAGGGAGAGAGGAGCAAACCAGGAAATCGCAGTCCCCAACACAACAGTCCCAGGTATAAGTGGGGAACCCACAACCAGCATCCCAGCAACACCAGAAGGGAGATCAACACCACCACTCCCCTCTGCATAGAAATCCTCCCTTCCCCTCACCCTACCTGCCCCCACCCAAATGCTCACCCAACCCTCCCTCCCCCCCACCCCATTCAGACCCTATAACCCCTCCCCCATTCCCAATATGTCACCCCTCCTGCCTTCCCCCCCCCCCCTGTTCCCCTCTCCCCCTTCACCAATACCCTCCCTATCCCTCCTCCCCTTCACCCCGTATCCTCCATGTCCCCCCAGTTGGGGTTTACACTTACTCTTGCTCTTACTCTGGGTGAGCAACGGTATCTCAAGGTCACTCACTGTAGCCCTGCGGGTCTTCACTCTAATCCTCTCGGCGCCACTGCACGCCAGGAGAGTATCCCAGTCAATCCCAACCGGCCTTTGATTGAGAAGGAGTGGGAACACACTTCTCGTTCACTTAACTGTCGTGTGGCACGCCCCAACACTAGGGCTTTACTATTAACCACAAGGTCGCCAACTGGTGTTTTCGGTGTCCAGTAACACGTCAGTGGACTGGTTGAATTAGTGGTAGCCTTGGCAAGGTCACACTCAATAGATCAGGAATCAGGCAGGTACTTACTTTTATCACTCTTTGCTTTCCAGTATAATATAGCCACAAGATAAATGGAGGGGATGATAGAAACACAAAAGTATTTTGTATTTTACTTAAAATTCATGAAAGATGTCACAAGGTCATATCAATACACAATCAGCTGTTCCAGGCGAGGAATGTTCGTTCCCACGAATAATATGCGCTCACTAAATGGCAACACCTCCCCCTCTCGTCAATGTCAAGAACAGCTGAGCGCCTGGCTCCGCGCGAAAGTTTATTGCTTGTTTTCTAGATTCACGCGCGCTGTTTCTTTAAGTTCTCCAGTATTACTAGAAACTCACACACTCGATATTGGCAACAATAGCACGTATTACTTAGTTACACTGTACTCGGGCTCAAATAGTCGTTTCTATAATCAATGCGACAATGATCCACCGTAACGGTTGTACACTGCCCTTCATTCAATAATATTTTATGGAATATTTAACACTGGAGTTTTCAGTACTTCCCTTCGTGGGCGATAACACAATAATTCACTGTACTCCCAAATGATCAATCACTGCACGAACATAGACATATATAATGTATATAAATCAGACATCAATAAATGGTACATAAATAGTTTCTGGGCACATAGCCTAACTTCCAAATACTGGCATAATATTATATATTATTTATCACTATACGTTCACATTAAAGTATCATGAAAGATATACAACACACAGTAAATTCATCACTTGTTCCGGGTGCCTGTACACACCAATAATAAACATAGATATTATAAGTACTCTTGATAGTACTATCCTGCACACTGGTGCCTTACTGTGACATTGGTGAGACTTGCTCACGACATACAAAATCCTCAGGCTAGATAATATAGCCAAATAATATAGCTAACTAAAGGGAAATGGGGAGGGAAACTAGAAACACCTACTTCCATCTATCCTCCGATGAGAGTTGAGTTGTAGCTCCTGGTCCTGGTGTCGGGAACGCCCCCACACACACGTTGTCGTGTCCTTCCAAGAACACATGAACTAGGGAAGACCTCACAGAGTACTGGCAGACTTCAGGTGACTCGTAAATCCACGGGAGCGGGAAACAACTGTCAAACTGACAGGACCAATCGTCGCACGTCCAACCTCCTTGACGTGTCGTGTCTGACTGCTGGCGCCAACGCGGCGCGCTGCCCGGACCCCCTTCCTTCGTGACGTCACTTTCGCCACGGGAGGTTTTCATTGGCTCTCGGTGCCACATTGCTGTCGGTGACCAATCCGGTGTCACTGACGTCACACCGTTTTGGCGGGGAAACAGGAGAGCCAGCGCCATCTTGGCTTCCTAAAGGGCCTAAACCACAGGCCAAAATATTACTGTTTCACAAATTTCTCGGCTCTCCGAGATCACTCCACTCTCCCACATATATCAAATTGATGCCTGCGACCTAGAGAACGCTTGGGAAAAGTGGACATGACTCTTACTGCAGGCGTGGGAGAAATATAAGGGGGGGAACACCGTCACATACCCCTCCCCTTAAAATAAGAGTCATGTCTGGTTAGTGTATGCGGGATAGGGCATCTGCTACTACGTTGTCCTTCCCCTTGACGTGCTTGACCTTGATCTTTGTCAGACTCTCAGTGTTGGTGAGACGGGTGCCATCCGCCCTGGACCACTTTCCTTCCTCCTCCGGGAGTTCTCGGTCCCCCTGTACACACAGAACCGTCTTCCGCTGGGGTTCTCGGATCATCGTTCCTTCCTGCCTGGCGGCTCCCCCTTCCACAGTGAAGAAAGGTTTCAGGCGGTCTACGTGACACACCTGTTTCTTTCGGGGTCTGTCCGGTTTCCTAATCTCGTACGACACTGGACCCAACTGTCGCAGCACCTGGAATGGTCCCTCGAACCGCGTCTCGGTCGCCCTACCTTTACCTGAAAGCAAAACCATCACTTGGGATCCGACCTTTAAATCCCTCTGCGTCGCTCTTTTGTCGTACCACTCCGACATCTTACGCTGCGCCTCATTCAGGTGTTTCCCAGCTAGTTCCTTCGCTCGAGTGAGACGTTCTTTGAACTTTTGGACATATTCATTCACCGTTCCCACGGTCGCTCCTGGTGTCCATCGTTCCCTCAGCATGGATAGCATGGCACATATTATATAGATAAATGATAAATAAGCCTTCTCAGGACCCACACGTCTTCCTTTGGCCTCACTAATCAATTCGGGGAACTCCCTCTGCTGCAACTCTCCAAGACGAGTGCGGTCTACCCCTAGAGAACTGGTGAGGGTCACTTGCAACTCACCATTTGGGCTGTCTTCGCCCTCCGCTCGTTCTCCGGGTCCTACGAAGAGGTGATCTATTCCCAGGCTGTCGGACGTCTCCTCAGCCCCATCAGATCCACAACCTCCTTGTTCTTCGCGTTGTCTCGGTGTCACAGCACAAACTGGGAACGCCACCGGGGCGATTCCCTTCTCGTCCCCACAGGCGTTTAACTCTCCGCCCGTCTCCTTGTATTGTTCAAGGCACTCTTCGCCTTTCACGAGATGCGGGAGGACATATCCTCCACATGCGTCATTCCCCAAGATGACCTGTGCTTCCATCTTGGGCATTGATGTACAGACTCCCACCACTAGGGTCTGGCAGCCATAATCGGAATCCAAAGTTACCTGGTGTAGGGGCATCCTCACTGGGCCTCCCACAGTGGTCACACTTGCCACCCCCACACTGGTATTCTCGTAACCCTCGGGGAACAGGGTTTCACTCACCAGGGTAAAATCAGCCCCAGTGTCTCTTAGCATCTTCACTGGGATGGGGTCTGCGTCCCCCATCCTTACGGTTCCTTGACACACGAATGGGTGAACTTTCTTCTCCCCACTCAGCACGGGTTCATCCCGCACTCTCTCGGCCCTCTGGTCCTCGAACATCACTAAAGCAACGTGTCCCCGCTGCTTAGGGCGTCTGCATTCCCGCGCGACGTGTCCGATTATTCCACAGTTGTAGCAGCGGACCCTCGGCGGAGACCATCCGCCACCGCTCGCCTTAGCACTGCCTTCAGAGGCCGTCGCTCCCTGTGTCTTTCTCGCCCCACTTGTCGTTTCATTCGTTGCAGCAACAGCTCCCGAGCTTTCAGCTTGGTTCTTCTCTATCGGCTCTACAGCACCTTTTGTTCCTCTGTCGTCCCAACTCGAGAGGTGGGACTTGGGAGAACTCGCTTCTGTCCTCCATCCATCCGTCCTCCTATAATTCCTACTGCTTCCGGAGTACACGGGTGATCGGTGCTGTCCCTCTCGGCTTGGGCGTAGTGCTTCCTCTAACATGTCGGCTCGGTCGGCTGCGGCCCTTAGATCCTTTATGTCCGCCTCCTTTACTCTCACCCTTGTAACAAACTAGGCTGTTGTAAGAATTATCCAGAGTGGTTTATCGACAAAAGAGAATGGGAAGCTGAGCCGCATGGTGACCTGACCCCCAGGGGAATTCGCGGTGGAAATAACCGACGCTTTGTTCATAACTGCGTATAATGAATCATCCTATAGTATTCAGTAATTTAGAGAAAATTAGCCTTTATTCATTTTGCATTAAAATTGTATTGTATAATAGTACTGGATACAATATCAAGAGTATTCTAATTATTGAGTTTAAGTCACCATCAGTGACGTCACGAATCAGATCTAACTTTTAAGGTGGAGTGACCGGCGGTCATAGGTCAGCAGGGTTGACATGTCTAATATTTCTCAGTTTTAATAACCATTTTTGTGATCGGGAACAGCTTTGCCGTTAGATGTTTGTAATTTAATTCAGTAAAATAATTCAACCAGTCTGGATCAATTAAGTACAACAGAGGTTAATTGTTATAACTTAAACCTTGCTAGTAACTGGGTAGGACTTTGACTAGGCGGAAGGATACAATACTCTGTCTGGGGTAGTCCAGACAAGGAAAAAATCAGTGTGATCTGCCGAGCAGCTGGGAGAGGTCAAAACATCTTACCTCTCCCCAAGACCAGCCCCAACACCGAGAGCTGGGAAACATAGAGGTATAGTTGCTATGGTTATGTATAGAAATAGTCTTCTCATTTGCCATTCAGGTCAAGTAGGGAGTGTTAAAGTGATAGGGAGTGAACACATTTAGATTTTGTTTTAGTTTTCTTTTAATAAATTAAATTTGTTAATATTTTTGCATTTCATTATTTCCATGTGTTTTTTTTGTGTAAACTTGTCCTGGTCACGTGGTCCACACGAGGCAGAGTTGCATTGGGCGCCGATTCTAACATCGGATCGGAATTCATCCTCCCCATCTAATTAACTCCACACTCAAGTTTCCGAGGTTATAAACTACTAGTGGGGATCAAGCCCCAAGGTTGATTAATTAGCGTGATCGATCCAGACCTCGATCATTGCTCTGTAGAGCTGGTCTGGTGGTGGCAGCAGAGGCGACTCTAGGGTTTTGATCAGAGCTTAGGTCACGTCATACTGGGTGTAGAATCCTAAGTCGGTCAATCGTCTTAGGACCACGTGGCGTGGAGTTGGCTTTGGTAAAAGTTTTGGAGTCCCTTGGTAGAGAATAATAAGTAAGAATACGGGTAGAGGGAGAAGGTAAGGAAGTAAAGTAGAGAAGAAACCCTAACCCGTGTTACAATGGTGCACAGCGGTGGTTTCAACAATTTTGTTTGATATTGTTGAAAGGCTCACGCGTCTAGCCGTTCGAACACGTGCGCGGATGCTAAGGAGACAGCCGCGGGCCAGGATTAGCAGTGCGCCCCACAACAGTGCGTTTGAGTGGGGATTGGCGAATCTTGGGTCATGCGGGCTGATATGATTAAGGTTTAGTTAGTAAGATTAGGTTGTTAAAATTAGATTTATTGAAAAGGAGACCGCTCCGAGTTGATTGGACTGGGTACCATACTCGACCCATTGCAATTAATTCAGAGGTGTTGGGAGCCGCCATACTCTCAACAGCAGTTCCTTGAGGGCTGTCGGGGGCGGATATATCTGTGGGACGCCAGTAGATAGTCCGAGGGCGTTATTAGACGACCCAAAACGCTAGGAAAAACGTAATCCGTGAAGGGCGTTGCGGCCTCCGAGGGACGGACTAGTAACCTACCTAGCAGCGATTCAACAACTAAGTGATCGCACACTTAGTGGAGGTTGAGTCGTCCCTAGTCATAATTGTTGCTGAAAGCTGCGTGTCGCTCTGTTGGAACCTAGATGGTGTGGCCTCTAGGCTAGGTGTGGTACGGCGAGCCGGTAAGGACAATTATAGGATTAAGTCGAGTGCATTTTTTTAATTAAGTATACTTAAATTTATAAGGTAATTTCCGTTTATTTGCGTTGTTCTAGATTAATTTTTTCCCCTAAATTCAATCCCCGGTTAAAATTTTTTTCCCAAGTGTTTAGCGTTTCTTGCATATTAGACTAAGTGCGTACGTTAAGTTTTGTTATTCCCTGTTCTATTAGTCTAAGTCAGAGGCGTTGTTAATCCTCTGGACTTAGGGCTATATGTCGGTCACGATAGATAAGTGAAGGAGTTTAAGGGATAATAAGTTGCGTGTAGATGCTTAATAGAGTCCGTGGTATATTTCTAAGTATTTTGGGATAAGTTTTCGGCTAAGTCAATGTCGGAAACTCGTTAACTGTAATTAATTTGTATTCGTGGGTCACGTGTATGATCTGGGCGTCATTAGGATTCCCCAGTCGATGCGGATGATATTTTCTAGTTTTTACCAGTAAGACGGTAAAATTGTGTTTATAGACTTAGAATTCTGTTTTCAGTAGATACGTAGGTGGAAAATTTTCTAAGTCCAGCTTGGGCTAGAATCTGACTTTTTGGCGAAAATTCAAATTTTCATGTTTTGTGGATATTCTGGGGTCAGTATTACTCTCTAGTGCGCGCAAGGGACGTAATTCTGTTCGTAAAGCATTAAACAGTGATAATTACATTTTTGCCGAATTTAGTTATTTTTCGAGAAAATCGTGTTGTAATTTTGTCAGAGTCCATTTGAGGTGAAAATCTCGGATTTTGACGAAAATTCGAATTAGTGGGTGTTGAAACCGCCCGATGTGTCAGTATTGTTCTGCATACAACGTCAGTAGTAAATAATAACGTATTTATATCTGGAAACGAGAAACCCAAATTTTTGTGAATTAAAGGAGTTTTGTGATATTTGGGGTGATAGAAATTTTTTTCCCTCGGAGTCAGAAAAATTGGCAGAGTCCAGCAATTGAGTAAAAACGCAGTTTTGATAAAAATTCAATTTTTAGTAAGCATTTATAGATCCTGGGTGTCTATATTAATCGCTAGAGCGGTTTATTAACGTAAAACTAGTTATTTTCCTTCAGATCAAAAATTTTGATTTTTCAGCGTTTAAGCGAAAAAGCGCGGGACTTAGTTTTTTTTTCAGCGCAGCTGGTCCCGCTCCATCAGTCATCAGTGGCCACGCTGCTCACTTCAAGTGCGTTTAGTAGTCGAGTACAGTAAATATTCTTTATTAATCCATCACGAGTGCTGCGCGTTAGTTGCGTTATCATTTAAATTGTTTTATATAAATTAGATTCTTTTAATTTTTTTTAACGTAAAGGACTTAGGTGTCAGCAATAGAACTGCGGGATATTTCACGGTCAGACACGAGTGCGGGGCAGACACTCATTCATTGGATTCACTTCAGCGATTCTCTCGATAAATCGGTGTATTTCCTATTTTGAGGATTTAGTAGTTGTTTCTTGGAAAAGAGTTGCGATTTTTTTTTATTATTATTTGTGTAAGATCACGGTTGTAGTGAGTTCGGGTCGAGGGTGTACTATAAGGTAGTTTAGAAGAGACGTGGCACACCAGGAATCACAGAAAATGTTTAACCCAGATAATGGCCAGTCAGTAGGGACCAGTGGGAATGGGAGTGTAGAGGATAGAACCTCTTCCGACACCACTGGGGACCGCTCAGGTAGCTCAACTGGCACCACAGGTGGGGCCAGTGGGACTGAAGCGACGAGTTCACGGGTTCTGCATGGGACTGGGCAGTCGAGGGTATCTTTCCATCCCTGGAGAGATACTATTATTGACATGAGTGGGGAGTCTTGCGAGGAGTCGTCCCATGAGTGGGGAGAGCCGTCTTGGGTTCCCCCACAAATAACATCGACGCCATGCCAGCAGGGTAGACAGGGGGCCTCAGTTAGGATGACAGGACGTCCCACTTCGCTCGGTAGAGAACAGCAACCCGTGCAACGTGAATATGAACAACCACACCAACAGCAGGAACTACCCAACATAACACCAATACCACAGCACCCACAACACCTAGGTACACCTCATCCGTCACTACAACAACCCCAACCCCACCTCCCATACCTACCCCATCCTCAATTCCCATACCAACCCCATCCTCAATTCCCATACCAACCCCATCCTCAGTTCCCATACCAACCCTTCCCCCAACCCCAGGCCACTCCATACCCATTCCAACCCCAGGCCACCCCATACCCATACCCATTCCAACCCCAGGCCACCCCATACCCATACCCATTCCAACCCCAGGCCACCCCATACCCATACCCATGCCCATTCCAGCCCCAGGCCACCCCATACCCACCCCAACCTCAATCCACACCCCAGCCTGAGGTCACCCACACCATACCTCAACCCCAACCTCAATCCACACCCCAACCCGAGGCCACCCACACCATACCTCAACCCCAACCTCCATCCACACCCCAACCCGAGGCCACTCACACCATACCTCAACCCCAACCCCAGGCCGCCACAGCCTTAGACAGGCAGATGCGCACGGAGACGCCGGGCACTCAGTTGTCGCCATACGTAGAGGCGTTAAGTAAAGGCGAGGGAGCCAAGCCGAGGAACTATGGCGCGGGTTCATCAGGCGGGAAGCAGCCCTCAGCTGCAAGTTCGAGCCACCCTGCGCGGGGTACCAACAGAGATCCGCGGAGGTGTTACTCCTGCTGGAAGCGCGGGCATATACAGAGGGATTGCGAAGTCACTCCTACGAAAGCATGAAAGCAGGCTCCTAGTGATGGCAGGCCTACTTTTGAGGTGAAAGTGGAAGGTGTGAGATTGACAGCTTTTGTTGATACAGGAAGCCAGGCAACGGTAATTAAAAAGTCAGCCTTCAGCAATTTTAAGTATGCACGTCTTCAACGTTGCGCAAAGACATTAACAGCAGTCAATGGGGAAAAGATTGAGATCGTAGGTCAAGGTACAGTTAATTTTGAGATTGATGGGGAATTGCAGCCTCACACATGTACGATCGTAGAGAACCTTGATTTTCCTGGTCACATCTTAATGGGAACTGATTTTCTGTCGCGATTTGATTATTCCTTGTCTGCTCAAAAAAGGGGCTAGGAACTGCAGGTTGCAGTTGGGACAGACTTCCTACCCAGTGGAGATGATCGACCATCCCCCAGTTGTAGCTTCAATTAAGAGGAAGCTGAAATATAATGCGCACTATCCAAAATTGATTTTTAAGTCTCTTCCAGACACAGTTAAGAGGTCATGCGCATTGCATGCATTGACTAAACAGAGTTGCCCACCACATTCTGTTAAATTTATTAAAGTAGCCGTGGGACGTCACATACAACCAGGTACCACCCTTCAGGTGGCTGGGAGATGTGATAGTTTATTAATTCCTCATCACTTAGTTGTAGTGCTCGATAAAGGTGCACTCATTCCAGTTGTCAATCTTTCACACAAGACTTTTCGCTTCAGGGCAGGTGATAGGGTATCTCAGGGAACCATGGTGGAGGACACAGAAATCTTTCACCATGAGTCAGCTGAGACGCCAGCCGTCACTGCACAATGTAGTGCACTAAATATGTTGAACACTAAAACACCATCCAAAGTACAATACCAGACGAGAAATGTTGCACAGAATGTAGAGGAAGTGGAAAAATTAATTTCAGCACTTGA
This sequence comes from Procambarus clarkii, assembly GCF_040958095.1. Lineage (NCBI taxonomy): Eukaryota > Metazoa > Arthropoda > Malacostraca > Decapoda > Cambaridae > Procambarus > Procambarus clarkii. Next base: position 22,730,305 of record NC_091151.1, on the reverse strand, counting down.
TTTGCAACATGTTGCACAGGCGGATAGGAAGGCACTGAGAGGAGTTTTACGAAAATTCCCGAGATTGTTTGCGACAGAGGATGACCAGATTGGTCTCCTTAATAAGATCGAGCACACCATTCCAACTGGTGACCATTTGCCTGTGTACACGAGACAGTGGAGGTTGCCGGAACAGGCAAAGAACATTATCAGGGAGGAGTGCCAGAAAATGTTGAGACAGGGCGTGATAGAGCCTAGTACGTCACCGTGGCTCTCTCCTGTTGTGCTAGTTCGGAAACCGGACGGTAGTTATCGTTTCTGTGTTGACTACCGGAAGGTGAACGAATTAACTAAGGGTGATGTGTATCCGTTGCCCCGAATACAGGAGATAATAGATCAATTTGGTGCTGCTAAGTATTTCTCAACTCTTGACGCAAAATCGGCGTATTGGGCGAGTCCGGTGGCAGAACAAGATAGGGAAAAAACAGCATTCTCGGATGGTAGGCACACTTATCAATTCCGTAGGATGCCGTTTGGTTTGAAGACAGCGCCTTCGTCGTTTCAGAGGGCCATCAACTTTATCCTTAGTCCGGTACTGGGTAGGCATTCTTTAGCGTACCTGGATGATGTTGTGATATATTCCAGGACGTTTGAGGAACACCTGCAGGACTTGACTGAGACTTTGAAGTTGTTAGATCAGGCAGGTTTCAGGCTGAATGTTCAGAAGTGCACCCTGGCGGCTCAGAAATTCAAATTTCTGGGGTTCCAGGTGTGCCCAGACGGTATCCGACCTGACCCAGATTCTTGCCGCGCCATTGCTGACATGCCTACTCCAAGGACAGCAAAGGACGTGCGTAGGTTTTTGGGGGCGGCCGGATATTTTCGTCGTCATATTGAAGGTTTCGCGGGCATTTCAGCACCCCTGACTGATCTGACAAAGAAAAATGCGAAGTTTGTGTGGAAATCTGAACATGACGAGGCCTATCGCAAACTGAAAGACCAACTAATCACGACACCGGTATTGGCTATTCCTGATTTTGAGAAAGAGTGGGAAGTGCACACTGACGCCAGCGGTATTGCTATTGGCGGGTGCTTAATTCAGCGAGACGCAGATAATTTACCCCATCCAGTAGCCTATTTCAGTAGGAAGGTCAAAGGACCTGAAGTTCGTTATTCAGCTACGGATCGGGAGGCACTGGCAGTAGTAGAATCAGTTAGGTATTTCGAGCCTTACCTATTTCAGCGGCATTTTGTAATCTACACAGACCATCGAGCGTTAACACATATATTTAAAAAGCGAACGAAATGCCCACGAATGTCACGCTGGTCTCACGAACTTTCGGCCCACTCATTCCAGATTTTGTACAAGCCTGGTCCAGCCCATGTTGTGCCAGATACGCTAAGTAGAAATATAGCGGCAATGCAGATTAATGAAAATATTGAAACCATTCCATCAGATAAAATGAGAGAATACCAGATGAGCGAGCCTAGATGGAAAGAAATTATTGAGTATTTAGAGGGAGGAAAATACCCGAAAAAGAAAAAGAATTTACCTATTCATGATTTTGAAATGAAACAGGGCGTCCTGTATTATGTTAATAGCCAGAATGATAGGGCAGTATTTCAGCTAGTTATTCCGGACGCGTTGCGGTCATCAGCGTTAAAGCTTGCACATGCTTCAAAAATTGCAGGGCATCCGGGGATCTTTAAAACGCACTTAAAAGCAAAGTCTCTATTTTATTTTCCAGGATTACTTTCTGAGGTAATCAATTTCGTGAAGTCGTGCCCTCGTTGCCAGAGGAGGAAAGGTACCCTTAAGGTACAAGCCCCACTTCAGGAATTTCCTGAAATTTGTGAACCGTTAGATCGTGTGGGGGCCGATCTGATTGATTTACACCACAGTCATTCAGGTAACAGATATGTGTTGGTACTAGTTGACCATCTGTCTAGATACACTACACTAGTTGCATTACCTCAGAAGGATTCTCGTACGGTTGCAGATGCGTTCTTGCGTAGGTTCGTTACTGTATTCGGACCTCCTAAAGTTTTAGTCTCTGACCGGGGTCAAGAATTCAATGGGAATATATTTAGAGAAGTTTGTAAGATTTTAGAGACAACTTCGGCTTTTACAACGGCCTACCACCCACAAGCAAACGGAATGACGGAACGGACTAATCGTTCAGTCAAGGATATGCTTGCAATCCTTGCTGAACATGATGCAAACACCTGGGATGAACACCTACCCTATGTTCAGTTCGCCTTGAATACTGCCATCCACCAATCAATTAACACCCAACCACTACATTTGTTTACTGGTAATTCATGCAATTTCCCGTCAGGTCTGCTTAACAGACATAATGTTGCATACGGGGAGGACTATCCTTCAGAGGTCCTTGGTAAAATGAGAAATGCATGGAATATTGCAGCTGAAGCGTCCAAGAAGGCACGGACTCGGTATGCTCATTTTTATGACAAGAAAGTGCGCCCTCTTGAGTTGAAGGAAGGAAGCCTTGTATTGAGAGTGAATGAGGCTGCGCCCGCCAATCAGAGCAGGAAACTAGCTCCGAGGTGGCGAGGACCATATAGAGTAATTAAAAGGGCGGGGCCAGTTAATCTTGTTATAAAAGGAGTGTTCGAGGACCAGGTGGAAAGGACAATTCACGTAAATAAATTGAAACATTATCATGCTAGAGAGGAATTAGAACTGCCTTCAGCGGGTCTAGTTCCTGACTCAGCAGTGCTGTCTCATGGCTTCACCGACGAGTCAGAAGATGAGGATGACCCTCTGTCATCGCTCATCAGTAGTCAGGTGCAGTCTCGCCACCCTATGGTGACGAGATCTCGCGCTGTACAGTAAAGTAACTTCCTTGGTTAGTATAATTTAGTATTCATTAGATTTTCCTGTAAAGGCAATGAGATGTACTATGTCTATACTTGACTCAGGTAGCAACTTTTACCGTGCTCTGGGGTTCCACCTCCACCAAACCCAGAGTATATCTATGCTTCCGCTGTGTTGTGTCTGTCTGTTCCCAGGTCTGATTGGTACACCGACCCAGTTGTTCCAGCCACACGTGAACCCTTGTCTGTAAAGACCGAGGGGGGAGGCACGTTACACAAAGCCCTCCCCCCACCAGACCCAGTAACCCATACATCAGTTACTTTGGGGATGAGTGACTATCCAAGAGTCACCCGGCCGACGCCTCACGTCACTAACGAGGTTGTCAGGGCCAGCGAGCTGTCCACATTATAGCAGTCACCGGAGGTGCCATACAACGCCGGGGTAGCTGTCTCGAGATCACCACTACCCACCTGCTGCGTCATCAAGACTGCAGCCATTCCAGCAGTGTTGGAGGAGAGGTCAAAAAATGGAAGCACGTAGCAGTACTCAAGAATTTCGCCGGAAGATTAATTTCGCCGGACAGGACACCATCTGTTACTACCAGGACACCAACTGTTACTACCAGGACACCAACTGTTACTACCAGGACACCAACAACTGATACTACCAGGACACCAACTGTTACTACCAGGACACCAACTACTGTTACTACCAGGACACCAACTGTTACTACCAGGACACCAACTGTTACTACCAGGACACCAACAGTTACTACCAGGACGCCAACTGTTACTACCAGTACACCAACTACTGTTACTACCAGGACACCAACTGTTACTACCAGGACACCAACTGTTACTACCACGACACCATCTGTTACTACCAGGACGCCAACTGTTACTACCAGGACACCAACTGTTACTACCAGGACACCAACTGTTACTACCAGGACACCAACTACTGTTACTACGAGGACACCAACTGTTACTACCAGGACACCAGCTGTTACTACCAGGACACCAACTGTTACTACCAGGACACCAACTACTGTTACTACCAGGACACCAACTGTTACTACCCGGACACCAACTGTTACTACCAGGACACCAACTGTTACTACCAGGACGCCAACTGTTACTACCAGGACACCAACTGTTACTACCAGGACACCAACTGTTATTACCAGGACACCAACAACTGTTACTACCTGGACAACAACTGTTACTACCAGGACACCAACAACTGTTACTACCAAGACACCAACTGTTACTACCAGGACGCCAACTGTTACTACCAGGACACCAACTGTTACTACCAGGACACCAACTGTTACTACCAGGGCACCAACAATTGATAATACCAGGACACCAACTGTTACTACCAGGACACCAACTACTGTTACTACCAGGACACCAACTGTTACTACCAGGACACCAACTGTTACTACCAGGACACCAACAGTTACTACCAGGACGCCAACTGTTACTACCAGGACACCAACTACTGTTACTACCAGGACACCAACTGTTACTACCAGGACACCAACTGTTACTACCACGACACCAACTGTTACTACCAGGACGCCAACTGTTACTACCAGGTCACCCACTGTTACTACCAGGACGACAACTGCTACTACCAGGACACCAACTGTTACTACCAGGACGCCAACTGTTACTACCAGGACACCAACTGCTACTACCAAGACACCAACTGTTACTATCAGGACACCAACTACTGTTTCTACCAGGACACCAACTACTGTTACTACCAGGGCGCCAACTGTTACTACCAGGACGCCAACTGTTACTACCAGGACACCAACTGTTACTACCAGGACACCAACTGTTACTACCAGGACGCCAACTGTTACTACCAGGACACCAACTACTGTTACTACCAGGACACCAACTGTTACTACCAGGTCACCAACTGTTACTACCAGGACACCAACTGTTACTACCAGGACGCCAACTGTTACTACCAGGACACCAACTGTTACTACCAGGACGCCAACTGTTACTACCAGGACACCAACTACTGTTACTACCAGGACACCAACTGTTACTACCAGGACACCAACTGTTACTACCAGGACACCAACTGTTACTACCAGGACACAAACTGTTACTACCAAGACGCCAACTGTTACTACCAGGACACCAACTGTTACTACCAGGACGCCAACGGTTATTACCAGGACACCAACTGTTACTACCAGGACACCAACTACTGTTACTACCAGGACACCAACTGTTACCACCAGGACACCAACTGTTACTACCAGGACACCAACTGTTACTACCAGGACACCAACTGTTACTACCAGGACACCAACTGTTACTTCCAGGACACCAACTGTTACTACGAGGACACAAACTGTTACTACCTGGACAACAACTTTTACTACCAGGACACCAACAACTGTTACTACCAGGACACCAACTGTTACTACCAGGACGCCAACTGTTACTACCAGGACACCAACTGTTACAACCAGGACACCAACTGTTACTACCAGGACACCAACAACTGATACTACCAGGACACCAACTGTTACTACCAGGACACCAACTACTGTTACTACCAGGACACCAACTGTTACTACCAGGACACCAACTGTTACTACCCGGACACCAACTGTTACTACCACGACACCAACTGTTACTACCAGGACGCCATCTGTTACTACCAGGACACCAACTGTTACTACCAGGACGACAACTGTTACTACCAGGACACCAACTGTTACTACCAGGACGCCAACTGATACTACCAGGACACCAACTGTTACTACCACGACACTAACTGTTACTACCAGGACACCAACTACTGTTACTACCAGGACACCAACTGTTACTACCAAGACACCAACTGTTACTATCAGGACACCAACTACTGTTACTACCAGGACACCAACTACTGTTACTACCAGGGCGCCAACTGTTACTACCAGGACGCCAACGGTTACTACCAGGACACCAACTGTTACTACCAGGACACCAACTGTTACTAACAGGACGCCAACTGTTACTACCAGGACACCAACTACTGTTTCTACCAGGACACCAACTTTTACTACCAGGACACCAACTGTTACTACCAGGAAACCAACTGTTACTACCAGGACGCCAACTGTTACTACCAGGACACCAACTGTTACTACCAGGACGCCAACTGTTACTACCAGGACACCAACTACTGTTACTACCAGGACACCAACTGTTACTACCAGGACTCCAACTGTTACTACCAAGACGCCAACTGTTACTACCAGGACACCAACTGTTACTACCAGGACGCCAACGGTTATTACCAGGACACCAACTGTTACTACCAGGACACCAACTACTGTTACTACCAGGACACCAACTGTTACTACCAGGACACCAACTGTTACTACCAGGACACCAACTGTTACTACCAGGACACCAACTGTTACTTCCAGGACACCAACTGTTACTACCAGGACACCAACTGTTACTACCAGGACACCAACTGTTACTACGAGGACACAAACTGTTACTACCTGGACAACAACTGTTACTACCAGGACACCAACAACTGTTACTACCAGGACACCAACTGTTACTACCAGGACGCCAACTGTTACTACCAGGACACCAACTGTTACTACCAGGACACCAACTGTTACTACCAGGACACCAACAACTGATACTACCAGGACACCAACTGTTACTACCAAGACACCAACTACTGTTACTACCAGGACACCAACTGTTACTACCAGGACACCAACTGTTACTACCAGGACACCAACAGTTACTACCAGGACGCCAACTGTTACTACCAGTACACCAACTACTGTTACTACCAGGACACCAACTGTTACTACCAGGACACCAACTGTTACTACCACGACACCATCTGTTACTACCAGGACGCCAACTGTTACTACCAGGACACCAACTGTTACTACCAGGACACCAACTGTTACTACCAGGACACCAACTGTTACTACCAGGACGCCAACTGTTACTACCAGGACACCAACTGTTACTACCAGGACACCAACTGTTACTACCAGGACACCAACAACTGATACTACCAGAACACCAACTGTTACTACCAGGACACCAACTACTGTTACTACCAGGACACCAACTGTTACTACCAGGACACCAACTGTTACTACCAGGACACCAACAGTTACTACCAGGACGCCAACTGTTACTACCAGGACACCAACTACTGTTACTACCAGGACACCAACTGTTACTACCAGGACACCAACTGTTACTACCACGACACCAACTGTTACTACCAGGACGCCAACTGTTACTACCAGGTCACCAACTGTTACTACCAGGACGACAACTGCTACTACCAGGACACCAACTGTTACTACCAGGACGCCAACTGTTACTACCAGGACACCAACTGCTACTACCACGACACTAACTGTTACTACCAGGACACCAACTACTGTTACTACCAGGACACCAACTGTTACTACCAAGACACCAACTGTTACTATCAGGACACCAACTACTGTTACTACCAGGACACCAACTACTGTTACTACCAGGGCGCCAACTGTTACTACCAGGACGCCAACTGTTACTACCAGGACACCAACTGTTACTACCAGGACACCAACTGTTACTACCAGGACGCCAACTGTTACTACCAGGACACCAACTACTGTTACTACCAGGACACCAACTGTTACTACCAGGTCACCAACTGTTACTACCAGGACACCAACTGTTACTACCAGGACGCCAACTGTTACTACCAGGACACCAACTGTTACTACCAGGACGCCAAATGTTACTACCAGGACACCAACTATTGTTACTACCAGGACTCCAACTGTTACTACCAGGACACCAACTGTTACTACCAGGACACCAACTGTAACTACCAGGACACCAACTGTTACTACCAAGACGCCAACTGTTACTACCAGGACACCAACTGTTACTACCAGGACGCACACGGTTATTACCAGGACACCAACTGTTACTTCCAGGACACCAACTACTGTTACTACCAGGACACCAACTGTTACTACCAGGACACCAAGTGTTACTACCAGGACACCAACTGTTACTACCAGGTCACCAACTGTTACTACCAGGACACCAACTGTTACTACCAGGACACCAACTGTTACTACGAGGACACAAACTGTTACTACCTGGACAACAACTTTTACTACCAGGACACCAACAACTGTTACTACCAGGACACCAACTGTTACTACCAGGACGCCAACTGTTACTACCAGGACACCAACTGTTACAACCAGGACACCAACTGTTACTACCAGGACACCAACAACTGATACTACCAGGACACCAACTGTTACTACCAGGACACCAACTACTGTTACTACCAGGACACCAACTGTTACTACCAGGACACCAACTGTTACTACCAGGACACCAACTGTTACTACCAGGACACCAACTGTTACTACCAGGACACCAACTGTTACTACCAGGACTCCAACTGTTACTACCAGGACACCAACTGTTACTACCAGGACACCAACTGTTACTACCAGGACACCAACAACTGTTACTACCAGGACACCAACTGTTACTACCAGAACGCCAACTGTTACTACCAGGACACCAACTACTGTTACTACCAGGACACCAACTGTTACTACCAGGACACCAACTGTTACTACCCGGACACCAACTGTTACTACCACGACACCAACTGTTACTACCAGGACGCCAACTGTTACTACGAGGACACCAACTGTTACTACCAGGACGACAACTGTTACTACCAGGACACCAACTGTTACTACCAGGACGCCAACTGTTACTACCAGGACACCAACTGTTACTACCACGACACTAACTGTTACTACCAGGACACCAACTACTGTTACTACCAGGACACCAACTGTTACTACCAAGACACCAACTGTTACTATCAGGACACCAACTACTGTTACTACCAGGACACCAACTACTGTTACTACCAGGGCGCCAACTGTTACTACCAGGACGCCAACGGTTACTACCAGGACACCAACTGTTACTACCAGGACACCAACTGTTACTACCAGGACGCCAACTGTTACTACCAGGACACCAACTACTGTTTCTACCAGGACACCAACTTTTACTACCAGGACACCAACTGTTACTACCAGGACACCAACTGTTACTACCAGGACGCCAACTGTTACTACCAGGACACCAACTGTTACTACCAGGACGCCAACTGTTACTACCAGGACACCAACTACTGTTACTACCAGGACACCAACTGTTACTACCAGGACTCCAACTGTTACTACCAAGACGCCAACTGTTACTACCAGGACACCAACTGTTACTACCAGGACGCCAACGGTTATTACCAGGACACCAACTGTTACTACCAGAACACCAACTACTGTTACTACCAGGACACCAACTGTTACTACCAGGACTCCAACTGTTACTACCAGGACGCCAACTGTTACTACCAGGACACCAACTGTTACTACCAGGACACCAACTGTTACTACCAGGACGCCAACTGTTACTACCAGGACACCAACTGTTACTACCAGGACACCAACTGTTACTACCAGGACACCAACTGTTACTACCAGGACACCAACTACTGTTACTACCAGGACACCAACTGTTACTACCAGGACACAAACTGTTACTACCAGGACACCAACTGTTACTACCAGGACACCAACTACTGTTACTACCAGGACACCAACTGTTACTACCAGGACACCAACTGTTACTACCAGGACACCAACTGTTACTACCAGGACACCAACTGTTACTACCAGGACGCCAACTGTTACTACCAGGACACCAACAACTGTTACTACCAGGACACCAACTGTTAGTACCAGGACACCAACTGTTACTACCAGGACACCAACTGTTACTACCAGGACACCACTGTTACTACCAGGACACCAACTGTTACTACCAGGACACCAACAACTGTTACTACCAGGACACCAACTGCTACTACCACGACACTAACTGTTACTACCAGGACACCAACTACTGTTACTACCGGACACCAACTGTTACTACCAAGACACCAACTGTTACTATCAGGACACCAACTACTGATATTACCAGGACACCAACTACTGTTACTACCAGGGCGCCAACTGTTACTACCAGGACGCCAACTGTTACTACCAGGACACCAACTGTTACTACCAGGACACCAACTGTTACTACCAGGACGCCAACTGTTACTACCAGGACACCAACTACTGTTACTCCCAGGACACCAACTGTTACTACCAGGACACCAACTGTTACTACCACGACACCAACTGTTACTACCAGGACGCCAACTGTTACTACCAGGACACCAACTGTTACTACCAGGACGACAACTGTTAACACCAGGACACCAACTGTTACTACCAGGACGCCAACTGTTACTACCAGGACACCAACTGCTACTACCACGACACTGTTACTACCAGGACACCAACTACTGTTACTACCAGGACACCAACTGTTACTACCAAGACACCAACTGTTACTATCAGGACACCAACTACTGATATTACCAGGACACCAACTACTGTTACTACCAGGGCGCCAACTGTTACTACCAGGACGCCAACTGTTACTACCAGGACACCAACTGTTACTACCAGGACACCAACTGTTACTACCAGGTCACCAACTGTTACTACCAGGACACCAACTTTTACTACCATGACGCCAACTGTTACTACCAGGACACCAACTGTTACTACCAGGACGCCAACTGTTACTACCAGGACACCAACTACTGTTACTACCAGGACACCATCTGTTACTACCAGGACACCAACTGTTACTACCAGGACACCAACTGTTACTACCAGGACACCAACTGTTACTACCAAGACGCCAACTGTTACTACCAGGACACCAACTGTTACTACTAGGACACCAACTGTTACTACCACGACACCAACTGTTACTACCAGGACGCCAACTGTTACTACCAGGACAC
>NC_091151.1:22570661-22719022 GCF_040958095.1 Procambarus clarkii | reverse complement strand
ACAACTTGTAAGACCCAAAACTTGGGGCCAGTGTGTCCCACAATAACATACTTTTTAGACCCCCCAAACTTGGGACCAATATGTCCCACTACAACTCGCTTATGAGAACCCAAACTCGGGACCAATATATCCCTCAACAAAAGGCTTGTGAGAACCCAAACTCGGACCAATATATCCTTCAACAAGAAGCTTGTGAGAATCCAAATTAGGGACCAATATACCCCACAACAACACGCTAAAAATACACATGATGAATATTAGCTTGAAAAAATTTAAAGAAACGTTCGTCAGTGTGGCAATAAATATTATGTCTGCAATATCTGTGCAACATTCATATTACCTCTGATGCAAGATGAAAAAACCTGCATCTTGAAAACAACAAATTGATTGAAAGCTTAAGTGTAATTGTTGTATTTATACAAGTAAAATATAACATATGGTTAATATCACGATATAGAAGATGACGAGTGACATTGTTCAACTGTCAATTTGCATTTATTGATTATATGTCATTCAAAAACAATGAATATTACATTTGTATTTCTTTTTCAGCAAATATTTTATATTATTTGTCACAATACTGTTATTCAGCCTTAACCCTAACTCGGAAAACCTTATATATTTCCACCGGGAAGTAATTATTGGAGTGAACTTGGTATGGTTGGTCAGTCTTTCCAACATTGGACATTTCTGTTTCCTTGACGTTTTCTTATTATTTTATTCATCAAGTTCTTATCTTTACTGACTGTTATCTTATGTGGGGTGGGGATGGGGGGTTGCTGACAGTGGTGGACTTGACAGTGGTGAAGATATTAGGAGCGCTGGGGCTGATGTGCGCTAAAATGTTGGTGTAGAGTGGGTAGCGGGTGGTGGTGATGACGGAGTAGCGGAGGGAGTTAAGGCCGTCAGTGCGCAGCCTCTCGACGCTCTGTGCCAGTAACTTGTACCTGTAGAACATATACATAAACATTTATCTGAGGACTAAGGTTGTCTGCCCACTAACGGAGAGACTCAGAAATAGTTTCATAACTATAAAATATAGTTATGGTGTAGCCGATCTTCATGAAATGAAATATACAACCCAACCACCTATTTTGATACAACGTTTTGTAACTGTTTTGTTACACCATCCCACTCCTCCGACCCCTCGTCGTCCCCACCATCCCCACTCCTCCGACCCCTCGTCGTCCCCACCATTCCATCCTCCTCCGTCTCCTCGTCCTCCCCATTATTCCCCCCTCTTGCATCCCCTCGTCCACCCCACAATCCCCCACTCCCTCATCCCCTCTTCCTCCCAACCATTCCTCCCTCCCCATCCCTTCGTCCTCCCAACCATTCCCCACTCACCCATCCCCTCGTCCTCCCCACCATCCTCATTCCTCCAGCCCCTCATCCTCTCCATCATTCCTCCCTCCCCCGTCCCCTTGTCCTCCCAACCATTCCCCTGTTCCCTGTCCCCTCATCTTCCCCACCATCCCCCACTCACCCATCCCCTCGTCCTCCCCAACATTCTCCACTCCCCCGTCGCCTCGTCCCCACAATCACCCACTCCCCCATCCTCCTCACCATTACCCTCTCCCCTCATCCTCCAACCATCTCCCACTCCTGTCCCCTCTCCTCCCCACCATTCCCCACTCCCTCGTCCTATGCGTTCCCAAATTATCTGATGTTCCCATCAGAAAAAAGGGAACATCAAATGATCTGATGTTCCCATCACTACAGAATAAGAAGAAAAGTTAAAAAAAAATATTAAAACAAATGAAAAAACAAACAAAAAACTATACTCACGAAATGAAGAGAACAGTAAACAACACAGCTCAATTCCAACGCAATGTCACACAAAATATTTAAATTAAAATGAAAATAAATCGAAATTTATGAAAATTCATTTAATCAATGAAATTGGAAACATTGAAATGGAATCATAATATATTTAGTGTGTGTTGCTCTGACGTGCAACAGATGGCGCTGTTTTAAAAAAGAAAACATTTTTTTACCTGTTACAGGTGTGGCATCTATATAGTAGGCATATAAAAACACAGGCATATTCGAATGGAACGTTGTGTCAAAATGTCAAAGCAATCGGTAAAGAGGTTTTAAAGATTTCCCTCACATGAAAAACACAGTTTTTCAAACAAACATGTTTTTCCCCTCACAAAAACAAAATTGTGCATTACACAATAGTTTTAAAATTAATACAATAATGTTAAGAAACGTAATCGTAACAAAACAAGAAAAATGTATTTAGTTTGGAATTAAAAAAGCATAAAGGAATAGAAGTAGCAATATAGTGGGAGATTTCTATTTTGATAAAATACACTAATCAGAAATGCAAGGTGATGCTGAGGCGGAGGTCTTTTGGGGAGAGGTTTGTCAGTTTTTTGACAATGTTTAATAATGATATATCTTAGCAGAACAGTATTTTTTATTTAGTGTTAGCCAACTGTGAATAACTGATTTAAAATATTTAAGTGAAGTACACCTTGGAAGAATGTGATCATTATCAAATTAGATTTACTTGTTCAGACACATCATGCATGAAAGAATCATGTCAGGATTCCCAATTATCGTTGTTTTGATTACTTAAAATTGAAGCTGTATTTAAGATAGATCAAATGCACAATGCCTAATATTTGACCACAGATTATCCATTCCTAAAATGAAACAAACAACATTTTTAACAGCATCATATGTAATCACAAACCATAAATTAACAAATCAAAAGCAAACCGAAGTCTCCAAGCCTCACAATAAACAAAGGTCAATTCTAATATCACAAAACCTCACTGACAAAACCTTACACAACCACCATCTTTTACTAACAAGAATACAATAAATCCATTACTTATCAACAAGACATGATCCCATCCAAACACCACCATTCTATATAAATAAAAATGTAAATCTTCATTTGTTCAAAATCGTTATCTCCGAAAGTTCTTCACCGATTGCTTTGAAATTTTGACACAGGGTTCCATTCGAATATGCCTGTGTTTTTATATACCTACTATATGGATGCCATACCTGTGACAGGTATAAACGTGCTTAAAAAAACAGCACCATCTATTGGATGTAAAAGCAATATACTCTATACTAAATATGTTACGATTCCAATTCAATGTTTCCAATTGCATTGATAAATATAATTTTCATAGATTTCGATTTATTTTCATTTGGTTTAATTATTTTGTGTGACTTTGACAGACTTAGACTTGCAATTGAGCTGTGTTGTTTACCATACCGTTCATTTCATGAGTATAGTTTAATTTTGTATTTTTCCATTTTTTCATATAATTTTTTTTTAACTGTTCTTCTTATTTTGAAGTAAAGGGAACATCAGATCATTTGATGTTCCCATTTTTCTGATGGGGACATCAGATCATTTGAGAATGAATAGAACGAGGGAGTGGGGAATGATAGGGAGGACGAGGGGACAGGAGTGGGAGATGGTTGGGAGGATGATGGGACGGGAGAGGGGGTAATGGTGAGGAGGACGAGGGAGTGGGGGATGGTGGGGACGAGGGTATGGGGTGGAGAGGACAAGGGGACGGGAGTGGGGGATGGTTGTGAGGATGAAGGGATGGTTGTGAGGATGAAGGGATGGTTGTGAGGATGAGGTGACGGCGTAGGGGGAAATGGTGGGGAGGACGAGGGACTGGGGAGTGGGGGATGGTGGGGAGGGAGGGGGGGATGGTGGGAAGGACAAGGGGATAGGGGAGTGGGGGATGGTGGGGAGGACGAGGGGATGGGGGATGGTGGGGAGGACGAGGGGATGTGGGAGTGGGGGATGGTGGGGAGGAAGAGGGGATGGGGGATGGTGGGAAGGACGAGGGGATGAAGAATGGTTGGGAGGACAAGGGGATGGGGGAGTGAGGGATGATGGAGAGGACTAGGGGACGGGGGAGGGGGAATTCTGGGGAGGACGAGGGGATGAAGCTGTTGGAAGGACGAAGGTACAGGGGAGGGGGAGGGGGAGGGGGAAAGGGTAGGGAGGATAAGAGGCAGTAGAGTGGGGAATAGTTGGGAGGATGAGAGGGAGGGGGAGAATGTTGGGGGGGACAGGAGGAGAAGGGGAGGGCTGTGGCTCAGCAACACACATGCGCTGCTGAGCCACAGCAACACGTGGTCGGGTACAGCTAGTTACGAATAAGACAAAACCAAACACAAACTATCACTCATCACTTGTAATAAAAAAGAGAGTCCCTTGCTATCAAAATAAAACACACTAATGTCTCACCACTCACTAAAATGACAAAAATATAATTATACCACCCATATGCACTATAAAGTGAAACGTTCACCCAAACCTCTGCAATTCACTAACATGACAAACCATCATCCAAACTATGACCTCTCACTAACAACACATAACCAGTTTCAAACTACCACCTCTCACTAAGAAGACAAGACAACTCCAATCCACGAACTCCCATTAAGAAGACAAAAACACAACAGAACAACCACCTCACATCCAGAAAATATGTATGTAAGTAATTATCAAAAGAAGGCACCAAACCGGGAAGGCTATGTAGCACCATCAAATGTGCAGAATAATTAGAGGGCGCTAAATATCACCAAGGATGCCAATACGAGAACAAAAACGCATAAGGCGAACGATATCAAAAGTATCCGAGTCACCAAGAATTCTACTGAGGGACAGGTGACTGTGAGGGGCGGTCGGAAAGCAAGACACGCTCGTCCTGGAAGTCAGGACATTCAAGAAGGACATGCACGACTGCAAGAGGGACAATGCAATTTGAACAATAAGAAGCAGCGCAGCGCTCCATCAAGTGACCATGGATTAAGCGAGTATGGCCAATACGCAACCTCGCCAGAGCTGTTTCCCATCGCCGGTTACGGTGGTAGGAGGACGGCCACGAGGAAACAACATTTAAGAGTACGTAGTTTGTTACCAGTAACAGACGACCAAGAAGCCTGCCAATGGGTAAGGATGGAGGAATAGATAACCGGGTAAAAGTCAGAATATAGAATACCTTTACGAGAGATGGGACAAGAGCGGACAGCTTCCTTGGCGGCAGCATCTGCACACTCATTTAAAGACACACCAATATGGCTGGGAACCCAACAAAACTCAATCAACTTAAATTTACTGTGAACAAGAAACAGCCAATGCTGGATCTTGACAACTACTGGATGAACCGGATTAAAGGACCCGAGAGCCATGAGGGCACTACGAGAGTCAACAACAACTACAAAGGAAGACTGACAACGAGAAAGCAGGAAACGAAGAGCATAGAGAATAGCATAAAGCTCCGCTGTAAAGATGCTAGTCTCCGGAAGTAAGCAACACATAAGTGCGATCAGGAAAAACAACAGAGTAGCCAACACCGTCCGCAGACTTAGACCCATCGGTGAAGACGGAAACGGAGTGGGGTGAGAAGAAAAATGCTCAAGGAAAAGGCATTTTAGAACCGTAGGAGGGGTAGAAGCTTTAGTGAAGCGGGTCAAGGATGTACAAAACTGCGGAAGGGGGGACTCTCCATGGGGGCGAAGAGGGAACAACATGAGGAGATATATTAGAATTACGAACAAAAAGAGAATCCTGTAAGCGAGATAACCGAACAGAAAGAGGGAGGTGGTGAAGAGGAGCAGGAACCGCAGGAGGGGTAAAAGTTAAAGCACGACAATGGCGAGACGAAGGATGTTGCAAGGACCGCACAAGATAGCGAAGACTGTAGCGATCACGGCGGTCCTGGAGAGATAGGAAGCCAGTGTCAACATGCAAGCTGAGGACGGAAGTCGAACGAAAGGCACCCGAACTGAGGCACAACCCAGTATGGTGCAAAACATCAAGACGGTGAAGAGTAGAAGGAGAAGCAGACGAGTAAGCAGGGCAACCATAATTGAGCTTAGACAGGACGAGAGAGGAATGTAAAGCGAGGAGAATGCGCCTACCCGCTCCCCAAGAAGAATGGGACAATACCCGAAGGAGGGTAAGGGTCTTAGAGCACTCAACACGGAGGTAAGAGATATGGGGAGACCAAGACAAACGAGTGTCAAAGAATAACCCCAAAAGCTTCGCGGAATCTTTGTACTCAAGGGGACGACCATAAAGTGACAAAGAGGGACGAAGAACGACCCGTTTCCGAGTAAAAGTCATGGCCCAAGTCTTAATAGTAGAGAACTTGAAGCCATGATCGGTGGCCCAAGACGACACGGCATCAATCGCAAGTTGAAGCCGGCGCGGAAGGAAAGGCGAATCATCACCCTGACAGCAAAGGGTAAGATCATCGACATAGAGAGCGGAGAAGACACCAGAAGGAAGAGAGGAAAGAAGCCCATTGAGGGCAACCAGAAAAAGAGTAGTGCTCAGAACACTACCCTGGGGCACACCTTCGTATTGCTGGAAAGAGGTAGAGAGAGTGGTACCAAGCCTCACCCGAAAGAAACGACGAGAGAGGAAGCTGCGGAGAAAGAGAGGGACACAACCACGAATGCCAAAAGAATGAAGCTGGGATAGAATATGATATCGCCAAGTGGTGTCGTAAGCCTTTTCCAGGTCAAAAAGGACGGCAACAACGGAGGTCTTCGCAGCAAAAGCAGTACGAATATAGACCTCCAAGTTCACTAGGACATCTGTTGTGCTGCGGCACTTGCGGAAACCAAATTGAGAAAGGAGAGGAGGTGATGGTGTTCCAGGAACAACATCAGACGAACGTTAACCGTACGTTCAAAGAGTTTGCAAACACAACTTGTTAGGGCAATAGGGCAAAAGTCCTTAGGGGAGGTTCCCAGAGACCCCGGTTTGTGAACAGGGAGAACAACGGCATCGAGCCAGTCCTCAGGGACTGACGACGACTCCCAGATCCGATTATACAGACTCAGTAAATACTGAGACTTGCACGGAGGGAGATGGCGAAGCATCTCATAATGAATACCATTGGAGCCCGCCGCTGTAGAACCAAAGAGGGCCACGGCAGAACGAAGTTCAGAGAGAGAGAAGGGATCATTATAGGGAAGCTGAAGACGAGTGCAGAAATCTAAAGGACGAGATTCAAGGACAGGTTTACGAAGAAGGAAAGATTGGGGAAGATGAAGACCAGAGCTAACAGAAGAAAAGTGGGAACCCAGTTCGGTAGCGACCTGCAACGCGTCCCCCCCACAAGAGTACCATGGAGGTGAAGGACCGGCGAAACATCAGGAACGAGTTTACCTGCTATCTTGCGGATACGCTTCCAGATCTGTGGTAGAGGAGTTTCAGATGTAATAGTGGAGACATAAGATGCCCAACATTCATGTTTAGCCGTACGGACGGTCCTACGGGCCCCCGCACTCGCCTTCCGAAAGAAAGGAAAAGAATCGGTCGTCTGCTGACAGCGGTCTCTCTTCCAGGCTGCACGCTTATAGCGGACAGCCCGAGCACAGTCCGCATTCCACCAGGGAACGCACTTCCGTGGACCCCGAGAGGAAGAGCGAGGCATAGAGCAGAGGGCAGCGTCGAAGACAGTATCATGAAAAAGGAGGAGAGATCGAAGTAGAGGCAGAACGGAGAGGTCAGAGAGAGCAGCATTGAAGATAAATAGGTTCCAGTCCGTCTTAGCAAACTGCCACCTAGGGAATGAGAGGGGAGGGTCAAAAGAGAAAAAGGTAACAAGGATGGGGAAATGGTCACTGTCATGGAGGTCATCAACAACCTGCCACGTGAAATCTAAATAAAGAGAAGACGAGCAAAGAGAAAGAGCAAAACAGGAAAGGGTGCGAGTTCAAGAGTCCAAATACGTGGGCTCACCTGAATTCACAAGTGACAGGGAAGAAGAGAGGATAAACGGCTAAAGAAGGCGACCCCGGGAGTTCGTCAGAACATCACTCCAAAGGGAATGACGACAATTGGAATCTTCCAGCAGGAGCACAGGCTCCGGCAAGGAGTTCAGTAGGTGTTTCAGATCGGGAAGAGAAAGCGGGACACTCGGGGGGGGGGGGGGGGAGATAAATGGAACAAACGGTGTACAAATTCCCCACAAAGATATGAGCAGCAGAACAATGGCGAGAGAGGCGAAGGAAAAAGCAATGGGACAATGGGAACATCAGAACGAATCAAGAGAGCAGAAGAGTTAGGAGCCCCAGCAACAGCTGGAAAAGGGGGGGGGAGAGAGAGAAAGGAATAGCCACGAAAACGACCAGGGCGAGCACCAAGCATCGGCTCCTGGAGACAGACACAAAGAGTCGAAAACTGCAAAATCAGAAGTTGGGGTTCAATGAAATTGGCATAATACTCCTGAACGTTCCATTGAACAATAGACATCGACGAGTAGAGAAAGGACAACAACAGAGAACAAGGAAGAAAAAAAGGCGAAAGAGGAACATAGCACGTTAAAGAAGATCAGGGTCGGGATCTGGGTCAGCAAAGTCAGGGTTAGGGGGCATGGGTAACCTGATCAAAGACGGAGGGAAGGAAGCGGGAGAAATGACCAGAGGTGGATGGGCGGGGTCCGGAGGAGGAAGAAGAGGAGGAGACAACCAAGAGGAGCAGTCAAGGACAGCAGCAGGAAGAGAAGGAGTAGAAAGAGGGGAGCGCACCTCAGCAAGGGCAGCAACCGAGAGGGAAGCAGGGGCCAAAGAAACCTCCATCACAGGAACAGGGGGCGCAGCCACCGAAATGGGAGGGGAAGAAGCGAGAGGGGTTGAAGCAGGGGCCAAGGAAGAAAGCGAAGCCTTCTTACCCGCCGGGGAGGAGGAAGGAGAGGAGCCAGGCTTACGCTTCTGACTTAAAGAGACAGGTGTCCCAGCAACTACGTACTGGGCAACGGATTCCAGTGTCTCAACAGGAGAAGCTGAACGAGAGCACACACGACGGCCGGTAGGAGAGCGATGGACATCAGCCCGCACTGACAGGCGGCGGGGAGAGCCAAGAGACGGAAGAGAAGGATGATCGGAGGGAGACAACGAAGAAGATACAGGAGACATGACAGACCAGGCAGAAAGAAAGGGAACCCCAGACAGAGGACCAGGAGGGGACCCTTCGGGACAGAACTCAAAGGGACAGAGGAGGGGGCAGTGGGCGTATCAGGGTCCAAGGCCCGGAAACGGTTGTGAGTCTGAGGAAGGTGGGAAGGACGAGGAGAGGAAGAGCGCAACACGCGAGCATAAGAGATGTTAGTATAAGGCGGGAGCCGGCAAACCTGGCGCCTCGCCTCAGGAAAAAATAAACGCTCCCGGTGCTTCAAGTTGAGGACGGCTGCCTCAAGCTTGTAATGAATACACGCACGGGAGAAGGTAGGGTGGGCCTCACCACGATTGAGGCAGCGAGGCTGGGAAGAAGTGCACTCCGACTTCGAGTGACCTTCGCCCCCACACAAAGGACAGAGAGAGACAGTTCCAGAGCAGCGGGGAGCACCATGCCCAAACCTCCAGCACTTATTACAGAGACGAGGAGAGGGAATGTACTCCTGGAGGGAGCACCTGGCACCAGCAAGAATAACAGAGGGTGGAAGTGTCCGACCATCAAAAGTAACCATCACAACCCGAAGGGGCTGACGGCGACGACCTCGAGGGGGACGAGTAAACATTCTTGCGACAATTATTGTGGTGTCTCACTCCTGTTCATCGTCGGGAAGATCCTGGCTCATATCCTGCTGAACCATTGCCTTCAACATGGTCTCCTCCCAGAAAGTCAATGCAGAACTGCCGATATGATATGTGCTGCACGCCAGCTTCAAGAAAACCCTTCAAGAGCAACATAGCGACTTGTTCGTGACCTTAGTCTACCAGACCAAGGCCTTCGATATGATCAGCAAAGATGGCTTGTGGAAGATAAAAAGTTTGACTTCCCGACAAGTTCATCAAGATTGTCCACCAGTTCCACGATGACATGATGGCGAAAGTACTGGAAGATGGAAACGAATCAGAAGCCTTCCCAGTGACGAACGGCGTCTAACATCTAAAAAAAAAAAAAAAAAAAAAAAAAAAAAAAAAAAAAAAAAAAAAAAAAAAAAAAACATAACATCACCATCATTTATGAGCACAGCCTTGCCTCCCTATCAATACACATATCAACTCATATCACTTCATAATCACTCCCCAAGCCAAAGTGGTTAGGCCACTACCCTGTCCATCCCACTCTCCTCCCAACCTCCTAATCCTCCTTCATGTTTTCCTTAATCCTACCCGTGCCTCTTCCATCCCTGCTTGCCAGCTCTTTGGACATTTTCGCTTCGAGCTACCCACGATTGGTGTACCATCTGACCTTCTCCCGGCTCCACCGACACCCGCCATACAGGAACATCCTGCACCAGCCCCAGCAACCTCCGCTCTGCCGCTACCACATACTAACAAGACAAGACCAAACACAGACCACTACCACATACTAACAAGACAAGACCAAACACAGACCACTACCACATACTAACAAGACCAAACACAGACCACTACCACATACTAACAAGACAAGACCAAACAAAGGCCACTACCACATACTATTTATTTATTTATTTATTTATATATATACAAGAAGGTACATTGGGTTTGTGAGAATACATTGGATAGTACAGTAATTACATTCTTGTAAAGCCACTAGTACGCGCAGCGTTTCGGGCAGGTCCTTAATCTAGCAGATAATATTAAGTAGGTAAGTTCAATCAGAATTGATAAATGAAAGATACATTACAAGAGAAAAATGAGATGAGAGAGATAAGTAAGTATATGAAAGCACATTGTTATATTAAAGCTCTGATTGATTACGTTGACAGCTTGATTAGTAATTTAAACAAGATTAATAGACACCATACAGCAGATTGACAGCACATATAAGACAGCAATGATCACAATGGTAAAGATGTTCAGAATGGGTACATAAAGATTGGGAGACTGGGTAGCAAAAGATACAGATAAACAAGATTTATAAACACCATACAATAGAATGGCAGCACATATAAGAAAACAGCAATGATCTCAATGGTAAAGATGTTCAAATTGGGAACAAAAAGGTTGGGAGATTGGGTAGCAATAGATACAGTGCAATTTTAAGGCAAAAAGAGAAAAACTATGAAGATGAAATTAGGTACTTTTTAGTATTGATTATGAATGATGTAAAAGTTGGACAGCTTTTCAATTCAGTAGGGAGTGAATTCCATAAACTGGGTCCCTTTATTTGCATAGAGTGTTTACACAAATTAAGTTTAACTCTGGGGATATCGAAGAGATATTTATTTCTGGTGTTGTGATAATGGGTCCTATTACATCTGTCCAGGAAGAGTTTCAGACAAGGATTTGCATTTAAGAATAGGGTTTTGTAAATGTAGTTGACACAAGAGAATTTGTGGAGTGAGATTATGTTTAGCATGTTTAGGGAGTTAAAAAAGGGGGCTGTGTGTTGTCTGAAAGCAGAATTTGATATTATTCTGATAGCAGATTTTTGCTGGGTGATGATGGACTTGAGGTGGTTTGCAGTGGTTGAACCCCATGCACAGATACCATAGTTGAGATAGGGATAGATTAGTGCAAAATATAGAGAGATGAGAGCAGAGTTAGGAACATAATACCTGATTTTGGAGAGTATACCAACTGTTTTAGAGACTTTCTTAGTTATGTGTTGTATGTGGGTACTGAAGTTGAGTCTCTTGTCTAGGAATATGCCAAGAAACTTTCCATCATTTTTATTGCTAATGTTTACATTGTCAATCTGAAGCTGAATTGCATATGTAGATTTGCTTCCAAATAGGATGTAGTAGGTCTTTTCTATGTTAAGTGTTAGTTTGTTGGTTGACATCCATAAGTGGACTTTTTTTATTTCATTATTAACAACATCATTTAGTGTATGTGGGTTGGGGTTGGAGTAAATGAGGGTAGTATCATCAGCAAACAAAATAGGTTTCAGAATGTTAGAGACATTAGGCAGATCATTAATGTATATAAGAAATAGTAGGGGTCCCAAGATGCTGCCCTGAGGCACTCCAACGGTTATTGGTAGAATGGGAGAGATTATATTATTGATGGCTACACATTGGTGTCTATCACTAGGATAGGATTGGATATAGTCCAGTGCATGGCCTCGGATTCCATAATGATGGAGTTTACATAAGAGGTAATCGTGATTAACAGTATCAAAGGCCTTTCTCAGGTCAATGAAGAGTCCAGTTGGAAACTCATTTTTGTTAAGGGCAGAGTAAATTATATCAAGGAGACTAATAATTGCATCGTTGGTACTCTTTTGAGAGCGGAAGCCAAACTGACAGGGGCTAAGAATGTCGAATTTTACGAGATAGGAGTAGAGCTGTTTGTAGATAATTTTTTCAAATATTTTTGATAGTATGGGTAGGTTCGATATTGGTCTGTAGTTGTTTATGTCTGACGGATTACCTCCTTTATGAACTGGCGTTACTCCTGCGTTTTTAAGGATATCAGGGAAGGTATGACACTCAAGGGATTTGTTGAACAGCAGAGCTATAGGTGGTGCAAGGGCATGGGAGGCGCTCTTGTATACAATGGATGGGATTTCACTGATGTTCCCAGCTTTGGTTTTTAGTGAGTGTATGATGGACACAACATCTGACGGGCTGACTGGAGAGAGGAGAAGAGAGTTTGGATAGCTGCCTGAGAGATATGTGTTGATATGTGTCTGAGTCTGTGGGATTTTACTTGCAAGGTTAGCACCAATCGATGAAAAGAAGCTATTAAATTCATTCGCCATTTCTAAGTCAGATGACAGTGTAAGGCCATCCTTAGAGAGTGTTATCAGGTTGTGGGAGTGTTGTTTAGTTCCCAGGATGTTAGAGATGGTATTCCATGTGCTTTTCATGTTGCCTTTTGCTTCTTTGAATCTAGTCTCATAATATGAAAGTTTTGCTTTTCTTATGATACTGGTAAGCACTGATGAGTACCTTTTAACTACTTCCATTGAAATTAGGTCACTCCTAAATTTCTTTTCGTATTCATGTTTTTTGTTGATTGATTTAATTATGCCACTTGTGAGCCACGGGTTATTTTTTCTTTTATCAGTTACTTGTTTGGTAAGGAGGGGACAGTGAGTGTTGTAGAGGCTTAGAGTTTTGGAGAGAAAGAGGTTAGTTGATGAGTTTAAGTCCTGTGAATTATTAAATTCAGATTCCCAGTTAATATTGTGAAGTGCATTAGAGAGATTGCCTAAAGCTGATTCACTATGTAGCCTGAATGAAAGTTTTTTGGTTTCTGGTGGTGATGTGTCAATGTTTCCTATGAGGAAAGTAGGATAGTGGTCAGTTGTTCTGTCATAAATTACCCCAGATGTAAGGGGAGCTGTTATATTAGTCCATAGGTGATCCAGGGTAGTGGCAGATGTTTGAGTGACTCGGGTGGGCTTGGTGATTGTGGGGATTAGCATACAGGAGTGCATGCTGTTACGGAAATAGTCAACTTGAGGGTTGTTTTGAAGACCCAGGTCAATATTGAAATCACCTCCCAGAATAATGTGATTTTTGTTGAGATTGTTATTTATGATAAGATTCCTTACATTGTCAGAGAATAAAGCTATGTTGGTATTAGGAAATCTATAGATGGCACCGATTATCAGGGAGGATTTAAGGGATTTACTGGAGAACTTGGCAAAGGTATATTCACAATAGTCGTCTCTATCACTAATGACACTATTGCAAATGAAGGTATCTTTGTAATATATTGCTGTACCGCCACCTTTTTTGTTAGGCCTGCAGTTATGAATGGCTTTATAACCAGCTAAATTGTAGAGTTGGGTATAGTCATTACTTAGCCAAGTTTCTGTTAAAATGATGAAAGATAATTTAGTACCTAGTGCTGTAAGTAGTGCATTTATATCATCAAAATGTTTGCCAAGTGACATAACATTTTGATTGTAAACTGATAAGCAGGTGCTATTTAGGAGTTTGTTTTTTGCAAGATTTGCTGTGTAATACCTGCAATAATGATGATCAATGTGCTGATGAGTGTGGATATGGGCCAGAAAATTTCGATCAGGATCAATATCAGTAAGCATACAGATAAGAATGTCACGATACAATAAGATAAGCATTTACAGGAACAGATGAAAACTAAATCTGCTGTAAAATAGAAAGTAATTATAGCAAAACACAACAATATAATAATATAACAATACAATAAGAGCTTACAAAGTATTGAGTCTGCTAAATTAGAGAATAATTATGGCAAAACACAACAATAAATGCAAGTAAACAAAAGAATTGAAACAATTAGAGGTAGAATTAAGGTCACTAGATAGCAATGGAGGATACACAAGTTTGGTGGAGAGAACAAAAAATCAGTAGAGACTGTCAAGATGAATATATAAAAAAAAAAATTGACAAATGATAATTGTAAAGAAAATAATCTTAAAGATAATATTTTTTTTTAGCTTAGTTTACTACTTACTAACAAGACTACTAAGAAGACTAACAAGTTTACTACTTACTCACAAGACAAGACCAAACAAAGGCCACTACCACATACTAACAAGACCAAACACAGACCACTACCACATACTAACAAGACCGAACACAGACCACTACCACATACTAACAAGACCAAACACAGACCACTACCACATACTAACAAGACAAGACCAAACTGAGACCACTACCACATACTAACAAGACAAGACCAAACAAAGGCCACTACCACATACTAACAAGACAAGACCAAACACAGACCATTAACACATACTAACAAGACAAGACCAAACACACACCATTAACACATACTAACAAGACAAGACCAAACACAGACCATTAACATATACTAACAAGACAAGACCAAACACAGACCATTAACACATACTAACAAGACAAGACCAAACACAGACCACTACCACATTCTAACAAGACAAGACCAAACACAGACCATTAACACATACTAACAAGACAAGACCAAACACAGACCATTAACACATACTAACAAGACAAGACCAAACACAGACCATTAACACATACTAACAAGACAAGACCAAACACAGACCACTACCACATACTAACAAGACAAGACCAAACACAGACCACTACCACATACTAACAAGACAAGACCAAACACAGACCATTAACACATACTAACAAGTCAAGACCAAACACATACTAACAAGACAAGACCAAACACAGACCATTAACACATACTAACAAGACAAGACCAAACACAGACCACTACCACATACTAACAAGACAAGACCAAACACAGACCACTACCACATACTAACAAGACAAGACCAAACACAGACTACTACCACATACTAACAAGACCAAACACAGACCACTAACACATACTAACAAGACCAAACACAGACCACTAACACATACTAACAAGACCAAACACAGACCACTAACATATACTAACAAGACCAAACACAGACCACTACCACATACTAACAAGACCAAACACAGACCACTAACACATGTGGAAAGGTCCCTTTATCATGGTAACATTATTATCTAAGTAATGTATTATTCCATATCAAATCTATATCTCATCAGAATAATATCGCATTCATTATTTATTAATCATATCTACTTTATCTACATCAGCATCCTTCATGACCATTGGTCAAGTACACTATTGGGATTAATGCCTATATAATATTGTTGACATGATCACAAGAATCTAGAAGTTTACATATAATCAAAAACATTATTGGAACTAAATTATCAGCTTCCAATGACGTGTTTTCAAAACCCTTAATAAAGAACAAATTTTACTTTCCATTACGATTATTTATCACTAAATCCACGTGGGAATTGTCTTGTTATATAACCTTATCACAATAATCAGTCTAAATAATGAAAATAATAAGTCTATAGACGCTGCCGGCATCTTGACTGACGCCACGGGCAGAGGCCAGTGGGACAGAAGCGCCAAGGGGAGTACCTGTTCGTCCCTTGTTGAAATCGGAGCGGCATGCAAGTGTGCAGTATTGATAACATTTCAACGGACATTAAAAAACGAATTACATATCTAATCTCCAGTGTTAACTCTCTATATACCAGGGAACCTAGTGATCAATAATCTGATCAGCAATTTGATCTTTAGAACTCTTATCAAGCGGCGTGAGGCCAGCTCATGTACCCAGAGTCTCGTAATATTTTCTCCATTATAAACCTCATCCTACCAAGCAGCGTCCCTACAAGACGCTGTCCCACAGCAAACGCTGCCAGGGACACAACCAGCATCAAGGCTGCCAGGGACACAACCAGCATCAAGGCTGCCAGGGACACAACCAACATCAAGGCTGCCAGGGACACAACCAACATCAAGGCTGCCAGGGACACAACCAACATCAAGGCTGCCAGGGACACAACCAACATCAAGGCTGCCAGGGACACAACCAACATCAAGGCTGCCAGGGACACAACCAACATCAAGGCTGCCAGGGACACAACCAACATCAAGGCTACCAGGGACACAATCAACATCAAGGCTGCCAGGGACACAACCAACATCAAGGCTGCCAGGGACACAACCAACATCAAGGCTGCCAGGGACACAACCAACATCAAGGCTGCCAGGGACACAACCAACATCAAGGCTGCCAGGGACACAACCAACATCAAGGCTGCCAGGGACACAACCAACATCAAGGCTGCCAGGGACACAACCAACATCAAGGCTACCAGGGACACAATCAACATCAAGGCTGCCAGGGACACAACCAACATCAAGGCTGCCAGGGACACAACCAACATCAAGGCTGCCAGGGACACAACCAACATCAAGGCTGCCAGGGTCACAACCAACATCAACGCTGCCAGGGACACAACCAACATCAACGCTGCCAGGAACACAACCAACATCAAGGCTGCCAGGGACACAACCAACATCAAGGCTGCCAGGGACACAACCAACATCAAGGCTGCCAGGGACACAACCAACATCAAGGCTGCCAGGGACACAACCAACATCAAGGCTGCCAGGAACACAACCAACATCAAGGCTGCCAGGGACACAACCAACATCAACGCTGCCAGGAACACAACCAACATCAAGGCTGCCAGGAACACAACCAACATCAAGGCTGCCAGGGACACAACCAACATCAACACTGCCAGGGACACAACCAACATCAACGCTGCCAGGGACACAACCAACATCAAGGCTGCCAAATCCCTATCAAAAATATTAAGTCTGTTCTCAGCACGAGAGACATCATCTGGCTACTATCAGATAGACTCCAGTTCTCAATTCAGGTTAAGTTATTAATTGGTTTAGAGTGTAAATTTGCCAATTAGCATGTTTTATAACATTAATATATCCATATATAAATTGAGAGTTGTTAGGCAGCGAGGTAACGCCTCATCATCTAGTAACTTCTGACTTAATCTTCTTAGTGAATGAACCTCTTTTATTGCTGAATATTCATATAATCAGAATACCCATATCCATTAATCTTAATTTATCAAGTTAGTTTATTTAATTGCATTTAATGATTTTTTATGCATATTTCCACATACCTTATCTCTGAGTAATTATACCCCCGTCTGCAGCAGGAAAGATATTCCTCGGACTAGGTTAGAATGTTTATGTGGTTCAGGTCCTAGATGGACGGAAAAATTGAAAATATAAAAACGGAAACCACGTGCAAAACTCAGTCAAATCATAACCTAAAACGAAAAGGCAATGTACAGGATTTGGGTGTACTCATGTCCGAAGGCCTTACCTTTAAAGAACACAATAAAGTAGCCGTCACAACTGCAAGAAAAATGATAGGTTGGATAACAAGAACTTTTCACACTAGTGACGGTATACCGATGATGATACTTTTCAAAACGCTTGTGCTCTCTAGAGTGGAGTACTGCTGCACATTGAGAGCCCCTTTCAAAGCTGGAGAAATTGCTGACCTGGAGAGCGTGCAGAGATCCTTTACTGCTAGAATCCACTCAGTAAAACATCTCAACTACTGGGACCAACTAAAGAGTATTGTATTCTTTAGTTTTAGTTCAACAATCTGTATTCTCTTGAGCGCACTCTCTTTCTCCTTTCCCTTCCCCTTCCCCTTCTTCCCTCGTTCGCCTTTCCTTCTCTTGTTCCCCCTCCCCTCCCCTGTTGACCATATCCGGTCATAAACTCAAGTGAAGGCAAGGGACTTTGTCTGGCAGTCTCAGGCCATATATCATCTTTTTCCAATCCTCACACTTCCTTCCCAATCCCCCCCCCCCCCTTCCAATCGTTAACCTCTTCCCCCTGCCATAACCGTTGATAAATTTGAGGAGTCATTCACTCAGTGCCATAAACAATTAAGGCTCAAATTTCATTAGGTGGCTGGGGAGGGGCCATATACTTCAAGTTGGTTTCCGGTATGTAGCGTGGGAACAATTCAGAAGTCTACGGGAATAAAATATAACTTTCAGGGCAGGCCTCTACCCAAGCCAGGGAGGCTTTTAGTGGACGGAGCCAGTCAGGGTATTTGACTGACCTAGAATAAGACTTTAAATCCATTGGATTGAGTCTTGAGAGGCCACGCTTATTGGGCCTAGGAAAACTTAGAGTGGGAGGAGCTGTTCCCACTGAGAGAGTTTATGAAAATATTAAGATTCAATGTCTTGGGCAGAACTTGGAGAAAGGTCCCTTCAGGACCTAGGGCAGCCATCAACATCCTTTGGCCAATTTTCCACTTTTAAGGTAATGTAAGTAAGTAAGTAAGTATCAGAGGAAGGCACCAAACCGGGAAGGCTATGTAGCACCATCAAATGTGCGGGATAATCAGAGGGCGCTACATCACCAAGGATGCCAATACGAGAACAGAAACGCATGAGGCGAATGATATCAAAAGTATCCGAGTCACCAAGAATACTATCGAGAGACAGGCGTCCGCGGGGGACTGTCGGAAAACAAGACACACACTTGTCCCGGAAGTCAGGACATTCAACAAGAATATGCACGACCGTAAGAGGGACACCGCAATTAGGACAATATGGAGCAGGGCGACGCTCCATCAAGTGACCACGAGTTAAGCGAGTATGGCCAATACACAACCTCGCCAGAGCCGTTTCCCATCGCCGGTTACGGTGGTAGAAGGACGACCACGAGGACACAACTTTTAAGAGCATGTAGTTTGTTACCAGTAACAGACGACCAACAAGCCTGCCAACGGGTAAGGATGGAGAAATGGATATCCAGGTAAAAGTCGGAATAAGGAATACCTTTACGAGAGATGGGACAAGAGCTGACAGTTTCCCTGGTGGCAGCATCTGCACGCTCATTTTAAGAGACACCAATATGTCTGGGAACCCAACAAAACTCAACCGACTTAAATTTACTGTGAACAAGAAACAGCCAATGCTGGATCTCGACAACGACTGGATGAACCGGATTAAAGGACCCGAGAGCCATGAAGGCACTACAAGAGTCAACAACAACTACAAAGGAAGATTGACAACGAGAAAGCAGGAGACGAATAGCATGGAGAATACCATAAAGCTCCGCTGTGAAGATGCTAGTCTCCGGAGGTAAGTGACACACATAAGTGCAATCATGAAAAACAACAGAGTAGCCAACAACGTCCGCAGACTTAGACCCATCGGTGAAGACGGAAACGGAGCGGGAGTGAGAAGAAAAGTGCTCTAGGAAAAGGTATTTTAGAACCGTAGGAGGGGAAAAAGCTTTAGTGATGCAGGTCAAGGATGTACAAAACTGCGGAAGGGGAACTCTCCACGGGGGCAAAGAAGGAACAACACGAGGAGAAATATTAGAAATACGAACGGAAAGAGAATCCTGTAAGTGAGATAACCGGACAGAAAGAGGGAGGTGGTGAAGAGGAACAGGAACCGCAGAAGGGGTAAATGTTAAAGCACGACAGAGGCGAGAGAAAGGATGTTGCAAGGACCTCGCAAGATAGCGAAGACAATAGCGAACATGGTGGTCCTGGAGAGACAGGAAGCCAGTGCCAACATACAAGCTGAGGACAGGAGTCGAACAAAAGGCACCAGAACTGAGTCGCAACCCAGTATGGTGCAAAGCTTTAAGACGGCGAAGAGTAGAAGGAGAAGCAGACGAGTAAGCAGGGCAACCATAATCGAGCTTAGGCAGGACGAGAAAGTAATGTAAAGCAAGGAGAGTGCGCCTATCCGCTCCCCCAAGAAGTATGGGACAATACCCAAAAGAGGGTAAGGGCCTTGGAGCACTCAACACGGAGGTAAGAGATATGGGGAGACCAAGACAAACGAGTGTCAAAGAATGACCCCAAAAGCTTCGCGGAATCTTTGTACTCAAGGGGATGACCATAAAGTAACAAAGAGGGAGGAAGAACGACCCGTTTCCGAGTAAAAGTCATGGCCCAAGTCTTAGTAGAAGAGAACTTGAAGCCATGATCGGTGGCCCAAGACGACACGGCAACAATCTCAAGTTGAAGCCAGCATTGAAGGAGAGGCGAATCAACACCCTGACAGCAAAGGGCAAGATCATCGACATAAAGAGTGGAGAAGACGCCTGAAGGAAGAGAGGAAAGAAGACCGTTGAGGGCAACCAGAAAAAGAGTAGCGCTCAGAACACTACCCTGGG
Organism: Procambarus clarkii; assembly: GCF_040958095.1. Classification (NCBI taxonomy): domain Eukaryota; kingdom Metazoa; phylum Arthropoda; class Malacostraca; order Decapoda; family Cambaridae; genus Procambarus; species Procambarus clarkii. The sequence goes on along the minus strand of NC_091151.1, from coordinate 22,698,583 downwards.
ACACACCTTCGTATTGCTGAAAAGAGGCCGAGAGAGTGGTACCAAGCCTCACCCGGAAGGAACGACGAGAGAGGAAGCTGTGGAGAAAGAGAGGGAGATGACCACGAAGGTCAAAAGAATGAAGTTGGGATAAAATATGATACCGCCATGTAGCGTCGTAAGCCTTTTCCAGGTCAAAAAGGATGGCAACAATGGAGGTCTTCGCAGCAAAAGCAGTACGAATATAGACTTGTGAGGTTAGGGGGATACGAGGACGTCTTTCTGCAAAGGGACATGACGAGGGAAGAGAGAAGGAAGGCTGCAAAAGCAAGGGAGAGACGCAGAGAAAGGGGTGGGGATATGGGAGCCACAGGACTCAGCTCAGTATCTCCAGGTACCTCAGAAGGGAGTGGGAATCCCCCCCCCACCAGCAGGCCAGCACACCCAGGGGGGATTGTAACAGAAGCCTTCCACCAACCAACCTCTCAGCCATCCCCCACCAATCACCTGTACCTCCCCAGACAGTAAAGTCCCTCTTCAGACCATGCCCCCATGTTCCCTGATACCAGACACCCCATGCCCTTTTTCTTCCCCAACCCCTACCCCAGATCCTCACTGTTCCTGCACCCCATGCCCTTCCCTGTTTCTCCAGCCTGTACCCTTCCCAGTTTCCCCACCCCAAGCTCTCCTCCCTACCCAACTCCCCTCCCTCCTGGCCCCTCCTCTCCAGGCTTCCCTCCCCAACCCCTGACCTCCCTGTCAACCCACCCTAGGATAGCTCCCCCATCCCATGACCCAACTAACCCCCAACCCCGGACCCCCCTCAGCTGCATCACGTCAGACCCCCCTAGCCCCCCCTGTTCCAGATCCTCACAGCCCTCTCACACCCCAGACCCCCCAGGTCCTCCTTCCTAGGCTCACCCATCCCAGATATCCCTTGTCACCCAACTCCAGTGGAATCAACAGAAACTGAGAATGGACAGAAGAGAATCAGCTTTTAAGGTCATGTACTCAAACATAGATGGGATTACAAACAAGGCTAGTGAACTTTGAGAAACAACACAAGAAGTAAACCCAGATGTAATTGGACTCACAGAAACAAAACTTTCAGGAATCATAACGAATGCGGTGTTTCCCCAGGACTACACTGTAATAAGGAAAGAGAGGGAATCAAGGGGAGGCGGAGGAGTGGCTCTACTGATGAGAAAGGAATGGAGTTTCGAGGAGATGGTTATTCCGGGCTGCGAAGGGTTCAGAGACTTCATAACAGGCACCATGACGACGGGAGGACCAAGAGTAGTAGTAGCAGTGATATATAACCCACCACCAAATGAAAGAAGACCCACGCAAGAGTATGACAGAAACAACATGGCAGTTAACATTATCATGGAGAGAGCAGCTGCTGCTGCCTGTAGAAATCAATCCCATCTTCTCATAAGGGGGGACTTTAATTATGGAAGGATAGACTGGGAAACAGGGAACCACATGGAGGTGAGGAAGCATGGAGAGCGAAACTGCTGGAGGTTCAAGACATGATGGACTACATCACACAGAAGTGTAAGGAGGCAGCAATCAAGTTCGTCCAAGTCCAAAAGGAAAAAAAATGAAATGGAGATGAGAAAACCATGGTTTAATCAAAGTTGCAAGCTAGCAAAGCAGCTAAGTAAAAGGGAGTGGAGAAACTATATAAACAACAGAACACTAGAGAGCAGAGAAAGATACCAGAGCTCCAGGAATGAATACGACAGGATGAGAAGAGAGGTAGAGAGGCAATATGAAAATGACATAGCGAGCAAGACAAAGACTCAACCCAAACTGCTGCATAGCCACATCAGGAGGAAAACAACAGTGAAGGAACAGGTAATGAAACTGAGGATAGGGGCTGAAAGATTCACTACAAACGACAAGGAAGTGTGCGAGGAACTCAATACAAAATTCCAGGAAGTCTTCACCTCAGAGCAAGGAGAAGTCCCAGATATAGGGAGGGAACATCATGCCAGACACCACTAGAGGAGTTTGTGATTACCAGTTGGGAGGTGAGGAAGCATCTGCTAGATTTGGACATGACAAAGGCTATAGGCCCGGATGGAATCTCACCATGGATTCTAAAGGAAGGAGCAGAATCTCTGTGCCTATCACTTTCCATGGTGTACAACAAATCGCTGGTAACAGATGAACTGCCAAAAATTTGGAAGACGGCTAATGTAGTCACTATATACAAGAAGGGTGATAGGCAGGAGGCACTGAACTACAGGCCAGTGTCTCTAACTTGCATTCCATGCAAGATGATGGAAAAGATTGTGCGAAAAAAGCTAGTGGAACATCTGGAGCGGAAGAACTTTGTAACACAACATCAGCATGGGTTCAGAGATGGCAAATCGTGCCTAACAGGATTAATTGAGTTCTATGACCAGACAACAAAAATCAGGCAAGAAAGAGAGGGCTGGGCAGACTGCATATTTCTGGAGTGCAAGAAAGCTTTTCACACAGTACCACATAAGAGACTAGTGTACAAACTGGAGATGCAGGCAGGAGTGAAAGGAAAGGTACTCAACTGGATAAGAGATTACCTAAGCAACAGGACACAGCGAGTCACTGTGAGGGGTGAGGTCTCGGAGTGGCGGGGAGTCACCAGTGGAGTCTCACAGGGATCAGTCCTTGGACCTATGCTGTTTCTGATATACGTAAATGAATTCCCAGAAGGAGATACATAAGACCACACACACAAGACCGTCCCTCACTACATAACAAGGCCACCCCCAGACCGCCATCCCTCACTAAGACAAGACCACTCCCAGACCACCACCCCTCACTAAGATAACAAGACCACACCCAGACCACCACCCCTCACTAAGATAACAAGACCACACCCAGACCACCACCACCCCTCACTAAGATAACAAGACCACACCCAGACCACCACCCCTCACTAAGATAACAAGACCACTCCCAGACCACCACCCCTCACTAAGACAAGACCACTCCCAGACCACCACCCCTCACTAAGACAAGACCACTCCCAGACCACCACCCCTCACTAAGATAACAAGACCACACCCAGACCACCACCCCTCACTAAGACAAGACCACACCCAGACCACCACCCCTCACTAAGATAACAAGACCACACCCAGACCACCACCCCTCACTAAGACAAGACCACACCCAGACCACCACCCCTCACTAAGATAACAAGACCACACCCAGACCACCACCCCTCACTAAGATAACAAGACCACACCCAGACCACCACCCCTCACTAAGATAACAAGACCACTCCCAGACCACCACCCCTCACTAAGATAACAAGACCACACCCAGACCACCACCCCTCACTAAGACAAGACCACACCCAGACCACCACCCCTCACTAAGATAACAAGACCACACCCAGACCACCACCCCTCACTAAGATAACAAGACCACACCCAGACCAACACCACCCCTCACTAAGATAACAAGACCACACCCAGACCACCACCCCTCACTAAGATAACAAGACCACACCAAGACCACCACCCCTCACTAAGATAACAAGACTACACCCAGACCACCACCCCTCACTAAGATAACAAGACCACACCCAGACCACCACCCCTCACTAAGACAAGACCACACCCAGACCACCACCCCTCACTAAGATAACAAGACCACACCCAGACCACCACCCCTCACTAAGACAAGACCACACCCAGACCACCACCCCTCACTAAGATAACAAGACCACACCCAGACCACCACCACCCCTCACTAAGATAACAAGACCACACCCAGACCACCACCCCTCACTAGGATAACAAGACCACACCCAGACCACCACCACCCTTCACTAAGATAACAAGACCACACCCAGACCATCACCACACCTCACTAAGATAACAAGACCACACCCAGACCACCACCCCTCACTAAGATAACAAGACCACTCCCAGACCACCACCCCTCACTAAGACAAGACCACTCCCAGACCACCACCCCTCACTAAGACAAGACCACTCCCAGACCACCACCCCTCACTAAGATAACAAGACCACACCCAGACCACCACCCCTCACTAAGATAACAAGACCACACCCAGACCACCACCACCCCTCACTAAGATAACAACACCACACCCAGACCACCACCCCTCACTAAGATAACAAGACCACTCCCAGACCACCACCCCTCACTAAGACAAGACCACTCCCAGACCACCACCCCTCACTAAGACAAGACCACTCCCAGACCACCACCCCTCACTAAGATAACAAGACCACACCCAGACCACCACCCCTCACTAAGACAAGACCACACCCAGACCACCACCCCTCACTAAGATAACAAGTCCACACCCAGACCACCACCCCTCACTAAGACAAGACCACACCCAGACCACCACCCCTCACTAAGATAACAAGAGCACACCCAGACCACCACCCCTCACTAAGATAACAAGACTACACCCAGACCACCACCCCTCACTAAGATAACAAGACCACACCCAGACCACCACCCCTCACTAAGACAAGACCACACCCAGACCACCACCCCTCACTAAGATAACAAGACCACACCCAGACCACCACCCCTCACTAAGACAAGACCACACCCAGACCACCACCCCTCACTAAGATAACAAGACCACACCCAGACCACCACCACCCCTCACTAAGATAACAAGACCACACCCAGACCACCACCCCTCACTAGGATAACAAGACCACACCCAGACCACCACCACCCTTCACTAAGATAACAAGACCACACCCAGACCATCACCACACCTCACTAAGATAACAAGACCACACCCAGACCACCACCCCTCACTAAGATAACAAGACCACTCCCAGACCACCACCCCTCACTAAGACAAGACCACTCCCAGACCACCACCCCTCACTAAGACAAGACCACTCCCAGACCACCACCCCTCACTAAGATAACAAGACCACACCCAGACCACCACCCCTCACTAAGATAACAAGACCACACCCAGACCACCACCACCCCTCACTAAGATAACAAGACCACACCCAGACCACCACCCCTCACTAAGATAACAAGACCACTCCCAGACCACCACCCCTCACTAAGACAAGACCACTCCCAGACCACCACCCCTCACTAAGACAAGACCACTCCCAGACCACCACCCTTCACTAAGATAACAAGACCACACCCAGACCACCACCCCTCACTAAGACAAGACCACACCCAGACCACCACCCCTCACTAAGATAACAAGACCACACCCAGACCACCACCCCTCACTAAGACAAGACCACACCCAGACCACCACCCCTCACTAAGATAACAAGACCACACCCAGACCACCACCCCTCACTAAGATAACAAGACCACACCCAGACCACCACCCCTCACTAAGATAACAAGACCACTCCCAGACCACCACCCCTCACTAAGATAACAAGACCACACCCAGACCACCACCCCTCACTAAGACAAGACCACACCCAGACCACCACCCCTCACTAAGATAACAAGACCACACCCAGACCACCACCCCTCACTAAGATAACAAGACCACACCCAGACCAACACTACCCCTCACTAAGATAACAAGACCACACCCAGACCACCACCCCTCACTAAGATAACAAGACCACACCAAGACCACCACCCCTCACTAAGATAACAAGACTACACCCAGACCACCACCCCTCACTAAGATAACAAGACCACACCCAGACCACCACCCCTCACTAAGACAAGACCACACCCAGACCACCACCCCTCACTAAGATAACAAGACCACACCCAGACCACCACCCCTCACTAAGATAACAAGACCACACCCAGACCACCACCCCTCACTAAGACAAGACCACACCCAGACCACCACCCCTCACTAAGATAACAAGACCACACCCAGACCACCACCACCCCTCACTAAGATAACAAGACCACACCCAGACCACCACCCCTCACTAGGATAACAAGACCACACCCAGACCACCACCACCCTTCACTAAGATAACAAGACCACACCCAGACCATCACCACACCTCACTAAGATAACAAGACCACACCCAGACCATCACCACCCCTCACTAGGATAACAAGACCACACCCAGACCATCACCACCCCTCACTAGGATAACAAGACCAACCCCAGACCACAACCACCCCTCACTAAGATAACAAGACCACACACAGACCACCACCACCCTTCACTAAGATAACAAGACCACACCCAGACCATCACCACCCCTCACTAGGATAACAAGGCCACACCCAGACCATCACCACCACTCACTAGGATAACAAGACCACCCCCAGACCATCACCACCCCTCACTAAGATAACAAGACCACACCCAGACCACCACCCCTCACTAAGATAACAAGACCACACCCAGACCACCACCCCTCACTAAGATAACAAGGCCACACCCAGACCATCACCACCCCTCACTAAGATAACAAGACCCCCCCCCACACACACACCACCACCTGTCGTTAACAAGAGTGAACCATTAAATAAACTATCACCCCCTTACTCGCAAGACTAAACTGCAACCGAACTACCACTCATCACTAACAAGACCAGCTCATCCTAACCCTAACACCTTACTACAAAGACAAAAACTAACCAAACTACCTCCCCCCTTTTGGATAAAATAAGACAACACCCAATTTATATTTCCTCATTAAGAAGTCACGAATGGAACCAATAGACTATCCCTCTCTCATAAAACATGGCCACACTCAAACTACCGCCATTCTCACTACAATTCCCAATCCGAACAGCCCTTACCAATAATAATTAAATTACCGCCCCGTCTCTAACAAGAAAATATACCACCAAACCACCTCCCCTTAACAATACGTGAATACAATCAAACTACCAGCAAACACTAACGAGAAAAGCTCTCACCCTAAACCCTAACTACATATAAATAACTACAATCGACCACATTAGGACAGAAAATGGCACTCACTGATATTTGGAGCCACCTGAACAACGGCCTCTCTCTTACCTCTCTTGATTGGGAGCTGCAGGTCTGTGTTGAATCATCTTGTATCTGACGTAAGGGTTCGGGTATCTCCACACCGTCATATCTGAAGACGTAACCCTATTCCACATATCATCGTCCTCGCCTCCCCATCCCCAGTACATGTTGCTCCAGCCATTCACCTTTAATATGTGGCTCTCCATCATGAGACAACCACCTCCGAAATAGCTATGGTAGGGATTCCTGTGGGAGAAATAGAGTGAGCTTACATTTTGGGGCACTGAGATGCCCACTTGGGGAGTGAGAGCGTCGGGGCACTGTGGTGTCCACTTGGGGAGTGAGAGCGTCGGGGCACTGTGGTGTCCACTTGGGGAGTGAGAGCGTCGGGGCACTGTGGTGTCCACTTGGGGAGTGAGAGCGTCGTTTCATTTAGTGCAGTTATGTGTTGGAGGGAAACCTGGAGAATAGTTATTGCTGTGGCAAATTTGGTTTTGTGGCAGAATAATTAGAGGGCGCTAAATATCACCAAGGATGCCAATACGAGAACAAAAACGCATAAGGCGAACGATATCAAAAGTATCCGAGTCACCAAGAATTCTATTGAAGGACACGTGACCGCGAGGGGCGGTCGGAAAGCAAGACACACGCTCGTCCTGGAAGTCAGGACATTCAAGAAGGATATGCACGACCGTAAGAAGGACAATGCAATTAGGACAATAAGGAGCAGGGCGGCGCTCCATCAAGTGACCATGGGTTAAGTGAGTATGGCCAATATGCAACCTCGCCAGTTACGGTGGTAGGAGGACGGCCACGAGGAAACACAACATTTAAGAGTACGTAGTTTGTTACCAGTAACAGACGACCAACAAGCCTGCAAACGGGTAAGGATGGAGGAATGGATAACCGGATAAAATTCGGAATATGGAACGCCTTTACGAGAGATGGGACAAGAGCGGACAGCTTCCTTGACGGCAGCATCCGCACGCTCATTTATAGAGACACCAATATGGCTGGGAACCCAACAAAACTCAACCGACTTAAATTTACTGTGAACAAGAATCAGTCAATGTTGGTTCTTGACAACTACTGGATGAAACGGATTAAAGAACCCGAGAGTTATGAGGGCACTACGAGAGTCAACAACAACTACAAAGGAAGGCTGATCACGAGAAAGCAGGAGATGAAGAGCATAGAGAATAGCATAAAGCTCCACTGTGAAGATGCTAGTCTCTGGAGGTAAGCGACACATATAAGCGCGATCAGGAAAAACAAGAGTAGCCAACACCGTCCGCAGACTTAGACCCATCGGTGAAGACAGAAACGGAGCGGGAGTGAGAAGCAAAGTGCTCAAGGAAAAGGCGTTTTAAAACCGTAGGAGGTTATCTTGAGGTTATCTTGAGATGATTTCGGGGCTTTTTAGTGTCCCTGCGGCCTAGTCCTCGACCAGGCCTCCACCCCCAGGAAGCAGCCCGTGACAGCTGACTAACACCCAGGTACCTATTTTACTGCTAGATAACAGGGGCATAGGGGTGAAAGAAACTCTGCCCATTGTTTCTCGCCGGCGCCTGGCATCGAACCCAGGACCACAGGATCACAAGTCCAGCGTGCTGTCCGCTCGGCCGACCGGCTCCCCTAAAGGGGTAAAAGGAGGGGTAAAAGCTTTAGTGATGCAGGTCAAGGATGTACAAAACTGCGGAAGGGGAACCCTCCACGAGGGCAAAGAAGGAACAACACGAGGAGAAATATTAGAAATACGAACGGAAAGAGAATCTTGTAAGCGAGATAACCGGACAGAAAGAGGGAGGTTGTGAAGAGGAACAGGAACCACAGGAGGGGTAAAAGTTAAAGCACGACAGAGGCGAGAGGAGGGATGTTGCAAGGACCGCGCAAGATAGCGAAGACAGTAGCGATCACGGCGTTCCTGGAGAAACAGGAAGCCAGTGTCAACATACAAGCCGAGGACAGGAGTCGAACGAAAGGCACCAGAACTGAGGCGCAACCCAGTATGGTGCAAAGCATCAAGACGGCGAAGAGTAGAAGGAGAAGCAGACGAGTAAGCAGGGCAACCATAATCGAGCTTAGACAGGATGAGAGAGGAATGTAAAGCAAGGAAAGTGCGCCTATCCACTCCCCAAGAAGCATGGGACAATATCCGTAGGAGGGTAAGGGCCTTAGAGCATTCAACACGGAGGTAAGAGATATGGGGAGACCAAGACAAACGAGTGTCTTAATCAGCCTGACAGCAAAGGGTAAGATCATCGACATAGAGAGCGGAGAAGACGCCTGAAGGAAGAGAGGAAAGAAGACCATTGAGGGCAACCAGAAAAAGAGTAGTGCTCAGAACACTACCCTGGGGCACACCTTCGTATTGCTGAAAAGAGGCAGAGAGAGCGGTACCAAGCTGCACCCGAAAGGAACGACGAGAGTAAGCTGTGGAGAAAGAGATGACCACGAAGGCCAAAAGAATGAAGCTGGGATAGAATATGAAAGTGCCAGGTGGTGGTGTAAGCCTTTTCCAGGACAAAAAGGACGGCAACAACGGAGGTCTTCGCAGCAAAAGCAGTACGAATATAGACCTCCAAGTTCACCAGGACATCTATCGTGCTGCAGCACTTGCAAAACCAAATTGAGAAGGGGAGAGGAGGTGATGGTGTTCCAGGAACCACATCAGACGAACGTTAACCATACGTTCAAAGAGTTTGCAGACAACTTGTAAGAGCAATAGGGCGAAAGTAATTAGGGGATGTTCCCAGAGACCCTGGTTTGCGAACAGGGAGGACAACGGCATTGCGCCAGTCCTCAGGGACTGACGACGACTCCCAGATCCGATTATACAGACTCGGTAAAAACTGAGACGTGCACGGAGGGAGATGGCGAAGCATCTCATAATGAATACCATCGGAGCCCGCCGCCGTAGATCCGCAGAGGGCCAGGGCAGAACGAAGTTCAGAGAGAGAGAGAAGGGATCGTTATAGGGAAGTCGAAGATGAGTGCAGAAATCGAAAGGACGAGACTCAAGTACAGGTTTACGAAGAAGGAAAGATTGGGGAAGATGAAGACCAGCCCTACAGAAGAAAAGTGGAAACCCAGTTCGGTAGCGACCTGCAACGGGTCTACCACAAGAGTACCATGTAGGTGAAAGACCGGTGAAACATCGGGAACGAACTTACCCGCTATCTTGCGGATACGCTTCCAGATCTGTTTCAGAGGAGAGGAGAGACAGAGGAGTTTCGGACGTAATGGTGGAGACATAAGATGCCCAACATTCACGTTTAGCTGTACGGATGGCCTTACGGGCCACCACACTCGCCTTCCGAAAGAAAAGAAAAGAATTGGTCGTCTGCCGACGGCGGTGTCTCTTCCAGGCTGCACTCTTACAGCGGACAGCCCGAGCACAGTCTGCATTCCACCAGGGAACGCAATTCCGTGGACCCCGAGAGGAAGAGCGAGGAATAGAGCGGAGGGCAGCGTCGAAGACAGTGTCATGAAAAAGGAGAGAGCGAGGGAGAGGTCAGAGAGAGCTGCACTGGGGGTAAAGAGGTTCCAGTCCGCTTTCGCAAACTGCCACCTAGGGAAGGAGAGGGGAGGGCGAAAAGAGAAAAAGGAAACAAGGATGGGGAAATGGTCACTACCATGAAGGTCAACAAGAACCTGCCACGTGAAATCTAAGTAAAGAGAAGACGAGCAAAGAGAAAGATCAAGACAGGAAAGGGTGCGAGTCCGAGAGTCCAAATGTGTGGGTTCACCAGAATTCACAAGAGACAGGGAAGAAGAGAGGATAAACGGCTAAGGAAGGCGACCCCGGGTGTTCGTCAGAACATCACCTCAAAGGGAATGACGACAATTGAAATCACCCAGCAGGAGCACAGGCTCCGGTAAGAAGTCCAGTAAGTGTTTCAGATCAGGAAGAGAAAGCGGGACACTCGGGGGGAGATTAATGGAACAAACAGTGCACCATTTCCCCACAAAGATACGAGCAGCAGAACAATGGAGAGGCGAAGGAAAAAGTAAGGATACAAAGGGAACATCAGAGCGAATCAAGAGAGCAGAAGAGTTAGGAGACCCAGCAACAGCTGGAGAGGGGGGGGGGGTGGGAGAGAAAGGAATAGCCACGAAAGCGACCAGGAAGAGCACCAAGCATCGGCTCCTTGAGACAGACACAAAGGAGCGAAAACCGCGAAATCAGAAGTTAGAGTTCGAGGAAATTGGCGTAATAACCCCGAACGTTCCATTGAAGAATAGACATTGACGAGATGAGAAAGGACAACAACAGAGAACAAGGAAGAAACAAAGGTGAAAGAGCAACATAGCACGTTAAAGAAGATCAAAGTCGGGATCAGGTTCAGCAAAGTCAGGGTTAGGGGGCACGGGTAAACTGAGCAAAGACGGAGGGAAGGAAGCGGGAGAACAGACCAGAGGTGGACAGGCGGGGTCCGGAGGAGGAGGAGGAAGAGGAGGAGGCAACCGAGAGGAGCAGTCAAGGACACCAGCAGGAAGAGGGGGAGTAGAAAGAGGGGAGTGCACCTCAGCAAGGGCAGCAACCGAGAGGGAAGCGGGGGCCAAAGAAACCTCCATAGTAGGAACAGGGGGCGCAACCACCGAAATGGAAGGGGAAAGGGCGATAGAGTCAGAATAAGGGGCCGAGGAAGAAAGCGAAGCCTGCTTACCCGCCGGGGAGGAGGAATGAGAGGAGCCAGGCTTACGCTTCTGACTTAAAGAGACAGGTGTCCCAGCAACTACGTACTGGGCAACGGATTCCAGTGTCTCAACAGGAGAAGCTGAACGAGAGCACACACGACGGCCGGTAGGAGAGCGATGGACATCAGCCCGCACTGACAGGCAGCGGGGAGAGACAAGAGACGGAAGAGAAGGATGGGAAGGAGGATCGGAGGGAGACGGGGAAGATGACACAGGAGACATAACAGATCGGACAGAAAGAAAGGGAACCCCAGACAGAGGACCAGGAGGGGACCCTTCGGGACAGAACTCAAAGGAACAGAGGAGGGGGCAGTGGGCGTATCAGGGTCCAAGGCCCAGAAACGGTTGTGGGCCTGAGGAAGGTCGGAAGGACGAGGAGAGGAAGAGAGCAACACGCGAGCATAAGAGACGTTAGCATAAGACGGGAGCCAGCGAACGTGGCGCCTTGCCTCAGGAAAAGATAAACGCTCCCGGTGCTTCAAGTTGAGGACGGCTGCCTCACGCTTGTAATGGACACAGGCACGGGAGAAGGTAGGGTGGGCCTCACTGCAGTTGAGGCAGCGAGCCTGGGGAGAAGTGCACTCCGACTTCGAGTGACCTTCACCCCCACACAAAAGACAGAGAGAGACAGTCCCAGAGCAGCGGAGGGCACCATGCCCAAACCTCCAGCACGTGTTAAAAAGCCTAGGAAAAGGAATGTACACCTGGACAGAGCACCTGGCACCAGCAAGAATGACAGAGGATGGAAGGGTCCTACCATCAAAGGTAATCTTCACAAACCGAAGGGGTTAACGGCGACGACCACGAGGGGGACGAGTAAACGAATCTACCTGGAGGACAGAATGGCCCTGGGCATCAAGGCTATGCCGAATATCATTGTGGCAGTCCTGCAGATTCCGAACACCGGTCGCAATATGGGGCGGGAGGAGAATAGTGCCAACACTGGCATTCAACCGAGCGTTTTTGAGACCCGAACAGGGATCTCGCCAAGGCAGGATAAGGCAGCCAAGCAGGAAGCTGCATCTTGAGAAGGAGCAGCAACGACACGTGTACCGAGACGAGTGGGGTTGAAGGTAACAGAGGCATCCACAGAATCAACAAGATGGCGATGGAGGGAGAAATCGTCAGGAGGCGCAGAATCAAGAGGGAGGAGATCAAAGTATTTGGCCCATGAAGCGGGACCAAACAAGGCCTGATACGCATCAGTACGGGAAGGAATCGAGCGAGTGCGGCCGTGGCGCGAACAGCGTTGAGAACCCCCAGAGAGAGAGGGGTTAAAAGTCGCAGAAGTCACTACGAGAGACTTAGCCGCACCAGGGGACGAAGTGGTCACCACTGGGGGCTTGAGGCTCGACCCAACCACAGAGGAGGGAGGGGAGCTGGGGGAAGAAGTCAATGAGGGTCAAAGGAGGAGCAAGGTCGGGGCCCAACGCAGCAGGGGCTACAGAGCCTGGTCTTCCAATACAGGCCGACTCGGGGGCTTGGTCGCCCACCCCACGAGCTATAGAGGGTACAACAGACACATTCAACGACATACAGATGAAGAGAGACAAATTCATCCACGAATGTACCCCCATACCCACCATGGAGCCACAATTAGAGGCAGGACACCCAACAGGAAGCTATCGCCGATCATGCCGGGGCCACCTAGGGGTGCGTCGCGAGTATATGTTTCACAAATGACACCTTAAGAACCGTCAGTCTGTCGAGATCGGGTTCAGCGACGAAAAGGGTATTGACAATAAAAGGTTTTCCTCAGTCGAGATGTTGGGTAGTACAGTTCTACGGGTGCAAGAGTATGCCTCCTCAAGCACCCGGGCGTCAAAATAGAAGAAGTCCAAAGGAATAACCAAAACAAGCAAAAGGTCGGCAGGAATCGACAAGCAGATAGGAGAAGAGGGGGAGAAAAACGAAACATAAGGAAAAGGAAAAGCGATCCGGCACAATTAAAGAAGAGAGCAGCAGGAGCGCAAGGCCACAAAAGGACAGAGGACTGTCCCACGGAGCATCACACTCCGGCAGCCGTCCACCAAGCCCCCTCATGGCGCCAACGGGCCAGATGGAGAGGTGGTGAAAATTATAAAACTTCGACGTTTCTGTCCATCCTGGACCATTTTCAAGTCGGAAAATTGACTTTCGTCCTGTACAACCCAAATTGTCGTAGTTTCTTGATTTTTAGATTTGTGGGTTAGTTATGAACTCCTCAGCCACATTATTATAAAAATATAAGGTATTATAAAATTATTTATTATAAAAGTATTATGAAAAGTTATATTAAACCATCGTGCTTAGTGATAACAAATCTTTATACATTTTCTCCATGCAATAATTTCTATCATACTCTGATAGATCTAGAGCTGCTATTGATTATTTTCCTATACTTTCTTCCTCAATTGATGAGGTCTCCAAGTTTCTCTTCTGTCGCCAGATCTACCTTTTATTCTACCACAGATCTTTCAATATTATTAGTTCTGTTTATTTTTATGTTATTTGATGACATTTGCACTCTTGCTTACGTTTCAATTGTAATCCTTCCCTTGCAGCCCACACTAAACCTTCACTCTTATGGCATGTACTCTTATTTACTCTATTTATGCTCTTATTTACTCACATTTTATTCGTATATAAATATTCTTTACCTGTTTTCTGGAACAAATCTTTTATCAATATCAAAATTACATTTAATATGTCCTTGAAGATAACACTACAACACATGAAAGACTGCCTCAACACTGGATACTGTTGTAAAATGTTAATAAACATTTTCCTTTGTAATTACACTGCTCTACGAAAGTCTAATTAACTTTTGTTTATAGCATGTGTCACAAATCTAGTACTGCTCCTTTTTCACCAAAACGCTTCATTTATTCAACTTACACAAAAACTGTCCTAATTATTTGAACAGACATGCCAGGGTTGAGTCTTAAGCCTACAAAACATAGTTACATTACTTCTGTAGATACTTCTATGGCATCAGTTCTTAGGAACTTGCTATTTTAGTTCTCCTTTACACATATGTGATCATAATACTCACACTTCCGTCTCTATTAGCGCTAACCTTGAAGCAGTCACTCAAGGTACTCAGCACTCTACTTGTTTCCGTTCGAAAACTTTGCCGTTGTGGTGGCAACAACAAAACTTTGCCGTTGTGGTGGCAACAACAAAACTTTGCCGTTGTGGTGGCAACAACAAAACTTTGCCGTTGTGGTGGCAACAACAAAACTTTGCCGTTGTGGTGGCAACAACAAAACTTTGCCGTTGTGGTGGCAACAACAAAACTTTGCCGTTGTGGTGGCAACAACAAAACTTTGCCGTTGTGGTGGCAACAACGAAACTTTGCCGTTGTGGTGGCAACAACAAAACTTTGCCGTTGTGGTGGCAACAACAAAACTTTGCCGTTGTGGTGGCAACGACAAAACTTTGAAATGAGAACTAAATATTATCCCCATCAGTTTTGACTTCAAATTATTTAACAGTCGTCTGTGGAGTCTTATTCTTCCCTTCCAAAAGTTATACATTATTGAGTTAATAATGTTTCCTCTGATATTACCAGATAAATACACAAATATGACTATTTGCACATGTCTAACATTTGATGCGAACAGTCAACATTTGACTATTAGCACAAGAAGACACGAGCATCAAATGCTGGTGTCTTTTCTCACCTCTAATTGAATGTTGAGAGAGCAACAGCCAGGTGTCTTGGCTGAGGTGAACAGTGATAGAGGTGGAAGTCATTTTCAGGCAGCAGATCAATGTCGTGAAAGGCGTAGCAGTCCCACGGACCCTCCTTGCGGGCCTCCTTGAAGCCCACGTTCAGTAAACTGGCGCGATTGAAGGGTGCCGCCCCTGTTAGAGCAGAAATGTGATACATAAATATATTGTCAACGTAATACGGGAACATTACCATTACTTGTAACATGTTGGTTTGTCTGTGTAGAACGAATACATTGACAGGAAAATGAGAGTAGTAGTTAGGGAAATAAAATCAATAAACTAACAGACAGTAGAAAATATGAAAACAAAATTATGTGAATATGAATATAAAATAGCACGTAAACTAATGACTCCTGCACTTGTTTATTAAATTCCGGAACTCAGGTCGATTCTAATGATTTCAAACATATGTATGACAACTTGGATAAATAGCAACTGGCGAGTCAACAGCAGTGGCACACATCATGCCCTTAACTCAAGACTGGAACTTTAGGCCAGAAGTTACCAGGCTTAGAGAGCTTAAAACATCTAATAGCATGCTAAGGCATAGAACGTCTACTCTCCAGCAGGATACCTGGAGAGTAGACGATTGAGGAGCTAGAACCATGGCAAAGGACTGCCAGCTAATAATTAGGAAGGCAGCGGTTAATATGACAGACCATTTCTCTGTTTTACAGGATGAGAACTTGAACGAAAACTATGAGAACATTAGTGGGAACGTGTAAGCAGGACAGCTGCTCATTACTACAACAAAACAAAAGGAACAGAGAGGAATTTGATTGTTCTGGGATTTAAAAGTAGAAATATGGGAAGGATTTAGTCTAGGAATACAAGAAAAAGAGATAGTGTATGTCTTCCAGGGACCATGGAGTCCCTGGAAGATCAATCCATGGATGGATTGATCAACATATTGTCAGGCAGCAACATCAGGCCTATCACCCGCCTCTCAGAACCTGGACACGATACTTACCGTGGTAGAAGCTAGAAGCTGTTGGGTAAAAGAAGCTACTTGTAATAAAGTAGTACCAGATATAATTAGGTATTATGGAGTGGTCCCAGTCATGTGGCCGGAGTCGACAGTCAGGTGTGAGTGATGTAGTGAACGCCTTGTATAAACCAAGAGTGGTCCAACTTGCTCACTCTTTGAGCCACAAATGATAAAGGTCAGATGTTTGAAAGCCACAGACATCAACAAAATTTACACTTACGTTTTTATTGTTATATACAATTTTTTGTTTACAAAAATTATATTTAAATTTAAAAATCTGCACATTGAATGCCATAATATATATTCATGCAGGCAGTTTTTAAACTTAATTTGTGTAAGTTTCAGCAATCAGAGAGACAAATATTTAACAAAAAAGTAGAGCAAAAAATTGAAATATTTTAAGATTAATTTTGTAAGTAAAAATTTAATTATTAAAATTATATTTTTTTGGCAAAAATACAATGCTACACATATCAAGCAATTTAAAACGCTATTTACTGCTAGTATTGGTCTTTTATGTCTTCATCTTGCATATAAGTCGTTCCCAATCAGGCTGATATGTTGTCAGAGCGAATTAGGTTCGTCAGGTGTTGGTTTGTAAGGACAGCACGATGCTTCCCCTTCACAAACCTCATTACAGAACAAACTCTTCCTCCGACTATGGCTGAAAATTTGAGTTCCTCTTCATATTTTCGTATTTTACAATTTGTAAGATATTTTCCTTCACAAAGTTTTCAAATACACTAAAAACTAGATTTAATATGAAGTGTACAAGCTAGACCCGCACTTATACTATTCTCCCTTCCCTAAGTATCCCAGCTGTTTATATAGCCATACGTTTCTTGCTCTGGATTCAGGACGACATTTCTAGAATATTTGAATTCACTAGAATTGCTCACGAACGGCATATTAAAGGTCAAATGGTCGCATGTGGCTCCCGAGCCGCGGTATGGCCACCTCTGAAATAAACTAACGTCACGAAAAGTATTGTATGAATAATACAATATCATTCATGCACATCTGGGGCTCGTTGCTTGATAAGAACCAGGGAACATGCAGACAGAACAATGGGTTCCTCCTAGAAGTCTAAGAAAAAATACAGTACAACAGGCAACATGTCAACCAGAGGCCGCCCTTCTACCACACTGTAGAAGGAAAGACATGCAGACAGGATTTCAGTAGAGACACAAGGAACTACAGGACTCGGGGTAACAGTCGACTGGAAGGGCGTGGAAATTGGTGGAATGGACATTTCTGCCACAATTAAAACAACAGCACAAGAAGAGACCAATCTTGGAACAGGAATGGAGGCGACAGACCTCCGAACCTCCACAAACCCAGAGGTGACGCTCCAACCTGCGGCAAACCCAGAGGTGACGCTCCAACCTGCGGCAAACCCAGAGGTGACCAACCTGCGGCAAACCTAGAGGTGACCAACCTGCGGCAAACCTAGAGGTGACCAACCTGCGGCAAACCCAGAGGTGACGCTCCAACCTGCGGCAAACCCAGAGGTGACCCTCCAACCTGCGGCAAACCCAAAAGTGACCCTCCAGCCTGCGGCAAACCTAGAGGTGACCAACCTGCGGCAAACCTAGAGGTGACGCTCCAACCTACGGCAAACCCAGAAGTGATGCTCCAACCTGCGGCAAACCCAGAGGTGACCCTCCAACCTGCGGCAAACCCAGAGGTGACGCTCCAACCTGCGGCAAACCCAGAGGTGACGCTCCAACCTGCGGCAAACCCAGAGGCGACCCTCCAACCTGCGGCAAACCCAGAGGTGACCAACCTGCGGCAAACCCAGAGGTGACGCTCCAACCTGCGGCAAACCCAGAGGCGACCCTCCAACCTGCGGCAAACCTAGAGGTGACCAACCTGCGGCAAACCCAGAGGCGACCCTCCAACCTGCGGCAAACCCAGAGGTGACGCTCCAACCTGCGGCAAACCCAGAGGTGACGCTCCAACCTGCGGCAAACCCAGAGGGGACGCTCCAACCTGCGGCAAACCCAGAGGCGACCCTCCAACCTGCGGCAAACCCAGAGGTGACGCTCCAACCTGCGGCAAACCTAGAGGTGACCCTCCAACCTGCGGCAAACCCAGAGGCGACCCTCCAACATGCGGCAAACCCAGAGGTGACGCTCCAACCTGCGGCAAACCCAGAGGCGACCCTCCAACCTGCGGCAAACCCAGAGGTGACGCTCCAACCTGCGGCAAACCTAGAGGTGACCCTGCAACCTGCGGCAAACCCAGAGGTGACGCTCCAACCTGCGGCAAATCCAGAGGTGACGCTCCAACCTGCGGCAAACCCAGAGGCGACCCTCCAACCTGCGGCAAACCCAGAGGTGACGCTCCAACCTGCGGCAAACCTAGAGGTGACCCTCCAACCTGCGGCAAACCCAGAGGTGACGCTCCAACCTGCGGCAAACCCAGAGGCGACCCTCCAACCTGCGGCAAACCCAAAAGTGACCCTCCAGCCTGCGGCAAACCCAGAGGTGACCAACCTGCGGCAAACCCAGAGGCGACCCTCCAACCTGCGGCAAACCCAGAGGTGACGCTCCAACCTGCGGCAAACGGAAGCAACAGTCTTATTATCCTCCTGGACAACAACTATGTGGACGGTCCAGTTCCAGTTGAAAACAGGAAAAGAGGAGGAATATTCTCAGCGGCATCAAGAGATAGCTTCATGATCCACATTACTATGTTTCCTCCTCAATATTTCTTAGCAAGAGTTCGTAAAGACTATCATCCCTCCAGAGGGTCTTGGTAGGACGGCCGGATCTGAATGGTTGGAGGGCTCCAACGAGGCCGGTAGATATAACCCTGACAGCGATCCTCTCTCCACTACTGAAACTATTGCTTGAGAGACTGTACGACCCTACATATTTTCTTCGTAAAATTGCTGACTTTAACCAACCATATCAGGAAGGAGCCAACCTTTTCTCTCTAGATGTCTCGGCCTTGTACCCAAGCACACCTCAAGTGGCAGGAATCCGTTAAGTAACAGCTTTCTTTGAGGAACACAAAAGGAGAAATTGCAGACGACCTACCAGACGCCGGAGTAAGACGTTTTCCTGGGAGGGTGCTAGTGGGACGGTGCCTGCGCCATGTCTTAGACTGTAACCTAAAGGACACGCTCCTGTGTTCTGACAATAGCTTACCGACAGATTAAAGGAACAGCGATTGGAGTGTGTGTGAGGTAGAGGTCAATATTTTTCACACATGGGCTAGTGGTTTCCGCCCAGATTGGGGTTTTACAGTCGAATCTATCCCCAAGGAGCTCCCCTTCCTCGACACCTGTGTATAACTTGAATGAGAAAGAGACTCCAAACTAAAATGGTTTAAAAAGATTCTAACCTGCATTCTTATCTCTTGCATACTTCCTGTCATCCAGCATCCTTAAAGAGATCTCTCGCCTATTCGTTAGTTATCCGAATAAAACGGATAACGAGTGTTAACAGCGAACTCAAGAAGGATTGTTATATAATTTGGTCGTGTTTCCCGAACAGAGAGGATTCTACCGGAAGAGGCACACAAACTTTCTACACTACAGAAGCGCGACCTTCTGAGGACCGGACGACAGCAGATTCCCCTCTCCAGGATGGTGCTCCCTTCAACGTGTATTCCTACAGCATCAAGAATCTTCAGGGAGGAGATAACCAAACTTTGGCAATGGATGGAGGGCCCCCTTTAAGGAGCACACAGCTTGGCAACATTTCCCTTCGGATCCCCCCTCTGATATCCTGGAAAATGGGAGCCTCTTTACAGGATATAAGGGTAAGGCCCGTTTCCCTGCTCACCCACAGTAGAAAGGGGGAGAACATGAATAGGAGCCAAATCTATTATAACCTAACCTAACCTGGGATCTCTTTGGTTTTGACTAACACATGTGATTTCTGGAGCTTTTAACAATTAGAAGCTACAGAAATTACATGCATTACAGTCAACCTCGTTATTCAAGCTCGTTCTGACAGTTCCTGCGACGGCACAGGAACCAACTGTATTGGCGTTTGTCTTTCCATTGGAGGATTTCGGTGCCGTGGAGAGGAGAGACCTGCTGCATGGGTAACAGCTTCTCCACCGTATCAACCTACCCTGGATTTGCGCCTTGGAGAGGCTACTCCAGACCGACAACCAGAGCGCAACTCCATAGTCTCCTGAGACTGATAGATGCCTACTTACTTACTTAACAATTAGGAGTGACTTCGACGTCGACCAAGCTCACGAGGCTCGTGACATCACCCTAACAAGAGAAATTCAGAATGAAAACATTTGCATATTAGACAAAATCCATTGAAAGATTTCAGATTCTTGAAGCCTTCAAATAAAAGTAGAACAACACACCATAAATACTCCAATAGCGGAACAATTAACTCTACCCACCATAAGAGTGAGAGCGAGACCGGAACGTGAAGATGCCAACGATGACGTCACGGCTCAAAACGCCATGCCCACTACACGTGACTAATATTATTATGTATAGGTTATTTCCTCATGCCTCTTACCTTTACACCTTACTCGTCACCTAATTGTATACATCTGACCTCCCAGCAGTATAAATTCGACATGTTCTCTCCTGTCTTACGACACCTACACGGTTCAAGACTTACTCATGGAGGCCACGTCACCAAACTCTAACGACAGTACTGCTCAGCCAAAGTCGCAGGCAAAGAAAAAACGGAAAACCTAGAGGTCTACACTAACCCCACCAGCTCCGTAACTGGTATAGCCAGCCCTCCAGGCTGAAAACCATCATGAAGACCCCCATCCATCGTCAGATCTCTAGTATCAGCCACTGATACAGATAATGGCTCCAAAGAGCCTCCACTTACGGGCTCACCATAGCCCGTGCTACTGGAACTTATTGTTCTGAGTAGCGAATCTTAAACAACAACAACTCCTGTCTCTCTCTCACAGCCCCGCTCCTGTGCCAGTTAAGTCCACTACGAGCTCACCATAGCCGTGCTGCTTGGAACTTTTGTTATGAGTAGCTGAATCTAAAACTCCTGTCTCTGACCTCGAATAACTGGAGAAACCAAAGCAATACTCCACAAGGCAACAACAACCGAACAGATCAGGGGAGCAAAATGAGTACACCTGCTATTGCCTCCAAGACATCCCAAGCACAAATGACGACCCCCTTGATAATCTAATGCCCCAGTACCTGAATGTAGCAAAGACACCACGACCCAACCCAGATTCTCCTCACCTACCCAGAAAAAAGAAAAGGGGCCAAAGATATATCAAGTGTCTACTGTTCCAATGATTATTGCCTCCCTGACAGAGACCTTCAGCAAGATGCTTGACAAAGTATTCCAAGCACTGGAACAGACCAACCCTCACTTAAAGAAGGAAATGTTAACAGAGGACCAAAAACAATCTATTGAACTTGTTTTTTCCACACCTTTACAAGCCCTACCTGTAATGCTCGATGAAGTCGAAGAAGGTGACGAAGCTGAATGGTTTCAGCGCCCAGTGGCAGTCTCCACTCTAACCAAGACGACACAAGCAGTCGGGAAAATCAGCACATAATAAACTACAAACGAGTCAATGGTTTTGAGTCCTTGGTGGACTCTACTATAACATAATAATGGCCAATAACAACACTCATGAATATACATTGGAATATCAAAGGATTCAAAAACAAAACACAAACACTCAGAGCAGTGCTTCTCAAGGACAACATTGATATTGTTTTACTTCAAGAAACATTTACAAGGACTGAAAGAAGTATCAATATCACATGATATCAAGGTTTCCACTCTCCAATTGCACAAGGTGGCACCAGAGGCACTTCAATACTAGTAAGAAATCATATCAATGCCACAGCAATCACAGACCTGCCTAACTGTGGTGAGGACGTCGAAATTATTCGAGTTAATCTCACTATGAGGAATTCAATCCTATACATCTTCAATGTATACAGGAGCCAATGAGAACACGATATGGATCTCTCTGCAATCTCTGAAATAACAGTCACCAAACCAACTATCATATCGGGTAACTTAAATGCTCATAATAAATTACTTGATTCACCAAGAACCGAAGCCAACAAAAGACATATTGGAAACCTTTAGGATGAACAGGCCAAAGCTGCAGAAAGAATGGCTCTTAATTGAATTGAATGGAAAGCCAAACCACTGCACCAAAATGATTTTACTGACAGAAAACCCACAGAATGCCTTACCTCCCACCTGGATCAAATCTATGACAAACCAGGAATCCTTATTTTTCTGGACTTTGAAAAAGCCTTAGAGCTAGCCAATGCTCCAGCTACACTGTGCTGCCTTGTGGATAAGAAAATCAAGGGACACGCTCTTGCATTTGCCAAAGTATAATCAACAGAGAAGCTAAAGTCAAATTCCAAGGAAAAACATCCTCCTCAAAGAGGCTGGAAAATGGGACTCCGCAGGGAGGAATACTAAGCCCCTTCCTCTTCAACTGTCTCATGGAACAATACATGAAGCTCAAGTTACCAAAAGCCAAACTGCTTAACTATGCAGACGACTTTGTGGTCATCATCAATGGCAAAGGCGCTATGAATCGTGCACAAAAATGCCTAGATATCAGCAGGGAAGTGGAACGCATAGCAGTTCCTTAGGTTATGCTCAGAACGCATAAACAACATAAATGCAAAGCAATGGCCATTTTTTTCACGGATATTCCTGCGTGGGCCCTAAGCCCCTGGCTCGCCCACTAAGTGTTGCTTGTTTCTGTTTTACTTGGGCGGAGTATGAGTAGTTATGATTCGTATGGTCGCTTCAGTAAGATTTTGCCATATGCGTTTAACAACTTCCTCTGCTCTGTTGAATCTAAGTTGA
The DNA here is from genome assembly GCF_040958095.1 of Procambarus clarkii. Classification (NCBI taxonomy): domain Eukaryota; kingdom Metazoa; phylum Arthropoda; class Malacostraca; order Decapoda; family Cambaridae; genus Procambarus; species Procambarus clarkii. The sequence continues at coordinate 22,675,428 of NC_091151.1, read as the reverse complement.
AATCTTAATGGGTTTGTAACTGTGCACTGTGTTAGATGATGTTCCAGTGGTCTGTCGGGCATTTCTCCACAGTGCCAATGGCCGTTAAAATGAGAACTCAAGGCATCAGAGCTGCAATTCAAGGAAAATATCCTTGAATTTAATATCTTCTGCAACGTTACAAAACCAGAAACTCAGCTTAGCATTCCCTGACAAGTTTTAGAGATGGTGCATCTCTACCAGTACTCAAAATGTACTACGTTCAAGCAGTTAGGTCATTCATTGACTATGCTGCTCCTGCTCTTACATCCCTTAGTGATAACCAATGGGAGAAACTGGAGTGTTTCAAAACGATGCCTTCAAAACAATACTGCGAGCACCTATTCTCTCATGGCGAGAGAATCTAAGAATGGAAACCATTTTGCCAGCCTTAGAAAACAAAATTAAACAAAAAATAGCCACCAAAACAGTAAAACGTGGTGGAACCACCGCCAGACTGCCAATCAAAGATTGCGTAAACAAATTACTGCATAGAAACCTTCAATATAGAACAAGTACTTGGACGGAAAATCTGGTCAAGATTGAAGCGAAAGATTGAGAAAGTGGACTTGAAACTGACTATTAGAGAAAAAGGAGAAGATCGCCTATATCAACATTTTCGGCAAACTCCTCCATGGGAAGAACCGAGTTTAAAGGTAACCACTGAAGGATTACCAGTTAGAAAATCAGCTTGTGACTCGCAGAGGCTCAAAGCAGTCATAGAACAACAAATGGAAACCATCTCATGACCGACAACCACTCACATCGTCACACATGGATCAGTTGAAAGAAAAAAAAAAAAAAAGATTCTGCTGGGGCAGCAGGTTACACTAAGAACCATGAAACTTACTGGAGCATGAACAGTAGGTACTCAACATTGCAAACAGAATTATATTCCCTGACAGAGGCTATAAATTAAGAAATTAAGAATAATTTACAGGATGCCATCATTCATACCATCTCTAAATTTTCGTTTCAGGCATTGTTATTCATCCAGCATAGAGATAATATACAACTTATCACATAAATCCTACATCTAGGAAAAGAAGCACACTGTCTTTTTACAGCCAGCTTGGGGCCAGTAACAGGGTTCTTTCTGTTAACGTTTCTCATAACTTCTCCTTGATCCTACCCAAAGTCGATAGTAAGTTTTCAAGAATTGGTGGTAGCAAGTAACAGTGCAAGGAATAAATGGGGAATAAACAACACACAATTACACCTTCACCAATACATTATCACCTTCACCAATATATATCTCTAATTATAACTGCACATTTACACTGTCGCTCTCACTCAGGACACTCAGTAGATCCGTAGTGTTCATCAAGCCCTGGTGAGTCCACTATCTTCACATATACATTGTCTACACTCAATGGCAATCACTGGCGAATACACCTTCGACATGGGCCAGTCTACGCATCGTATCATCACAATGCCCTAGTACCCCACATCTGCTCTCAAGAAATTCACTGGCAAAGGGCTTCAGCCACAAGCTGACAGGGGTCTTAAATAATCATGTACAGGGTTAGCTAACACCCTGGCAGAAGTCTCTAGCAATACACTAGCAGCACTTCTCAACAGATGCACTACCGTCATCTCGTAACTCTTCTTGGCCAATTCCCAGGTACGTCTGTCCATACAACACTACATAAATCCAGCAACTAACACACTGCTACTACCGACGGCGGTCACTTTGTCCTCTCACAGGACCAAGTCAAGAGTTCTGGACTGCCCAAGGTGAACTGTCCTCATCGCAATCGCCTCCTTACGTCACCACTGTGAACATAAAACGTCATTAATTAGACAGTCAGTATATTGGGTGGTTAAAGAAAGGGTATGTATCTTGAGGTTATCTTGAGATGATTTCGGGGCTTTAGTGTCCCCGCGGCCCGGTCCTCGACCAGGCCTCCACCCCCAGGAAGCAGCCCGTGACAGCTGACTTAACTCCCAGGTATTGAATAGCTCCCAGGGGAATAACTCCCAGGGGAATTGAAATTGTAATTGCTTTCACAACCTAGATGGCATTGATATCGGTACGCAACCCACCAGAGGTCATCATCATCGACCTCACCATCTAACTGAGGTATGAAACAGGAGTCTTTCACCGGCTCCACACCACCACCAACAGATGACGTTGACTACATCGCACCTAATACCTGGGAGTTGGAGTGCAGGTCCATAAATGCCATTGAAAATACCACTCCCCACTCCAACAACGGTGTCGATACCGAAACAGCTGTCAATCAACCTAAATTGGATACCAAGTCACATTGGCATAGTTGGTAATGAAAAGGCAGACTCACTAGCAAAAACTGCCACTGCTCTACCTGTTGTACAGGTAAAAATACCTCCACGTTTCTCACAGATTAAGGAGAAAATGAAGAAGAAAATACTCCCAACTATCAAAAGTCGCCACAGAGCCAAATTAGCGGAAGGAAGATCCACTGCGATGTGTAATGAACAAGCCACTGGGTTCTCCTCTTTCATGCCTGGCAAAAAAATATCCAAAGACATTGCAGTAGCCATACACAGACTCAGACTTGGTTACAAGTGCTGCTGGGAGGTAATAAACCCAATAGTTAGAGAGTGTCTTATCTTTGCAACAGAAGCAGAGGCACCACTATTACATTACTTACTGGACTGTGAAGCATCTGAAGCCCTGCGCATCAAACTCAACATTCAACCAACAAGAGCAGCTGCATTAAATGCAAAATCCACATCGACTACAATATGTAAAAAAAATAGTTGAAGAATGTGACACACTAGTGAACATTGTGCATCTACATCCGCCACCAAGATAATGTTAATAGAGCAAACCTTCATTGAAAACTTTGACCCAAATATCACAGTAACAAGGTTATCGTGAATGTAAATCTATATACACAAAAATGGAAATGTTCATTGTTCAAATAATTTAGATTTTTTTAGTTAACCTCAAACACATGACATTTGGAGAGATCCTCTTCCAATTAAACTAAGAGGCAAGAGCACTAGTCAGAGGTTATCTTGATCTTGAGGTTATCTTGAGATGATTTCGGGGCTTTTTAGTGTCCCCGCGGCCCGGTCCTCAACCAGGCTTCCACCCCCGGGAACCAGCTCGTGACAGCTGACTAACACCCAGGTACCTATTTTACTGCTAGGTAAACGGGGCATAGGGTGAAAGAAACTCTGCCCATTGTTTATCGCCAACGCCCGGGATCGAACCCGGGACCACAGGATCACAAGCCAGTGTGCTGTCCGCTCGGCCGACCGGCTCCCTCCAGGATAGAAGCCCTCAACAAGGAAATATTAGCATCACTAACCTTCCTGCTCGACAAAGTAGATGGAGTAGTTGAGCTGCTGGCGCTGAAGGAACGGGTGCATGTGATTTAGGAAGGCCCCAATCTGGTAAAAAAAAAATCAGTCAGGGTTGATGAATATGTATTATTAAGTTCTTATTGGTATCATATAGTTGTCATTGGGATTAAAACTTTCAAACCCATTAATTGAAGTGCACAGGTTGTTATATAAACATCAGTATATTATTACTAGGATTGTGCACATGTGGTTGCATACTCTCGTTATAAGTCTTGTTAGACTTATAATTTTCATAAGTGTTATAAGTCTTCATTCATGTCAAATAGATGTTAGTGGGCTCCGCATGTGTTCCGACCATGTAATATAGTGTCATCGCGGCTGCAACAGACATTGTCTGTACACGTGTTGACAAGGTTACTATACGCCTACACTGGTGTGACGCAGATAATACACATTGTCTGTACACGTGTTGACAAGGTTACTATACGCCTTCACTGGTGTGACGCAGATAATACACATTGTCTGTACACGTGTTGACAAGGTTACTATACGCCTTTACTGGTGTGACGCAGATAATACACATTGTCTGTACACGTGTTGACAAGGTTACTATACGCCTTTACTGGTGTGACGCAGATAATACACATTGTCTGTACACGTGTTGACAAGGTTACTATACGCCTTCACTGGTGTGACGCAGATAATACACATTGTCTGTACACGTGTTGACAAGGTTACTATACGCCTTCACTGGTGTGACGCAGATAATACACATTGTCTGTACACGTGTTGACAAGGTTACTATACGCCTTTACTGGTGTGACGCAGATAATACACCTTGTCTGTACACGTGTTGACAAGGTTACTATACGCCTACACTGGTGTGACGCAGATAATACACATTGTCTGTACACGTGTTGACAAGGTTACTATACGCCTTCACTGGTGTGACGCAGATAATACACAGCGGACTCGTCAACATGCAGGTACTTGGGTTTAATGGTCCAGATATAGTGGACTCTCCGCTGTTATATAAATAATTATATATCATTCCTGGTGTTATGTCGGCATTATTATTACCACTAATGTGTTATTCGGGGAGCATTATATCATCCCTGGTGTTACACAGGCAGCATTATATCATCCCTGGCGTTACACAGGCAGCATTATAATATTCCTGGTGTTATGCAGGCATTATTATGACTACACATGTGTTATATGGGGAGCCTAATGCTATCCCTGGTGTTATAATGGGAGCATTATACCATCCTTGGTGTTATACAGGGAGCATTATACCATCCCTTGTGTTATATGGCGAGCTTTCTACCATCTTTGGTGTTATACTGACATTATTATGACCATGATATATGAGGAGCATTATACCATCCTTTTTTGTTATACGGGGAGCATTTTACCATCCCTGGTGTTATGAAGACATTATTATGACTACACATGTGTTATATGGGGAGCCTAATGCTATCCCTGGTATGATAATGGGAGCATTATACGATCCCTGGATGTCATGCAGGGAGCATTATACTATCCCTGGTGTTATACAGGGATCCTTGGTGTAATGAAGGCATTATTATGACCTCACCTGTGTTATACGGGTAACATTGTACCATCCATCATGTTATACAGGGAGCATTATACTACCCCTGGTGTTATTCAGGGAGTGTTATATCATCCCTGGTGTTATGCAGGCATTATTATAACCACATGTGTTATATGGGGAGCATTATTCCATCTCTGGTGTTATAATAGGAGCATTATACTATCTTTGGTGTAATGCTGTCATTATTATGAACACACATGTGGTCATAATAATGCTGGGTCTAGAGGTTCTGCAGGGTCCTCAGAGAGGCTACCAGCCTGCTTCAGGTGTAGTACAGAGGTGGCCCTTCAGGTCCTCGTTCTCGTGTACGACCTCGTGCCTCTGGCGCCTTACAGCCAGCGGCTCCGGATAGATGGGACTCGACCGCCTGGGAAGGCAGCTCATCTAAGGAAAGGACATCCCTGATCTCAAACATCCGCTGCCTTGGGGCCATACCCAGTTTTGGGACGGGATTCAGGAGTCAACCAAAAAACTGGAGCTAGTGACCCTAAGGCAGATGTTGGCTTCAATCTTGTTCTGGCCGCTCCTGTGACGGTGCTTGACGCAAGCACATTGTCATTTGCCTTTCCACTGGACAATTGTAGCAACGTGGAGAGGGTGGAGCTGCTGCATGGGCTAACACCTTCTCCATATCAACCTCCATACAACAGTACACACAGTAACACCAGTACACACAGTAACACCAGTACACACAGTAACACCAGTACACACAGTAACACCAGTACAAACAGTAACACCAGTACACACAGTAACACCAGTACACACAGTAGCACAAGTACACACAGTAACACCAGTACAAATAGTAACACCAGTACACCAGTACACACAGTAACACCAGTACAAACAGTAACACCAGTACAAACAGTAACACCAGTACACACAGTAACACCAGTACACACAGTAACACCAATACAAACAGTAACACCAGTACAAACAGTAACACCAGTACAAACAGTAACACCAGTACACACAGTAACACAAGTACACACAGTAACACCAGTACAAACAGTAACACCAGTACAAACAGTAACACCAGTACAAACAGTAACACCAGTACACACAGTAACACCAGTACAAACAGTAACAGCAATACACACAGTAACACCAGTACAAACAGTAACACCACTACACACAGTAACACCAGTACACACAGTAGCACCACTACACACAGTAACACAGTAACACCAGTACAAACAGTAACACCAGCACACACAGTAACACCACTACACACAGTAACACCACTACACACAGTAACACAGTAACACCAGTGCAAACAGTAACACCAGCACACACAGTAACACCACTACACACAGTAACACCACTACACACAGTAACACAGTAACACCAGTACAAACAGTAACACCAGCACACACAGTAACACCAGTACAAACAGTAACATCACTACACACAGTAACACCACTACACACAGTAACACAGTAACACCAGTACAAACAGTAACACCAGCACACACAGTAACACCAGTACATACAGTAACACCAGTACACACAATAACACCAGTACACACAGTAACACCAGTACACACAGTAACACCAGTAATACAGTAACACCAGTACACACAGTAACACCAGTACACACAGTAACACCAGTACACACAGTAACACCAGTACACACAGTAACACCAGTACACACAGTAAATACAATACACAGTAACACCAGTGCACACAGTAACACCAGTGCACACAGTAACACCAGTGCACACAGTAACACCAGTGCACACAGTAACACCAGTACACACAGTAACACCAGTACACACAGTAATACAGTAACACCAGTACACACAGTAACACCAGTACACACAGTAACACCAGTACACAGTAACACCAGTACACAGTAACACCAGTACACACAGTAACACCAGTATACACAGTAACACCAGTACACAGTAACACCAGTGCACACAGTAACACCAGTACACAGTAACACCAGTGCACACAGTAACACCAGTACACAGTAACACCAGTACACACAGTAACTACAATACACAGTAACACCAGTACACAGTAACACCAGTGCACACAGTAACACTAGTACACACAGTAACACCAGTGCACACAGTAACACCAGTATACACAGTAACACCAGTATACACTTTTACACCAGTGCACACAGTAACACCAGTGCACAGTAACACCAGTACACACAGTAACACCAGTACACACAGTAACACCAGTACACTCAGTAACACCAGTACACAGTAACACCAGTACACAGTAACACCAGTACACACAGTAACACCAGTACACAGTAACACCAGTACACACAGTAACACCAGTACACACAGTAACACCAGTACACTAGGGAATGGAATGCACTAGGAAGTGATGTGGTGGAGGCTGACTCCATACACAATTCAAATATAGATATGATAGAGCCCAGTAGGCTCAGGAATCTGTACACCAGTTGATTGACAGTTGAGAGGCGGGACCAAAGAGCCAAAGCTCAACCCCCGCCAGCACAATTAGGTGAGTACACAGTAACACCAGTACACAGTAACACCAGTACACAGTAACACAGTAACACCAGTACACAGTAACACCAGTACACAGTAACACCAGTACACACAGTAACACCAATACACAGTAACACCAGTGCACACAGTAACACCAGTGCACACAGTAACACCAGTACACACGGTAACACCAGTGTACAAAGTAACACCAGTACACACGGTAACACTAGTACACAGTAACACCAGTACACACATTAACACCAGTACACTCAGTAACACCAGTACACACAGTAACACCAGTACACAGTAACACCAGTACACAGTAACACCAGTACACACAGTAACACCAGTACACACAGTAACAAGAGTACACTCAGTAACACCAGTACACACAGTAACACCAGTACACAGTAACACCAGTACACAGTATCACCAGTACACACAGTAACACCAGTACACACAGTAACACCTGTACACAGTAACACCAGTACACAGTAACACCAGTACACACAGTAAGACCAGTGCACACAGTAACACCAGTACACACGGTAACACCAGTGCACACAGTAACACCAATACACACGGTAACACCAGTACACAGTAACACCAGTACACACATTAACAGCAGTACACTCAGTAACACCAGTACACACAGTAACACCAGTACACAGTAACACCAGTACACACAGTAACACCAGTACACACAGTAACACCAGTACACACAGTAACACCAGTACACAGTATCACCAGTACACACAGTAACACCAGTACACACAGTAACACCAGGACACAGTAACACCAGTACACAGTATCACCAGTACACACAGTAACACCAGTACACACAGTAACACCAGTAAACACAGTAACACCAGTACACAGTAACACCAGTTCACAGTAACACCAGTACTCAGTAACACCAGTGCACACAGTAACACCAGTACACAGTAACACCAGTACACACAGTAACACCAGTACACAGTCACACCAGTACACAGTATCACTAGTATCACCAGTACACACAGTAACACCAGTAACACCAGTACACAGTAACACCAGTACACAGTAACACCAGTACACACAGTAACACCAGTACACACAGTAACACCAGTACACAGTAACACCAGTTCACAGTAACACCAGTACTCAGTAACACCAGTGCTCACAGTAACACCAGTACACACAGTAACACCAGTACATAGTAACACCAGTACACACAGTAACACCAGTACACAGTAACACCAGTTCACAGTAACACCAGTACTCAGTAACACCAGTACACACAGTAACACCAGTACACAGTAACACCAGTACACTCAGTAACACCAGAACACACAGTAACACCAGTACACACAGTAACACCAGTACACACAGTAACACCAGTACACACAGCAACACCAGTACACACAGTATCACCAGTACACACAGTAACACCAGTACACACAGTAACACCAGTACACACAGCAACACCAGGACACACAGTATCACCAGTACACACAGTAACACCAGTACACACAGTAACACCAGTACACAGTAACACCAGTACACACAGTAACACCAGTACACTCAGTAACACCAGTACACTCAGTAACACCAGTACACACAGTAACATCAGTACACAGTAACACCAGTACATAGTAACACCAGAACACACAGTAACACCAGTACACACAGTAACACCAGTACACAGTAACACCAGTACATAGTAACACCAGTGCACACAGTGACACCAGTACACACAGTATCACCAGTGCACACAGTGACACCAGTACATAGTAACACGAGAACACACAGTAACACCAGTACACACAGTAACACCAGAACACACAGTAACACCAGTACACAGTAACACCAGTACATAGTAACACCAGAACACACAGTAACACCAGTACACACAGTAACACCAGTACACAGTAACACCAGTACATAGTAACACCAGAACACACAGTAACACCAGTACACACAGTAACACCAGAACACACAGTAACACCAGTACACAGTAACACCAGTACATAGTAACACCAGAACACACAGTAACACCAGTACACACAGTAACACCAGTACACACAGTAACACCAGTACATAGTAACACCAGAACACACAGTAACACCAGTGCACACAGTAACACCAGTACACACAGTAACACCAGTACACACAGTAACACCAGTACACACAGCAACACCAGTACACACAGTAACACCAGTGCACACAGTGACACCAGTACACACAGTAACACCAGTGCACACAGTGACACCAGTACACATAGTAACACCAAACACCATCATAACACACACATGAACATAATTATTACACACACATAGAGCATCTGGTGACAAACAACTTCAAAATGGATAATCACATCGCAGAATATCTCACTATACAACAACGGAACTGCAATGGAGTTCGCAATAGAATTAATGTCATCATACACTACGCCTGTGAACACCAAATTGACGTCATAGTGCTACAGGAGACGCTGGTGGGTGATGACTTCAACCCAAGATTCAGCGGATATCGCAAGTTCTCCCTTCCCTCAAGGTCAACAACCAGAACATTGAAACGTGTAGGCAGCACAAATACCTTGGAGTTGGTATTAATAGTGATATTGTAAATGATCTACACCGTAGGTTAAAAGAAAGACTAAAACCATTGAGAACACTTACTGGTAAGAATATTGGTATCAATATTAAATATGCTAGACTATTCTATATGATGTTCGTTAGATCTCTCGTTGATTGTAATGCTCTGCACTTAATTAATTTCCCCTCCTCTGTGTTGGACAAACTTGAAGTAGTACAGAATGAGGCCATGAGGATAATTCTTGGTGCTCCAAGATGCACAAGAATCATCAACATGCTGGAAGAACTGAAGCTTCCAACCATACTAGAGAGAATAATGCAAGTCAACACCACCTTTTGCCTTAAAGTCATGAGAGATCCTACATCCCCTGCATTGCTCAGAGACAAATTATTTAGTGCTGTTAACACCCTTTTGACTGGTGCCGACATACCAACTCACTCCTTTTATGATAATTGGCTGAGCAACAATGCTTACAATCTCATTAAACTTAACATTTCTTTTAAGTGCAATCTACCTGTCTCTGATATTCCTCTTTATCTGTACCCCACCATTCAAGTATCATACACACCTGTCACCAAGAAAGATAATGAGAATCTTGCTCTTCTCAAAGCTGTCACACTTGAAACAATTGCCTCCTCCATCGAGAGTTTAAGATCTCACGAGCACTGTGTCTACACCGACGGCTCAGTCCAATCCTCTACTGGACGGACTGCAGCAGCATGTAGGTTTTATAGAAATAATATTTGTACAAAGACTGTCAGTGTCAGGTTAAACAACTGGCTGACCTCCACACAAGCAGAACTAGCTGCATTACACCTAGCTACCAGTACATTAAAAAACATTGGAGGAGGAATAATATTTTGTGATTCAAAGTCTGCTTTTCAAGCAATCGAAAACTTCTCTTGGAAGATCGACAGCAAGAACCTCATACTCCCAATTATAAATGACCTAATTGATGCAGAGTAAAGGGTCTCGAATCTCCTTTGTATGGATACCTTCACACATAAATATAACCCATCATAATGAGACAGACATTGCAGCCAAATTAGCGTGTAACAAGTTTGAAGTTGAATTAGATCTAGGTATCCCCATCTCTGCTGTCAAAACTGTATTGGTTCAAACACTCAGATCTGATAGGAAAGAACTTACTGACTCCCAACGACCTGAAAGTTCTAGTATAAAAAGCTATGATTTGTTCAGATCTGAAACCTATATCTATGGACAGCACAAAACGTCCACTAGACTGTGCGACACAGTGGTTGCAAGGATCAGGTTGGGTTACCGTTACCTATGGCAGGTGGCTGCAGGTGACAGGTCTCCCAATCCTGAGCACTCCAGTTTCAAACTCTGTGAGCAGGAACTACGGCACGATCTCCCGCACTACATCACTGAATGCCCAGTTATTAGACCTTTCAGACCAGTTGGCATGGGGTACCTGGAGCTCTGCAATTACTTTATTCACTCTCGTATTCTTGAAGATATCCTCACAGTGTACCCAAAATTTGCCAATGCCGGCTACTAAACATATAGCCCTGTATGACTATTACCATCCTGCGAGATGGGGGCTTTTATTACCACTGCTACCTTATTCAATCTTGTGTTGATGATATCCTCAAAATGCATCTGGAGTCTGCCAGTGCAGACTGCTTATCACATGCCTCTATATGACTAACCATCCTGTGTGATGGGGATTTTTTAACATCACCTAGTTAGCTCTTTTTTGACACACTGTACTCCACTTCATATAGTCTAGGGTAGCTGCACTAATGCAGATGTACCTCATAATTTAATAAAAAAAAAAAATCCCGCTGGGGAAAGAAAACGGGGTCTCATCACTTTTGTAAACATCAACTTACCTGCACAGATTATTGATGACCTCCACATGGGGGATGAGTATGAATAATTGGGGGTAACCCTTCACTTAAACAATAATGCCCTACATATAATCAGCCTATATGTGCCACAGACTAAACTTGATCTTGACACACTATCTGAATTTGTTAATGAGGAACCTACCCTGCTGGTCGGTGACCTTAATGCCAGGCACCCACACTTTGAAGCCAACTGTCATCAGCCCAATATCAATGGACGGAAACTGTCACTCTTTGTCAGGGGGAGTGAAAACTTTAGTCTTGGGTGATGAACAGCCAACTCAACTCAGAGGAGGAAGATTAAACTATGCTCTCCTGCTGAATGCACAGGACACGGATGCCAGTACACACATTGTACACAGTTTATGTATTGACCACTGGCACTGATTACCACCGTCGACATGAGCGAGAAGAAGAAAGAGTCAAGTAGAAGAAAAAGGTTATTACTCGGACCAGATACGAGACCACACTTCATAAATAAGATGAGTGACTGGTTCACGGAATACCAAATCCCTGAAGACATTGATGCATTTGTTGATGACCTTAATCACCAAATTGAGAGCTGTCTCAGAGTTCTGCGCCGTACGACTGGGCGAAGTAACCCTCAGAGGAAGAAAATAAAATGGTATGAGAACGATTACATAAAGATGCTTAGCGCAAATGAGTAGAGAGTACCGGAGACATCCCATTGAAAGTACCAAAGAGCTGTTTAAAACTGTGTGTCAAGTAGCCAGGGAAGAGAAGGTTATAGAGCGGGAGAGACAATGGCTTGAGTTCACTAGGTCTATTGGAAGGGAAACATCTGCAAGACAAGTATGGGCAAAAATTCAGATAGCTAAGGGGGGCAGAGCCCGGCCAGTGGCTCACAAAGAACCCCAGGGTAAGGCTGAAGAACTAATTCACAAGTGGAGTGATGCAGCATCCTCTTCCTCCTCTCTCACTACAGAAGTTGGCAGGAAGCAGCTCCTCCGACATAATGACAGAAGAATAAGGATAACAAGAGCACTGTCTAGTGATGACGAATATGGAGAACCGATCACAGCCCAGGAAGTAAGGGGCGCTATGAAAAGGGGTTAAAGCACTGCACCTGGTGAAGATGGCATCACCTACGACATACTCAATGCACTGTGTGAAGTGTCTGGGAATCCACTACTCCACCTATTTAACAAGTCATTCCTAAGTGGAGTGTTACCCACACAATGGAAACACGCAATAATTGTTCCCATACCGAAACCCATTGAACCTGGCAATTACAGACCTATCAGTCTTATGTCATGCACTTCCAAGATGCCTGAAAAGATCATCCTAAACCGACTGTTGAAAAAAATAGGCAGGTTAGGGGAGGGGGTCAATGGATTTGTTAAAGGACGGAGCACAGCAAACTGTATAGTTAATTACTTGGCTAATGACAAGGCTAGGTACTCTGTATTTGTTGACATCAAAGGAGCCTTCGACATATCCACAAGGGCCGTGACGAGGATTCGAACCTGCGTCCGAGAGCATTCCAAACGCTGCCTTAATCGACTGAGCTACGACATGGACAAAAGGAGTTGAAACCGAAGTTCTACTGAACTTACTGGATCCTGCAGCCTCTCCGAGGCACAAACCAGGGTTTTACACAATTCCCCCCATGCACTCGAGCTATGTCAATAGGCCGTTCTCCCTATTCGCCCTTACTTCATTACACACAGAAATCACAATTGTGTGATACATCAAATGAACAAATCCACAAGGGCCGTGACGAGGATTCGAACCTGGGTCAGAGGCTCAAACCCTGGTTTGTGCCTCGAATCCTCATCACGGCCCTTGTGGATTTATTCATTTGATGCATCACACAATTGTGATTTCTATGTGTAATGAAGCCTTCGACAAAGCGCAGGTGATTGCGATCCTGGATGAGCTTGCATGCGTGGGTGTCAAGGGGAGACTCTTGAAATGGGTTGAAGACTACGTCACAGGGAGGAAGGTCAAGGTATGCTTCAATGGAGCAGTCTCAAAAACAATGAATATGGAACTAGGGAACACCCCCCCCCCCCCAAGGCGGAGTCTTAAGCCCTACACTATTCAATGTACTTATGAACGCCATTGCAAATATTGATTTTCCGGAAGGAATACAACAAGTGGGATATGCAGATGATGTCCTAATACAAGCTCCCACCTTGGAAAAAATTAAACAGTCCATTGAACTCCTTGGAAGGATATGTATTGAGCTCGGTTTCACTCTCTCCACAAACAAGATGAAGGCATACTCCCATCACAAGCAGGGGGCAAATGAAGAACTACAAATTAATGGTGTAACACTTGATTGGGTTGACCACCACAGGTATCTTGGCATCATTGTCGGCTCTCACAAGGGAAAGAAAGAAGAGCTCAACCAATTCATAGGAACATGCAAAAGTCGACTCAGGGCACTAAAAACCTATGGCCTGGAATGGATAAGGAACCTCTATTGCCGTCCTTAAAATGGTGTACACAGCTTATGTGTGCTCCGTCATAGACTATGCTGCACCTGTTTTGTGTACCTACTCCCAAAACGATATGAAAAGGCTCGAAAGCATAGAGAATGAAGCAATGACAATCATTCTTGGAGTTCCAAGAAGTGCCAAATCGTCTAATTTACGAGAGGAGTTGTCCTTCCCCCAGTGTTAAAAGCAGGATTAAGGAACTGAATGCTAAGCTTGCAATTAAGATAACCAGATAACTATTACAATGATATTGGCAAGAAAACTCTGGGTTCTGTGCTGTTAATAGGAGGAAACAGGAGAAGCAAAGAAGGGCATCACAGATCAGCCTGCTACCTCGAAGAACTTCACCTGCTTGAGCAAGCCCGTGTGAGCTCATGTCTGTAGAGAGGTTATCTTCCTGGGAGGATGACTCATGCAGGATTATCATCAATGAAATGGCAACAAAAACTCCAACATGATACCACAAGAAATGAGGCACAAGTATCTCTGGGACATTTATAAAGAAGCCGGAGATGAACTAGAACAAATTTACATTGATGGGTCATCTAATTCTGTCATTGGCAGGGCTGGTGCAGCATTCACTGCAATTAGGAATAATGCCTTTCAATGCAAAAATGGAGGGAAGGCACGCATTGAGAACTATGCCTCTTCATCGTAAACGGAGCTAATTGTCATTGTTATGGCGTTAAGATTCCTTGAATGAAACACTAATGACGCAGTGATCAGCACTGACTCAAAAGCAGCACTACAAAGCCTAAGTAAAAATCGGGCAGAAAATCTTGCGATAGTCACTGAAATTAAGAGAGATATGAGGGTACTAATCAATCAGGGAAGAGTCGTCAAGTTTCTGTGGATCCCCTCCCATGTTGGAATATGTGGGAATGAACGAGCAGATGTGCTGGCTGCTGAAGGCGCTGAAGGAGACCATATTGAATACTTCATACCCAAGACTCTGCTACAAATTAGAGGTATTGTCAGGCAATATCACTGTGACAAGGTAACTGAAGAAAGGGGGATAGAAGCACAAACCAATAAATCTGTACGCTGGTACAACATGGTTGCAGCTGGCAACCCTAATCATTATGAACGAAGAGGAGGTGACCGTGGGAGAGTATCAGTAATAGTGAGAATCCGTCTTGGATACAAATATCCATGGCGATTCGGAATGGAAAAAACAGTTGAGCCGCAGAGTTTCAGAATCTGTGATGAGAGTGACGGACACTGCCTTTACCATTACCTGAAAGAATGTGAACACCTGAAAGACATTAGAAATATGTGTAGAATAATAAACCCCACATTGTTTGAGTTAGGAAAACACTATTTGTCAAATATTGATACTGTTCTTAAAAGATTCCCCCATTTTGCATCCGCAAGATAACGTAAGATTTTAAAGGTTGACAGATGCTAATCTTCTTGTTTGAGGAGCTGTTCACTTGAGACAGTTAAGCAAGTCTCAGCTGCGTCTGGGTACACGTGACAGGATGAACAACTAAGTGGGTTTTCTTCCTATTGGGGAGTGTTGTACATGCTGCTAAGGCGTTATGTCCACTCACAGGATGAGTGGCGCTGCCCAATAAACTCACCCCTTGGAGGAAAATTAAAAAAAAAATTGTTACTGTACCATGTCATCAATTTAAGTGTTCCTTAAATTACCTGTTTTTATAGTACTTTACCAGTTAATTACAGCATTTGCTATAAAATTGCAGTGCAATTTTTTTATTCTTTCAACATTCCATTTTATTTAAAATTTTACAGGAAGTTAATTTTGTTTTAAATTCTTGATGCCTTATTGCCCACATGTCCTGCATTACATGTTGATTCTTTTGAGTGTATTTTTCTGCATTATATTAATTATTAAGCTTTTATTATGCCACATGTTGAGTGTTAAATTCTATATTTGTTTAATTATTTTTCTTGAAATTTGCAATTACACCTTCTAGGTTTATAATCAAATTTGTTATGCTTTGCCTGGTTTAATTAATTACATTACTCTAGATTCAAGTCATGTTCATACCAGAGATTATCTTGAGATTATCTTCAGATGATTTCGGGGCTTTAGTGTCCCCACGGCCCGGTCCTCGACCAGGCCTCCACCCCTAGGAAGCAGCTCGTGACAGCTGACTAACACCCAGGTACCTATTTTACTGCTAGGTAACAGGGGCATAGGGTGAAAGAAACTCTGCCCAATGTTTCTCGCCGGTGCCTGGGATCGAACCCAGGACCACAGGATCACAAGTCCAGCGTGCTGTCCGCTCGGCCGACCGGCTCATATACAGATGATTTTTTTTTTCAAGAGGTCTCTGTTTACTGGAGTCCTGAGGAATAGGATGTGAGCCCCATGTACCTGCTGGAGTTTTGAATCGTACGATATACTAATGTTCATCACATGTTTATTTATTATTTATTTATATATATAAAGTTCTTACATTCTTGTATAGCCACTAGCATGCATAGTGCTTCGGACAATGCTTTTAGGCAAGTCCTAAATCCTAAGCACCACCCAACACTGCATGTTGGGTGGTGCAGCGCAGTGATTAACCAATTTGTTCAATAAATGGTATGCAATTCTGTGAAATAAACACACTAAATATCTATCATTTGGTTGGTGGCATTAAAACACTGTACAGTATGTAGTCATAGTAATGAAAACTGATATAGTACACATTTCATCAAAATAAAAATAAAATCCAAAAATATAATTGAGAACATACAGTATAGAGCACTTAGTATCAAACAGCTTTTAAATATTATATTAAATGCATAGCCACATGCAATTACAAGATATTAACATATCATGCTTTATAAGTTTATGGTGGGTTCAATACTGCAACATAATTATGACATACATAGGTACTGCATGTTCAATCAGGCTCCTTCATAAAACTGAGAAGTGCTATCTTATCTGAAGTAAATATCACTTCATTAATTAACTACATATTTAGAGAAAGAAAAAATTAATCATCTCATGAGAGTATTTGTAAAATGACATTTTAACTAGAAATGTCATTTAAACCAAGTGTAACATCTGTATAGGCTCTCTATCTTCTATAATAAACTACATTCCAGATAATGTATTTCTGGAATGCAAAATGAACTTCATGCTATACTATCTTTTCTTTTGGATCAGGTACTGAATTTAACTAGGATATTCAGCTCTGTGTTTTCCCAAGAATATAATCCACCAATCTTACATGACGGAGTGAAAGACCATTTAATTAAAGAGAACATTTATAGAGAGTATCAATCTCATAAAAAAATCCTGAGACTTTAAATTGTTATTAAAATACTGTAATTTTAAGCAAATTTTCCCCAACTTCTAAGGTCTCTCTCGCAGAAACATTAAAGTAAACAACACAAACACAAACATGGCACAGCCAACTTGATATTTTCTTTGTCACAAAGGATTATTATAACTATCAAAGATTTCATGCTACATTTTCTAACATGATGCAATATATGGTAAATCTCTTGCATATATGAAATAACACTCAGCATTTTTGTGTTATTACAGAATGACTATAAACAATATCAAGTAAAGTATGAATGCATATCTCTGGCAAGAAACTGCTTCATGAAAGACCAGACACACATAATTTGTAATAAATTCAAGTGCTATTAATATTTTTGTGTGAGAAAAATAATGATTTCACACTGCATATGCAGTGTTTGATAATGCAGATTACAATGAACTGGATGTCTCTTTAAAATTTTTATAAAAATACAAATTTTAATTACTAAACACACTTCCAGTTCCTACTTGAGATAATTAAATCTATTAAGATACAAAAGGAACTAAAATTTGAATGGTAGACAAAAAATAATCATTTCAAAAGCCATGGTGTTTTTTTGGCTTGCTGTTTACGATGTAGTTTTTGTACCTTTTTTCCAGGGACAAACTCCTTCAGATAATCCAGGACGTCTTTTCTTTTTTATTGTCAGTTCATCTACAGTAGGTTCCGCCATTAAAACTTGAGTTCCTAATTCCCCATAAGATACTGAAGCTGCAATGGTATTTGTACTGGAGTTCTGAGCTTCCCTGGGTTCAGAAGGCTGGCTTATATCAGAATCATGTGCAAACTTGCAGTTGCGTCCAAACTTGCACCGACCTTTTCTATAATCCCAACAATTTTCTTTCCATTGATTTCCAAGACATCTTTAGGGTTTTCTGTCATTTTTACATGCTTCTCCAATACCAATTTTTTATCTTCCTGTGCTTTATGAAATGGGTTAAAGAACACTGAAGCAGAATGGTCATCATCAAATGGAGATGGCAGTGCATCACCACGAAGAGGATTTGCAAGGATTACAGGTTTGCTGCTTTCCTTCTTACGTTTTTTTATTTGTTTTTCTTGATCAAAGGGAGAATCAAAAAAGTTGATAACTTTCTTCTTGGTGCCTTTACTCCGGTCAAAGGGAGAATCAAAGAAGTTGATAACTTTCTTCTTGGTGCCTTTACTCAGTGACTCGTCAGCAAGCTCTGTATCTTCTTTTTCCTCCTCAGAAGAGGAGCCATAGTCTGCCACCAGCCCTGCCATTATGTGTTTAAAAAAAAAAAAATCGCATATTGCATATTTAATTTACAATTTTGCTGATTCCCATTTATTTTGTCGTGCCTAACTATAATTTAAATGTTTATTCTTTGCATTTACTTACTTGAGCCTAGTTTGATATTCTGAATGTTGTTATTCTGTAAATTCTAATCTTATACCTAGAATTTCAAGCACACACTAAGTTAGTGACAATGCCTGCAACTGTTGCAACTCCTTCTGACTCAAATGGAGCAGTTGCTCGTACTAATGTCCAGCGCTCCATACAGGAGATGGCTATTCTACTTTTTGCTGGAGTATCTCACGTATTGGAATCATGGTTTAGCAAAGTGGAAGCAAAGGCCAAAGTGCATTTCTCAGAACCTTCTGATGATGACTACTTGGCAATTGCTAGGTAAAGTTTTGACTCCACCAAAGGTGATGCTCATTTTGTAGATGATGAGAAAGCCATTGTTAGCCTCCAGTCATGGCCAGAATTTAAGGATTTCTTTCGCGTTTTCAAGGCTCATGACAAGCCTATTTAGTACATTGATAGGTAGTACTCTTTTGGTATTCAGACTCACTTCCAGAACCTTGAGAAAGTACTTGCAAAGCTCGTAGAAGCAAATTTAAAAATAAAACTCTCAAAGTGCTCATTTTTAAAGGAGAAGATTAATTTCCTAGGTCATGCAGTCACCTCTTCAGGCATTACCTTAAATGAATAAAAAATTATTGCTGCCCGTGATTTTCCAATGCCTCGTACTGCAGAAGCCGTGAGGCAGTTTACAGGTTTTCTAGGATTTTATCGTTCGTTTATTGCTGGATTCTCTACAATAGCCACTCCACTTTACAAGTTGGAAAGAAACGATGAACCCTTTGTTTGGGAAGAAGCCCAAGAACAGTCTTTCAGGAAGCTCAAAGAAGCATTCATCTCTTCACCTGTTCATAGGTACCCATATTTTTCTAAAACTTTTATGTTGGTCACAGATGCTAGTGAAATAGGCTTAGGTGCAGCATTACTTCAAACTGAAGGTCACAGAGATCATGCAATAGCTCAACTAGCTGTACATTGTCTAAGGAAAAGAAAAATTATGGTGCAACAGAGCGTGAAGCTCTAGCAGTTGTATGGGCTTTTAAACATTTCAGGAATACAATTTACCCAGTTCATGCTGGCGATGAGTCACAATAACGTGGCTGAAGTATGTTGACCAGACCACACACTAGAAGGTGAAGGGACGTCGACGTTTTGGTCCTTCCTGGACCATTCTCAAGTCGATTGTGAGAATCGACTTGAGAATGGTCGAGGACGGACCAAAACGTCGTCGTCCCTTCACCCTCTAGTGTGTGGTATGGTCAATATACCCAGTTCATGTTCTTACAGATCATCAACCAGATATTTACTCACAATTCAAGAATTTAATCCTTCATTTGGGTATATCCCAGGAAAACAAAATGTTGTAGCTGATGCATTTTCTTAACACATAGCTGCATATCCAGTTAAATTACCCAGCATGAGATGCTATAATAGTAGAGACAGAACAAAAACAAGACCACACATGGGCACCTGTCATTAAGTTTATGATTTAGCAAGATACTTGTCGGATTCACAAGCCCTCAGTAACATTGAAAGAAGTAGTGATGTTAGACAATTTACTGAGTAGAATAGTAAAGCTAGGGACACCCGCAAGGAAGTGTTATCAGTTAGTTGTTCCAGCTGTCTTTGTACCAACTGTGTTAAAGATTATCCATGATGCTCCTGTAAATGCACATCCAGGAAAGGATCGTACACTCCAGTAAGGTCGATTGAAGTATTTTTGGCCCAAAAGGCTAAAGAGATTGCTCATTATATTGACAGAAGTTTAACCTGCTTACAGTACAAGGGACACATCATTGGACCTAACCCAATTCATGTGTACCCAGCAACTAAAGCCCCTTGGGAATGAGTATCAATATATTTGTTGACAAATTTTGCAGAAACTGAAAAAGGTAACAAACACTTGCTTGTAATGGTTGAAAATTTTTCACATTATAGCAAACTTGTTCCTATCCTGAACAAAACAGCAGAAACTATAGCCAGTGCATTCCATGGCCAAATAATTTGTAGATATAGTATGCAAAAAGTAATTCTCTCAGATAATGGTCCCGAGATCAGTAATAGTTTCTTAACTAGTTTGTGTGAATTATATAACAATAAAAAATGTAGTATTATGCCATATCACCCAGCAAGTACTAGGTTTGCAGAGCATACAAACAGACTATGCAGAGCGTACAAACAGAAAAGTGTTAGATGCCTTGAGAGTCACATTGATTTTTTAAAACAGTAATTGGGATGAGTTCATATCCTTAATTCAGTGTGCCATACACTCTTCAATTAATGCTTCTACAGGAGACACGCCTCATGCTATTCTTTATGGTACATATAAGATTCTTCCTAATGAAGTGATCAATTCACCCCCTACTCCTTTGTATAACCTAGATGTTTTTTTCAAGTAAAGCATTGACAAATGCAACCAGTCTTTAAGAAAATATGAGAACACTTGTCCAAGACAACTGCAGAGTTTACTCGAGCAAAGGAATACTCAAGCTAAGTCCAGTAAGATGACTGTCGGATCTGTAGTAATGGTACTTAACGAACACAGATCTGGCCCTATGTACAAGTTATCTAAGAAATTTTTAGGTCCATATAAGGTAATAGAGCTTATCAAGATTAACAAGTACAGACTTAAGAATTTGTTAACAAGATCATTTATAAACGAATATTTATACCATATGAAGTTAGCTAAAATTACTGCTGGTGAGTCTGATGCAAAAGATGACAATGACCAAGCCCAGACAGATTCTTCTATAGGGACACCACCTATTGTGGTTGACAGACCACTTGACGTAGACCTTCCCCTTGTTGGAAATTTCCAACACTAAATACAACACTGTTGTATTATCATTAATTATTACTAAATCTACTAATCATTGTAGTGATTAAAATTAACCAAACGTAGAGTTCACATGTACTAATAATTACATCTGTACAATAAGGCTAGAATTCTTACGTCACCAGACGCCAGTATTGCGTCAGATTCCATTATAATAAACACAACTATATCCAGTGTGTCTGAGAATTGAATTTGATTCTCTATAAAACAACGGTGTTCTGTGTGATAATTATTTACAGATAAACTGATCCCCAACTAATGCCAAATAGAGCGTTTATAGTTATACTGTTATCTGGTAATAAATTTAACGTCACGCGTGAATGCCCTGGAGAGACTTTAATTCATCTCCATTGCTCGTTTACCATCGTAAAACGAGCAAATAATAATATTTAACTCCTCTGAATAATAAACCCGTCCTTATCCGAGCATTTCAATCACAACTGCGAGAAATTATAATATTCGTAGTAAATAATTTGTGTATCAAATGCGGGACGCGGGGCAGGGGAGACGCTAGTACACGAGGCGACGCGCTCAGAGAGAGACGCCATTACCCAAGCCACCAGGGTAGACACCACCAAGAGCTCCAGATGAAAGTCGCCACCGTGAGGTGTGAAGAACCTTTGCAGACAATAACTTAGCTGGTGTCAGTGTCATTTTACACGTGTTGAATTGTCAAGAGATTTAATTTGACATTCAGCGAGGAACCTGTTAAATTTGGTTCCGTGTAGCCCAACGTGACCGGCCAGTGAAGCGTGTCAACATCTAGGCTAGGCTAGACACCACGTGTTCGTTACGATGCCTGAACCTAGGACGCGAACTTCGGCAAGCCTTAACTTACACAGTGCCCTATTAGCTAAGTACCTTTATTCCCATTTGATGCATCATCTAGGAGGGGGTTATAGCTGGGTAGCTTGTCGTTACACAGAGCGACTATAAAAAACCACAGGTTATTATTTACCTTCATTACTTAATTTAATTTTCTTGAACATAGATGTCATGCAACTTAATCTGTTGCTACTGAATATAATTTGATTTACAGCGTGTGTGAAGAATTCTCCGAGCTGTCATTTCCCGTGTTAATCATCTCCCAGTGTTCCATGATGAGTCCAAGAGATTCCGAGGATGAGTTGTAACCGACTTCTTGGAAATCGTCTTCAAGCTAAGACCCTTTCCGTATTCCTTAAATTCCATTATCTGAAGTATTATTCATGCAGAGCACTGTTTCTTTGGATTGACATGTGTTTATTATAATTATTAATTTCTCATGTTATAATCTATGTTCTTATTGGTGATAAATATAATGATTCTAAAATTGGTCATAGGATTAGATTATTGCATAATGGACTGGTGCACGAACCACACTAGTTCCTGGACATATATGAAGTTCCAGTAATAACCCCCCAATGTAGGTGTTTGAGGCTTTGATTCAGTTAAATTATACAGCCCATTAATTTATATAAGTGATCATATTCTCTAGTATTTATCCATAGTTACTGGTTCATCTAGGAATTTTCTAATGATCATATTTTATTAGTTTCCCTCTTTACTATAAAAGCGGGTGGTCCTTCGTAATAGAATTTCATTACATTAATATTTAAATAAATAGAGTCAAGTCCCAAATGTCCCACATTATGGTCCTTCGAACCGGATAAACATAAATTATAATTATAAATACTAATTAATAATAACTAATCCTTGTGTGATGTAATCTAGATTAACTATTTAATTAATTGTGTCAGCCAACAGTGTAACACATCAGTTAGTCTAAGTCACAACAACACATCGCTACTTTCACCTCATGTATAAGGTAGCCTTAGTGGGACACAGTCAATTACCCACAACACTTAGCTCATACAGAAGTAAGAATCTTTAGGTCACCAGGAGCAACAGCTCATAACTTTTATAACAATTCCACACTAACACCTGCATTAGAGTGGCTTCACCATCTAACCATTATACACTTAGGTGGTAATGACATCCATCCTACTCGTCATCCAGCTGAGGTGATCAAACACCTTAAAGCCATAATTTCTTCTTTCAAGCTCATCAGTAATTCGGTAGTATTCACGTTAGTGGAACCTCGCCAACCAAGTCAAGATAATCGTTGGGGAGTAACACCAGAATACTACCAGAGAGCTGCTAAGTACATAAATTTCAGGCTGAAAAATCGAGTGAGATTGGATGCCACTTATATTCAATTTTGTTACGAACCCGGATCCCGCGTCCGAGCCTGGAGCAGTGACAACCACGCCATCTGTGGGTCAGCTCCCGAAACCCCCGCCAAACGAACGACGACACCGGATGAGGACGGCGAATATCGGCCACAAGGGCCAGTTTCCAGTCCTGTGCAGCTCACAACACAGCCGCTCTTGACCTCTGGTGAGGTGGTGCTCCGACGACAGCGCCATCTATGGACTGGATACGTCAGGTGTTTGCGCCCGAACCCGTAAGTGAGGTGTTTTAGTGTCCCAGTTATTGATGACGTGTCTGTTTACAGAGTCGACCTGGGACCACTGTGTTGAAGGTTGAGTCAGTCTACCCGAGGCAGCCAGTCTCCATACCTTGAACGTTGCTGCAGCTGTTGTGAAGTCGTCCCCCCGGAAGAACACTGTGGTGTGTTAGCCTGCCAGTGGAGTGGCAGTAAGAGGATTTACCCGGGACCGACTGTTGGAGACGATCATCCACTGGGGTATTGAGGACAGGAGGGTGACGTGTGATATCACACGAGACTCCTGTCTAGGGCGTACCCCTTATATCGTTCGTGGAGTGGCCGTACCAGCCTTGGTGGCTCAGAACCTGCCAGCAGACCAGCTGGACGTGTGGTTGACGGCCTCCCGACGGTGCCCCCAGTGGACCTGTGTTTTGGCTGACCTGTGGCCAGGGTAGGCTCAACTTCTTTGGATATTTCGTTGTGTGGCCACGAGAGCACCAAGGATTCGGCACAAAGTGTTGTGGCACCAGCATCTTCAGCAGAAGACATCGATTGAGCATTAATCCCCTTGTCAAGTGTTAATACCCCTCCCCTTTGTGCACTCATTCATTTTATATATTTAAACGGTGATGGTAATAATTATAATATTAAGTTCTTAGCTTTCTTTCCCTACTCCCTTTAAGTTACTTGCGTCATGGATCTCATCCCTTGATAGCCACTACTGGCTTGGGGACGGATACATATATCTTCCTCTAACAACATCAGAGTAAGGACCCCGTTGCGTCCCGAGAGGGCCGTAACATAATTGGTATCCCCAGCGGGATCCGTCCCCTTGTTAAGTATGTTTGACAGGGGTGGTGAAGTGGCGTAATCCCTGTAAATAATTCCCCCTGTGTGCGACGATTGTGACGTTATACGTCCTGTGCGGTGCTCAGAGTGACTAAGTGCGATATTGTGCAGTACGGTGCTCGCTGTGATTAAGCGATTAAGTGCAATATTGACTAGTGTGGTGCTCAGTGATTCAGTGCAATATTGTAGAGCGAAGTGTTCGTTTGGACTCAGTGCAATATTGGGTAGTGCGGTGCCCGAAGTGATTACGTGCAATATTGTCAAGTGCAGTGTTTGGTGCGATAAAGTGCAATATTGACGTAGAACGGTGCTCGGTGCGTGAAGTGCTAACGTGAAAGCGGTGTGTTAAGTGCTAGTTGAGTGTTCCATCTGTGACAATGGCAGAAAAAGCTACCATCGATGATCTGGACGATGTTCAGGCTTTTCTGAACAGAGTGGACTGTCTTGCCAGATTAAAATATCTGAGCAAACCAGAGCTTGTACTAGTGAGCGCCTACCTGGAGATAAAGATCCGTGCCAGTGATTCCCGTGTGGAGATCTTGTCCAAGGTTCACCGGCACCTGAAGGCAGAAGAGAAACAGGAAGGCAGGGCTCCTAGTACAAAGGAAGGTGAGGAAATAGCTTCCACGGAAAAGGAAGATAAGGGCAGTGACGTTGACAGTGATGCAGGTGAGCTTAATATCAGCTTCCTAACAGTCAAAATGCGCGCCCTAGAGATCAATCGCGAGATAGAGTGGAAAAAGTTAGAATTAGAACGAGAATTGAAAGATAAAGAATTGGCAATGAGGCGTCTAGAATTAGAACGAGAAAGAGAGAGAGAAGAACGAGAAAGAGAGAGAGAAGAACGAGAAAGAGAAGAGAAAAGAGAGAGAGAAGAACGAGAAAGAGAAGAAAAAGAAAGACAGAGACAACATGAACTAGAAGTATTACGATTAGGCGCTGGACAGAGACAAACTGGAGTAAGCGGTTTCGATCCGGTAAGGAATATCAAAATGGTCCCTAAATTCAACGAGAGAGAAGTTTCGAAGTTCTTCGCAGCCTTCGAGAAAGTCGCTGCCTCTTTGGAGTGGCCAAGGGAGAATTGGGCCATCATGATACAGTCAGTCCTGACTGGGAAGGCCCAAATCGCCTACTCTACGTTATCCCTTGACGACTCCGGCGATTACGATATGGTGAAGAAAGTGGTGCTCATGGCGTACCAATTGGTACCTGAGGCATATAGGCAAAAGTTCAGAAACCTGAAGAAGACCTCAGAGCACACTTTCACCGAATTCGCCACCATCAAGGAGCGACTTTTTCAGGAATGGTGTGCCTCTCGGAAGGTGGAGACCAAGGAAGACCTCGAGCAGCTGATTCTGCTCGAGGACTTCAAGGATTGTTTGTCTGTAGACCTGAAGACGTACTTAGAGGAACAGCAGGTAGAGACCTTGAGTGCAGCAGCCACCATGGCTGAAGAGTACATCCTGACTCATAGGCCGTCTGCTAAGTACGTCCCAAGGAATTACCAGCGCCGGTTCGACAGACTTCATGATGAAGAAGAAAGACCCGTCCCACAAAGTGCTAAGAAGACGCCCCCAAGTAGCCCCCGAAGAACAAGTCCTAGCAGTCCGAAACACCGGAGCCCGAGGAGGAATATGGTGTGCTGGACTTGTGGGCAGAAAGGGCATATAGCTGCTAGGTGCCGAGGCAGAAGAGGTGGCAGCGCACGAAGGGAGGTGATGATGATGAGCTGTGTTACACCACCAGTAGGAAACCAGTCTACGACGACGCCGGAAGGACCAAGTTTGTTGGCCCCTCACACTTCAACCGGGTATGTAACGAGTGATCATATTGGTAGATCAATTGTAGTGCTCAGAGATAGTGGAGCAGCCCAGTCCCTGATCGTGAAGAGCTCGTTACCCGAGGGAGTAAGTGTGGATGGGCGACAAAAGGTTGTCCTGGTTGGGTTTCCTAGGACGCAGTACATCGCCCCCTTAGTGCCAGTACATCTTGACTCGCCTTATTTCAGCGGCACATGTGAGTTGGCAGTAGTCGATACCCTCCCTGTGGCTGGGATTGACGTGGTACTAGCCAACGACTTGGTGACCGATTGGAGCACCAATCATCCCAAGATAGCGGACGAGTCAGCCAGAACATCAAAGTCTGAGGTGTCTACAGGCAATGGTAATGTCCGGGTAAAGACAGACCCGGATGTAACTATGTTTAATTTGTCCTCTCGCCTACAGATTGAGAACGTTCTAGCAGTGTCTCCTGATTCTCTCGACAAGGAACATGAGGTTACGATGGCAGAAGTACCTGAGCTAGAAGAGAGGCCTTGTGTGCAGGCACCCACGGATACCAACGAGTCTGGAGCGAAGGCGGATGTGTGCTTGCGGTATGGCAAGTTACAGCATGTAGTGAACCAGCCAGAGATTCCCCAGACGTCAGAGGTATGTGAGGTGTGTTCAAAAGGTCTAGTGCCCTCTTCGGTCCAAGCCAGGCTTATGGATGTTGCCGGCTATGGACATGACAAGTTCAGGAAGCTTATCCCTCAGATGACCAAACGTTTCCTAGCAGTATTTTGTTTTATTCTCGTTTGTGTTCTCAGTAAGGATTAGTGGACGACCCGAAGAATGATGGCTCCCATGAACATCGTGAAAAGGTCCCAGGGATTGGAGATTTGTACTGCAAGTGTTGCAGTTGAAGAAGGGACCTGGAAGGTGATGGTTGATACAGGAGGTACGAGAAATGATAATAGGAGTGACTGTTTCCGACAGGTTGACACCCCCCGCGTGACTGCTGAGCCTCAATGCAGCGTTATGTGGAACGTTGGTCGACCTGACGGTGGCAGAGCGAATGCCATCTGCGACGTACGAACAGCCCCGTTGGGACTAGGTGTGGACCTAGTAGAGTATGCTGTAAGTACTGTTTTACCCGCTGTCGCTATCACTCTGAATTATCAGACCCCTGTATTCCAGGTTCCTGTCTCCCCTGAGGACCATCGGACCGGTACCAGAAATGCCGTCTGTGTCCAGCCATCATCGGTGCCACGACATAAGGAAGTGTCGAGTCGCCCCAGATCGTGTCCACACAGATCCTTACTTGAGACATGTGAGATGATGCCCCTGCTTGACATCGCAGTGGAGACGTGGAAGATTACGTCGGGCAGATCATTGCCCGACGTGATCATCTGCAAGTTCCCGTTGTGCCGGAAATGGCTAGTAGGACATTTTTGTGGACGAGACAGCCTCGCTACTCCAGTTCATAGTATAAGTAAGTCCATTTGGAGTTGTGTCGCCGAACTAATTTGGTTTGTGTCTCTTTTTATAGAACCTCAAACCAAATTCTTTTTGGTGGGGAGGTGTTACGAACCCGGATCCCGCGTCCGAGCCTGGAGCAGTGACAACCACGCCATCTGTGGGTCAGCTCCCGAAACCCCCGCCAAACGAACGACGACACCGGATGAGGACGGCGAATATCGGCCACAAGGGCCAGTTTCCAGTCCTGTGCAGCTCACAACACAGCCGCTCTTGACCTCTGGTGAGGTGGTGCTCCGACGACAGCGCCATCTATGGACTGGATACGTCAGGTGTTTGCGCCCGAACCCGTAAGTGAGGTGTTTTAGTGTCCCAGTTATTGATGACGTGTCTGTTTACAGAGTCGACCTGGGACCGCTGTGTTGAAGGTTGAGTCAGTCTACCCAAGGCAGCCAGTCTCCATACCTTGAACGTTGCTGCAGCTGTTGTGAAGTCGTCCCCCTGGAAGAACACTGTGGTGTGTTAGCCTGCCAGTGGAGTGGCAGTAAGAGGATTTACCCGGGACCGACTGTTGGAGACGATCATCCACTGGGGTATTGAGGACAGGAGGGTGATTTGTGATATCACACGAGACTCCTGTCTAGGGCGTACCCCTTATATCGTTCGTGGAGTGGCCGTACCAGCCTTGGTGGCTCAGAACCTGCCAGCAGACCAGCTGGACGTGTGGTTGACGGCCTCCCGACGGTGCCCCCAGTGGACCTGTGTTTTGGCTGACCTGTGGCCAGGGTAGGCTCACCTTCTTTGGATATTTCGTTGTGTGGCCACGAGAGCACCAAGGATTCGGCACCAAGAGTTGTGGCACCAGCGTCTTCAGCAGAAGACATCGATTGAGGATTAATCCCCTTGTCAAGTGTTAATACCCCTCCCCTTTGTGCACTCATTCATTTTATATATTTAAACGGTGATGGTAATAATTATAATATTAAGTTCTTAGCTTTCTTTCCCTACTCCCTTTAAGTTACTTGCGTCACGGATCTCATCCCTTGATAGCCACTACTGGCTTGGGGACGGATACATATATCTTCCTCTAACAACATCAGAGTAAGGACCCCGTTGCGTCCCGAGAGGGTCGTAACAAATTTACAGCCAGACGTTATAGACAAAACCTGACCAGAGATGGTGTACACTTGTCAGGTGAGTCTAGGTTGCATGTGGTTGATAAGTTGATCAACATCATCAACTATCACAAACGGCTGTGGCTAGCAAGCCAAACTTAACTGTACATAATTGTTTTCACCTGTGTGTGCAAGTGCACTCTTATAAAAACAAAAAACACAAAAATACAGCACAATTATATTCACCTTACTGCACCACAATAATCTTTACCAATCTTATTAGGTAGAATTTAGGCTGAGATTGTGCTGAATTTGGTACAAGCCCAGACTAAATAAATTTATAGTTCTATGTTAGGAATTATCAGGACTAGACTTAAGCTAGTCAGTAGTGTATGTATTATACTATTTGTGCTGACCCTAAACAGGGTGGGATTAAATTTTGAGATAACTCTGATTGGAGTGTCTCCAAAATATTTCATCTTGTACTCATTATTTTGTATGTATCTATTTTGTGTATTGCTGGATGATCCCCATTACCTCTGATGGTGATATAGAAGAGCTAACCGGACGAGAACTAATGGTGAAGTTCAGACAATGCACAAAATATCTAGCTACTTGTTGTTAGGTAGGTACATTTAACCTCAAGTGAGGTAGAGTATAAATTAGCCACATTAAATTAGGCTACATTTAATGTTACTTGTCTACTAATGAACAAGTACCCAAGCTTCATTAGTAATACATATACGAATTCCATGAAGTTTGGACCCAAGCCCAACATGGCTACTCCTGAGCAATTAAGGAGAACCTACATTGGCCTTAAAGGCCATTTGACCAGACTAATTAACAAGGCTGAGGGCTTATCTAAAGATACTCCCATTGACTCTTATCACTTAGAGACATCAGTAAGAGTAGCTGATCTGAAATTTGATCAAGTTAAGTCTACAAGTCAGTCTTATCTTACTCTACTGAATACCACAGAGACTGATCCTGAGGAAGTAAGTCAAATTGTAGACATCTCCCAGTATGAAGATGAGACTCAAGATATAATTTTCAGGCTATCTAAATTAGCAAAACAATCTGGATCCAATACCAGTAACACAGGGTCTCAATTCAGTAACCCACTACCAGAGGTTCGTTTACCTACTTTAGACTTACCTACATTTTCAGGATTAGATACAGAAAATTGGGACAATTTTTGGACTTCATTTGAAGTTCATATACACAGGAAACAGTCTCTTGACAAGGTTTCTAAATTCTCATACCTGCTTTAGTCTTCTTAAAGGAGAGGCTAAAAAGGTCATACATAACCTAACTCTCAATGAGAGTAATTATGAGGAAGCTATAAAACTTTTGAAGTTGAACTATTGCAACAAAGAATTAAGTATAGCTACCCTCTATTACCAATTGCTAGATCTGAATGCACCAAATAGTAGACCAGAGTCACTTCAAAGCTTCAGACTAGAAGTAGAGTCTCTAGTAAAGGCCTTAGGTACTAAAGTTAACATACCAGCTTCAGAATGGTCAATCAAGTTACTTTTGCAGAGGAAATTACCTCGAAATGTCTTAACAGAGCTCTGCTCACATTATAATACCGAGTTTCTCACTCTTGATCAAATATTCGAGGGATTGAGAATAACGGTTAACAGGTTGAAGACTCATGATAAAATTAAACCTGAGTCTAAACCAACTAATACTGACACTTCAGTCAAACCTAAACCGACTTTGAATAAGTCTAGTAAATATAAATCCAAGACTACTCCATCCACTGGGAAAAGAAGTGGAAATGTAGGTACTTATTCGGTGTCTCCTTCTGAGATAACCAATGACTTGTCTACTAAAGAGACCAAGTCAATTAACCAGAGAAGGTGTCTGTTTTGTAATCAAGGACATGCCACTTACCAATGCTCTGTTTATCCTACTTATAATACTAGGATTAAAAGGTTGCAAGAAATACACAAGTGCACTAAGTGCATGGGCTCTCATGATCCCAAAAAATGTGTAGTGCAGCTACGATCCTGCAACAGATGCAACCAAGGTGTACATCACTACGCCTTATGTAGAAAATCTTCTACACAAACCATGACCACTGGGGAGAATTCCACGAGTTCTACCGCAGTGCAATATTGCAAAGTGCATCAAGAAGTAAATGTACTTGCTACTGAGTCAGGCAATAATACCACTCTGCCTACAGCTCAACTTAGACTAATAAACCGAAGATCTAGAGTTAACACTAGAGGTCTTTTTGATCAAGGATCACAGAAAACCTTCATTACACGACAGTTAGTAGATGAGTTAAATTTAAAACCTGCCAAAAGTGTGAGGTTAAATATTTCTGGTTTCTTGACGAATAGTGGACCTCGTGAATACCAAGTAGTTAAGGTATTAGTGAGACTCGGATCTTCCACTAGTCCAATACAAGCGATAGTAGTAGATAAACTTCCTACAGACCTACAGGTCACTGGGTTAGCTCACACTGCGAGACATCTTAAACGAAACCGCATGAGGCTAGCAGATTATAAAATAAATTCTGACTGCCTCACTGATGTTGGAATACTTATAGGCGCGGATCATTATTACAAATTTATAACTGGATGCACCAGACAACACGGAATGAATTTGTTGTCGTCTGCTGGAGGCAAATTGCTTACGGGACCGGTGCTTTTCGGACAAAATCCAGCGTCAACAAACCAACAATCTAATAACATAATAGTGGCGTGACTAGGCTTGGAACAGTCACCCCTACGTTTCAGAGAAATATCTGAAGATATTGAGTCTGATCCACCTGTACATCGTTTGTGGGATTTAGACACTTTAGGTATTATCCCTGAACAACCAAGCCCTGATGATATGTGGACTTACCAGCAATATCTGGATACAGTTGTCTATGAAAATCAACAATACTGGGTAAGACTCCCATGGAAGTTGAATCATCCACAACTTCCAGTTAATTATTTTATGGCAGCCTCACAATTGCAGTCTCAATTAACATGACTACAGAAGCAGCCAGATAAACTGAACATGTATCATCAACTCATCCAACAACAACTTAACAGTAAATTTATTGAAGTTGTTGATAACGATGACCGAAAAATAGGTCATTATTTACCTCATCACGCTGTGGTGAAAGACTCATTGACAACACCTATTCGTATTGTTTTTAACTGTAGTGCTAAAGTAAAGCCAAGCAGTGTGTCTTTAAATGAATGTCTCCAAACGGGACCTAGCCTAACTCAAAGGCTACATGATGTGCTGTTACGATTTCGCACCGGTATTTTCGCCTATACTGCTGATATCAGCAAAGCTTTCCTCCGAGTAGGTTTGCAGGAGGAAGATCGTAACTACACAAAATTTCTCTGGATTAAGGACCCACTGGATCCTAACAGTGAAGTCATCACATATCGTTTTGCCTCAGTATTATTCGGAGCTACGTCCTCACCGTTTCTTTTGCAAGCAACATTAGACACACATTTGAGGAAATCGAATAGCCCTTATAAGGCAGACATTAGCGACAACTTGTATGTCGACAATTTCGACATACGACATATGGGTTCTATGAGCGAATAGTAGGCACAGTCAAGAAGTGTTTAAGAAAAAGTCAAAAAGACAAAAGGTCAGTTACTCCGAGCTCCAAACCATTGTTGTGGAAATCGAGGCGCGAGTCAATAACCGCCCATTAACATACCTGTCTGATGATTTCACCCAGAGAGAACCTATGAGTCCCTCACATTTGATCCATGGAGGTCTACTGAGCCCTCTCATCCCTTTAACTGAAGAGGACCCCGTAGACCCGTCACATGTGACCAGAGGTGACTTGGTGGAAAGCTACCAGCATCTTTCAGGGGTTATTAACAGGTGGAATGAGGTGTGGACTCGAGAGTACCTCACAGCTCTACGAGAGTACCACTACGGAGCTTCGAGTCCTTATAATAAAGTGCAACTAAAACCAGGGGACCTAGTACTAGTCGACAGTGATGGACCAAGGTCAGAGTGGCCCATAGGCAAAATTGTTGCCATTCATCCAGATCATCAAGGTGTCCTGAGAGTAGTGAAAGTTTTATGCCGAGGCAACACTACTCTAAAAACTTTAGAGAAGCTGGTTCCTCTTGAATTGGCTGAGCGAGAACATCAACCAGATCCAGTTTCTCCAGTAGTTTCCGAGGACAGTAATTCTGATCCTCCGAGCAACCGCCCCACTAGAGCTGCTGCTCAACAATGTAAGCGGAAACTGCAAGCCTATTACAGCTCTGACCAAGAGTAATTCCTTTTACATCCAATTTAGATAACTATGATGATACTGTGGTGTAATGTCAAGTAACAAACCATTACAAGTCACTATGACCCAGGACATTCCCATCACAGTAGATTCTGTTGTTTGAATTGTGTGATTTAAATCTTTAATTGTTGTATAGGCTATAAAGAACATTATTTATCTAGAGTACCTGAGAGTTTGCAGACTTAGAGATTTGTAACATACACATTACATGTCATAGCGACACCAGTCTCAGAGTTATTGTAAGTTTTCTTAATTATCAACTTTAGGTAATTCATAATAACATGTTCCATTTAACATGAAATCAGCAAGACTTAAGTTTCTTGTATGTCCTTGACAAATACGGGACATTCGTTATGTGTGTACTAACATACTAACATACTAACATACTAATATTAATACCAACTTCGGGATAGGTGTGTCAGTACTCCACATTACACTGCGACCCTAAAACTCTCCCCCCGGAGTTATGTTGGAAATTTCCAACACTAAATACAACACTGCTGTATTATCATTAATTATTACTAAATCTACTAATCATTGTAGTGATTAAAATTAACCAAACGTAGAGTTCACATGTACTAATAATTACATCTGTACAATAAGGCTAGAATTCTTACGTCACCAGACGCCAGTATTGCGTCAGATTCCATTATAATAAACAACTATTTCCAGTGTGTCTGAGAATTGAATTTGATTCTCTATAAAACAACGGTGTTCTGTGTGATAATTATTTACAGATAAAATGATCTCCAACTAATGCCAAATAGAGCGTTTATAGTTATAACTGTTATCTGGTAATAAATTTAACGTCACGCGTGAATGCCCTGGAGAGACTTTAATTCATCTCCATTGCTCGTTTACCATCGTAAAACGGGCAAATAATAATATTTAACTCCTCTGAATAATAAACCCATCCTTATCCGAGCATTTCAATCACAACTGCGAGAAATGATAATATTCGTAGTAAATAATTTGTGTATCAAACGCGGGACGTGGAGCGGGGCAGGGGAGACGCTAGTACATGAGGCGACGCGCTCAGAGAGAGACGCCATTACCCAAGCCACCAGGGTAGACGCCACCAAGAGCTCCAGATGAAAGTCGCCACTGTGAGGTGTGAAGAACCTTTGCAGACAATAACTTAGCTGGTGTCAGTGTCATTTTACACAACGTGTTGAATTGTCAAGAGATTTAATTTGACATTCAGCGAGGAACCTGTTAAATTTGGTTCCGTGTAGCCCAACGTGACCGGCCAGTGAAGCGCGT
The DNA here is from genome assembly GCF_040958095.1 of Procambarus clarkii. Taxonomy (NCBI): domain Eukaryota; kingdom Metazoa; phylum Arthropoda; class Malacostraca; order Decapoda; family Cambaridae; genus Procambarus; species Procambarus clarkii. The sequence continues at coordinate 22,640,492 of NC_091151.1, read as the reverse complement.
CAACATCTAGGCTAGGCTAGACACCACGTGTTCGTTACAACGACGCCTGAACCTAGGACGCGAACCTCGGCAAGCCTTAACTTACACAGTGCCCTATTAGCTAAGTACCTTTATTCCCATTTGATGCATCATCTAGGAGTGGGTTATAGCTGGGTAGCTTGTCGTTATGCAGAGCGACTATAAAACACCACAGGTTATTATTTACCTTCATTATTTAATTTAATTTTCTTGAACATAGATGTCTAGCAGCTTAATCTGTTGCTACTGAATATAATTTGATTTACAGCGTGTGTGAAGAATTCTCCGAGCTGTCATTTCCCGTGTTAATCATCTCCCAGTGTTCCATGATGAGTCCAGGAGATTCCGAGGATGAGTCGTAACCGACTTCTTGGAAATCGTCTTCAAGCTAAGACCCTTTCCGTATTCCTTAAATTCCATTATCTGTAGTATTATTCATGCAGAGCACTGTTTCTTTGGATTGACATGTGTTTATTATAATTATTAATTTCTCATGTTATAATCTATGTTCTTATTGGTGATAAATATAATGATTCAATAATTGGTCATAGGATTAGATTATTGCATAATGGACTGGTGCACGAACCACACTAGTTCCTGGACATATATGAAGTTCCAGTAATAACCCCCCAATGTAGGTGTTTGAGGCTTTGATTCAGTTAAATTATACAGCCCATTAATTTATATAAGTGATCATATTCTCTAGTATTTATCCATAGTTACTGGTTCATCTAGGAATTTTCTAATGATCATATTTTATTAGTTTCCCTCTTTACTATAAAAGCGGGTGGTCCTTCGTAATAGAATTTCATTACATTAATATTTAAATAAATAGAGTCAAGCCCCAAATGTCCCAAATTGTCCCACATTGTAGTTATTTGTATTGGGGCTTGGATTCAAAAACATATGCCAGCACTTATAGTCTTAGATCTAGACCTTTAGTCTCAACCATGCACTCACCAAACATCTATTGGCTAGATGTTAATGAGAATAACAACCCAGATGTTGCTGCTGCTAACAACACTGATACTGCTAGCATTAGTGTTGTCTGCTAGTATCAGTGTTGTTGCTGACATCAGTGTTGTTGCTGAGATCAGTATTGCTGCTGACATCAGTGTTGCTGCTGACATCAGTGTTGCTGCTGACATCAGTGTTGCTGCTGACATCAGTGTTGCTGCTGACATCAGTGTTGCTGCTGAGATCAGTATTTCTGCTGATATCAGTATTGCTGCTGACATCAGTATTGTTGCTAGCATCAGTGTTGCTGCTGACATCAATGTTGCAGCCATCATCAGTGTTGCTGCTGACATCAATGAGTCTGCCAGAATCAGTGTTGCTGCTGACATCAATGCCAGCAATGCTGTTGACATCAGTGTTGCTGCTGTCATCAGTGTTGCTGCGGACATCTGTGTGGCTGCCAGCATCAGTGATGCTGCTGACATCAGTGTTACTGCCAGCATCAGTGTTGCTGCCAGCATCAGTGTTGCTGTCAGCATCAGTGATGCTTCCAGCTTCGGTGTTGCTGCTGACATTAGTGATGCTTCCAGCTTCGGTGTTGCTGCTGACATCAGTGTTGCTGCTGACAACAGTGTTGCTGCTGACAACAGTGTTGCTGCTGACAACAGTGTTGCTGTTGACAACAGTGTTGCTGCTGACATCAGTGTTGCTGCTGACAACAGTGTTGCTGCTGACAACAGTGTTGCTGCTGACAACAGTGTTGCTGCTGACAACAGTGTTGCTGCTGACAACAGTGTTGCTGCTGACATCAGTGTTGCTGCTGACAACAGTGTTGCTGCTGACAACAGTGTTGCTGCTGACAAAAGTGTTGCTGCTGACAACAGTGTTGCTGCTGACAACAGTGTTGCTGGTGACACCAGTATTGCTGCCAGCATCAGTGTTTCTGCCAGCATCAGTAATGCTGCTGACATCAGTGTTACTGCCAGCATCAGAGTTGCTGCCAGCATCAGTGTTGCTGCCAGCATCAGTGTTGCTGCCAGCATCAGTGTTGCTGCCAGCATCAGTGTTGTTGCTGACTTCAGTGTTGCTGCCAGCATCAGTGTTGCTGCTGACATCAGTGTTGTTGCTGCCAGCATCAGTGTTGCTGCTGACATCAGTGTTGCTGCCAGCATCAGTGTTGCTGCCAGCATTAGTGTTGCTGCTAACATCAGTGTTGCTGCCAGCATCAGTGTTGTTGCTGCCAGCATCAGTGTTGTTGCTGCCAGCATCAGTGTTGCTGCTGACATCAGTGTTGCTGCCAGCATCAGTGTTACTGCCAGCATCAGTGTTGCTGCCAGCATCAGTGTTGCTGCCAGCATCAGTGTTGCTGCCAGCATCAGTGTTGCTGCTGACATCAGTGTTGCTGCCAGCATCAGTGTTGTTGCTGCCGGCATCAGTGTTGTTGCTGCCAGCATCAGTGTTGCTGCCAGCATCAGTGTTGTTGCTGCCAGCATAAGTGTTGTTGCTGCCAGCATCAGTGTTGCTGCCAGCATCAGTGTTGCTGCTGACATCAGTGTTGCTGCCAGCATCAGTGTTGTTGCTGACGTCAGTGTTGCTGCCAGCATCAGTGTTGTTGCTGACTTCAGTGTTGCTGCCAGCATCAGTGTTGCTGCCAGCATCAGTGTTGCTGCTGCCAGCATCAGTGTTGCTGCCAGTATCAGTGTTGCTGCTAGCATCAGTGTTGCTGCTGATATCAGTGTTGCTGCTGACATCAGTATTTTTGCTAGCATCAGTGTTGCTGCTGACATCAGTGTTTCTGCTGACATCAGTGTTGCTGCTAGCATCAGTGTTGCTGCTAGCATCAGTGTTGCTGCTGATATCAGTGTTGCTGCTAGCATCAGTGTTGCTGCTGATATCAGTGTTGCTGCTAGCATCAGTGTTGCTGCTGATGTCAGTGTTGCTGCTGACATCAGTGTTGCTGCTGACATCAGTGTTACTGCCAGCATCAGTGTTGCTGCCAGCATCAGTGTTGCTGCCAGCATCAGTGTTGCTGCCAGCATCAGTGTTGCTGCCAGCATCAGTGTTGCTGCCAGCATCAGTGTTGCTGCCAGCATCAGTGTTGCTGCCAGCATCAGTGTTACTGCCAGCATCAGTGTTGCTGCCAGCATCAGTGTTGCTGCCAGCATCAGTGTTGCTGCCAGCATCAGTGTTTTCTGCCAGCATCAGTGTTGCTGTCAGCATCAGTGTTGCTGCCAGCATCAGTGTTGCTGCCAGCATCAGTGTTGCTGCTAGCATCAGTGTTGCTGCTGATATCAGTGTTGCTGCTAGCATCAGTGTTGCTGCTGATATCAGTGTTGCTGCTGACATCAGTATTTTTGCTAGCATCAGTGTTGCTGCTGACATCAGTGTTGCTGCTGACTTCAGTGTTGCTGCCAGCATCAGTGTTGCTGCCAGCATCAGTGTTGCTGCCAGCATCAGTGTTGCTGCTGTCATCAGTGTTGCTGCTAGCATCAGTGAGGCTGTTTCTGCTGCCAGATTATGTCGGTCTGCATCAGGTGTTAGTATCTATACTGATGTGTCAGCTCTATCAATGAAACACTGTCCCCAAACATTCTATCCAACTTTTTACCTAGTTCATCATTGACTAATTTACCAGTAATTGTTTCATTGCCCACGATGAGAGCTTTCCCAGTGGCATTAGGACTGCCAGGTTCAGCTGGGCTCATCTTCCATCAGCAAGTTCATTTTTGGCTGAATCTTTTTTTTTTTTTTTTTTAGATATATACAAGAGTTGTTACATTCTTGTACAGCCACTAGTACGCGTAGCGTTTCGGGCAGGTCCCTGGAATACGATCCCCTGCCGCGAAGAATCGTTGTTACAACGATTCTTCGCGGTTTACAGTACAGTACACATTTTACTGTTGAGTTAAACAGAGGCTACAGTTAAGGATTTGCGCCCAGTAAATCCTCCTCGGCCAGGATACGAAGCCATGACAAAGCGCTCGCGGAACGCCAGGCGAGTGTCTTACCACTACACCACGGAGACTGGTGACAAGTCAATCTTATCCCAAATCAAATGCCCCGCCCCGCTGACTCCTTGCCACTGACAGACAGTGTCACCATTAACAGTGTCAGCGTAAATGTCGGACTGAGCAAAGCTGGTAATAGGCCCAGACCAGATGGAATATGTAGGCCCCATTTTTAACTGTTCACTAGGTATTACTCGGTGATAAATGCATATGATTTATGCATTTCTATACACATGTACACGTATACACATGTACATGTGTATACATGTGCACATGTAGTGTAACTTATATACTTACAGAAAAGAATGACAAATTATATTGATTGAATAAAAGGTAATTGGTAGCATTTTTATGAATGTTGGCCCTCTGTGACCATTCATTGACCCCCCCCCTCCTGACCAAGCCTGAGCATAACCACCTGGCACCTTTCACGTGATACGTCTTGCTAGTAAGAGAGAAACAGTGCAGTCACACTTGCCAGGTACAGTCCTTGTGGCGCAGTGGTAAGGCACTCGTCTAGCGCTTCATGAGCGCTTTTTGGCCTGGGTTCGTATCTTGGCCGGTAAGTTTGACTGGGCGGCAGTCATTAACTGTAGTCTATGTTCACCCAGCAGTGAATGGGTGCCTGGTTGTTAAACGATTTGGTGTGTCGTTTTCTGGGGAAAATTAAGATTAAAGTTTGGCCTCGACAAAAGCCAAACGTGGATGCATACACTCTGGATTCCTGTCCCCAGACGCAGTGAATTATTATTTCTCTAGTGGCCTCAACGGGGACAGGAAGTCGGTGGCTTGTCAAAGGTGCCCACTCTATCTTGAAGAAATATTCATACAACTTTCTTAGATCTGCAGAGTTTCATATTAATTAAATTCTGATTTTTGTCTTGAACATTCCTAATACTTTGATAGAAGTGTTCCTCATCTTTTAAATTTTCTTTCTCAGAAATCAAAGAAAATTGTAAATATTTTTTGGCACACTAAAGAAGAATTAAATTAGTCTGCGCATTATTTTCTTAAACAATTTGGTGAGCTATTAAGCAATTGTTTGTTATTTTAGATTTAGCTATTCGGAACAAAAAGTTTCATACAACACGGGCTATAATAAGCCCGTAGTGGACTTACCTGTCACAGGAGCGGTTCCTCCAAAACTCACTTAATGAATAATAACATATAATAAGGATTATATGTTAAATAGGAAATAACTGGGAGTTTTTACCACGTTTCTGATGTTGACCTGACCATATGTAAACTGTGTAACCCGTCCTCGACTCAAGTCCATTTCATCCAGCGGTCGACCCCAAACACGCATTGATAAATTTTTACATGTTGTTCATTCAAAACAGGAATTTTCTCAAATATAAATTTATATTATAATATATTATCATATTGTGCATATATAGGCATAGGTTAGGTTCGGTTAGGTTTGGTTTTTGTCTAGTGTTGTTTAACCCCCGTTTGGTTGTCACAGAGGAAAATGTATATATATTGCGGTTAGCATTGTTAATGCGTGGCCACGTCTGTGGTAGAAAATAATAATAGTGAAAAACTGCTCAGTTCTTGATAACTTCACCCTCACTTGGGGTTGGATCTGTGAAGAAAGAGGCACTGACGCCTTATAGAAAGAGAGACGAAAAGAACCCGAATTATTGGCAAAGAAAGGTCATAACAGGCGTCATCTTGGGATTAAAGAAAACTTATTTCATAATAATAGGTAGTTGGGTCATTAAAAGCTTTAAAGAAGAGCAACAATGATAACAGAAAACTGAGAACCACAAAACAAATCAGTGAATACAAACCTGGGTTTCCCTATTCCTGTATGGCACAATTACAGCGAGGGACCATCTGGCTACACAGTGCTGGGGCGAGGAGAACCCGCCCTGCATCACTCCTGCCCTGTGACGCGCCTCCGCTTCACTCATGGTCACCTTCTCCTCAATTGCCAAATTACCACCTGTCGGTAGACATGGTTGCAAGTGGGAGATTGGTTAGCCACCAATCACATATACAAGGTGTGCAAGCACATGTACTGCCATTGGATAGTGAGTGCATAAATGAAATAACTAAAGTATTTGTTAAAACAAATACACTCAATTTGAGTATTACATGTAATGTTTAGGACTAACCTATTTCATATCCTCACCAACATGCAACTCATAAATACCTACATATATAGGAATAAGAGGATACAAGGCAACTACAAGCACATATCAAGTGGCGGATGTCTCTACAGTATTTGAATGAGATATCATAGTCATGATTAATTTCAACAACCTATGAATTGAATGAGAAACATATATTTACTTGGCAATGAAGATACATGGAGCACTAAACTAGATGAAGCCAGAGAGTGAAACTTTCAGACGCATGTAACATAACGAGGTTCAAAGTAAATGGCATTTTGTTTAGGTTAGACATCACTCCACAAAGAATAAGACATGTTGAATGAATAGAAAACTAAGTACAAGTAGGTGCCCATGAATAAAAATGAATTTTGGAGAATTGATTTTTCAATTACCATCAACAGTGAAAAGAAACATAAGAAAGATCGAGAAAATTCGTGTTAGAATTATTAATCTTACTTTTTCGGTCATATTTAATAATATATGTCTACAGGAAAGACTGCTACCAAAATATACTAATATATATATATATATATATATATATATATATATATATATATATATATATATATATATATATATATATATATATATATATATATATATATATATATATATATATATAAATATATATATATATATATATATATATATATATATATATATATATATATATATATATATATATATATATATATTTATATATATATATATATATATATATATATATATATATATATATATATATATATATATATATATATATATATATATATATATATATATATATATATATATATATATATATATATATATAAATATATATATATATATATATATATATATATATATATATATATATATATATATATATATATATATATATATATATATATATATATATATATATATATATATATATATATATATATATATATATATATATGTCGTACCTAGTAGCCAGAACTCACTTCTCAGCCTACTATTCAAGGCCCGATTTGCCTAATAAGCCAAGTTTTCCTGAATTAATACATTTACTATAATTGTTTTCTAATGAAATGATAAAGCTACTCTTTTCACTATGTATGAGGTCAATTTTTTTTTATTGGAGTTAAAATTAACGTAGATATATGACCGAACCTAACCAACCCTACCTAACCTAACCTAACCTATATATATAGGTAAGGTTAGGTTAGGTAGCCAAAAAAAGCTAGGTTAGGTTAGGTTAGGTAGGTTATGTAGACGAAAAAACATTAATTCATGAAAACTTGGCTTATTAGGCAAATCGGGCCTTGCATAGCAGGCTGAGAAGTGAGTTCTGGCTACTAGGTACGACATATATATATATATATATATATATATATATATGTCGTACCTAATAGCCAGAACGCACTTCTCGGCCTACTATGCAAGGCCTGATTTGCCTAATAAGCCAAGTTTTCCTGAATTACTATATTTTCTCTAACTTTTTTCTTATGAAATGATAAAGCTACCCATTACATTACGAATGAGGTCAATTTTTTTTTATTGGAGTTAAAATTAACGTAGATATATGACCGAACCTAACCAACCCTACCTAACCTAACCTAACCTATCTTTATAGGTTAGGTTTGGTTAGGTAGCCGAAAAAGTTAGGTTAGGTTAGGTTAGGTAGGTTAGGTAGACGAAAAACAATTAATTCATGAAAACTTGGCTTATTAGGCAAATCTGGCCTTGCATAGTAGGCATAGAAGTGAGTTCTGGCTACTAGGTACGACATATATATATATATATATATATATATATATATATATATATATATATATATATATATACTATCGTGCTACAGTGGCGAGTCAAAACTGCTCTTTGGTGAACATGAAATCAGATCATGTGAAGGTGTTCAGCAAGGTGATCCTCTTGCTCCCCTTCTTTTCTGCTTAGTCTTAAAAGAAATCACCGAAAGCTTGTCCAGCGAGTTCAACATCTAGTTTTTGGATGATGGCACTATAGCTGGCACCGTAGACCACCTCTTGGCAGATATCAGGAAAATAAGGGAGCAAGAAGTAAGCCTGGGTCTCGTCCTGAACCCTTCCAAGTGTGAAGTAGTCTCCTCCAACCCAGACATCGTAGCTAGAATAAGGTCTGCCTTGCCTGGAGCCCATGTCATTAGGGCCGAGAACAGCACCCTCCTTGGAGCTCCCCTCGGGTCTAACGCCATTGAGGAGATCCTCGACAAGAAAATCGCAGACCTTAGGAGGATGGAAGACAGAATAGGTGACATCGATGCCCACGATGCTTTTTATCTCCTCACCAAATGCCTATCCCTTCCGAGGCTAACCTACTTTCTGAGGTGCGCCCCATCTTACAACAACCCAAAGCTTGACGAGTATGACCTCCTACTGAAGACCATGCTGGAAAAAGTTGTTAACCTCTCCCTCAACGAATGCCAGTGGAAACAAGCCACTCTTCCTGTCAGGCTCGGTGGCTTGGGTGTCCGCACCGCCACCCAAATTGCTGTCCCAGCCTTCCTGTCTTCCTCCTCAGCATCAGATGACCTGGTTAAGGAAATTCTACTTGACACCCTGAGTGATGTAGCGGGGATACAGGACCCCCACTACACGGAATGCGACACGAAATGGGGTGCCATGACAGACCCAGCACTCAGACCAGCCATGCCGAAAGCCAAGAAACAATCCAGTTGGGACAGCCCCATTGTAGACAAAGAAGCCACAGCTTTGCTGGAGGCAGCAACAACCCCCAGTGATCGTGCACGCCTCACAGCTGTGCAGGCTCCCCATGCAGGGGACTTCCTTCTGGCAGTCCCTATGTCTGCGACAGGCACACGTCTTGATCCGCAGGAGCTCCGTATTGCAGTCCCTCTCCGCCTTGCTGCCCCTATCCACACTGTTCACAGGTGTATTTGCGGCGAGGCAGATGCTGACGAATATGGATTGCATGGCCTGCACTGTGGAAAATCGGGTGGTTGGCACACTAGACACGACGAAGTCAACGACATCATTAAAAGAAGCCTTGCCTCTGCTCAGTGTCCAGCGGAGAGAGAGCCCCGCAACCTACTGAACCGTGACTCTGTTAGCTTTGCCGGCCGACCAGACGGAATCACACTGCGTCCGTGGAAGGGTGGCAGGCAGTTAGCATGGGACTATACTTGCGTATCCACCCTGGCAACGACATACATCACCCTCTCTGCCGGCACGGCGGGAGCCGCAGCGACACACAGAGAAAAACAAAAGTCAGTCAAGTACAGGCAATTAGATCAAAGGTACAATTTCGTTCCAATAGGGTCTGAGACCCTAGGCCCATGGGGTGAGAGTGCAAGAAGGTTTCTTAAGGATCTTGGTTCCAAGCTCATTGACACCACAAGAGACCCTAGAGCAGCAAGTTTTCTCTTTCAGCGCCTCAGTGTCGCGATCCAGAGGGGAAATGCCCGCTGCATCCTCGGTTCCTGCCCGGCGTCGGAGGAGTTCGAGGAAATCTACAGCCTCTAGGAAGCGAACTTTTTCTTGTGTCCTCTTAATGTTTATTTTTTGTATAAAATCAGATATGTAACTGTATAACCTTGCATAATAAAGTGTACATCATAATAAATACAAAAAAGGGGGTGGTAGGAGAAGTGAACACTCTTTCGTATTCAGAGTTAAATGTCAAGTTTTTCCCTGAGTGCTCTGTGTTCCCTTCTCTGAGGCTGTGGGTCCCTATAATTGCACCAGTGGTGGTACCCCCCTATATATATATATATATATATATATATATATATATATATTTGTTGACAAACTGTAGGGAACACGGGCCACAGGGATATATATATATATATTAAATATGACCGAAAAAGTAAGATTAATAATTCTAACACGAACTTTCTCGATCTTTCTTATATTTCTTTTCAGTGTTCATGGTAATTGAAAAATCAATTCTCCAAAATTCATTTTTATTTCTAGTCTGACGCGACACTTCAGCGCGTTTCATAAAACTTATTACATTTTCAAAGACTTTAGTTTACACACACACAACTATAACTGAATAGAGCTTAAACATCTTCGATTTTTTATACCTGCATTTGGGTGAGGTGATATGTTACAACAGTTTTGGATGAGGTGAAAACAAACTTTCAACACAAGACAGAACACGAAATAATGGTTATTGAAGGTGAGAATGGAAGTAATTGCAGAGGGCCTATTGGCCCATATTTCTTGAAGCTTCTATATTGGAGCGGAGTCTTGAAGTGGGTAGATTCTACCTCCTTCAGGTAGATTCTACCTGAAGGAGGCATCTCAAATGCCTCCTACAGCTCCTGCAGATGTCTGACATCAGGTACCTGTGTAAAAATGTCGTCAAGATACCTGCAGTATACGGCCGGTTTCAAGTTCATGTCGACTAAGACTTTTTGCTCAATGGTACCCATGTAGAAGTTCGTAAACAGGACACCTAGGGGAGAACCCATGGCGACCCCATCTACTTGCTTATACATGTGCCCATCCGGGCTCAAGAAGGGTGCCTCTTTAGTACAAGCTTAGAGTAGTTTCCTTAGAATGTTTTCTGGTATGTCAAGAGGAGTACAGGCCAGATCACGATACACTCTGTCCGCTATCATCCCTATTGTTTCATCCACAGGTACGTTGGTAAACAGTGATTCTACGTCCAACGAGGCTCTTATCCCTGTGGCCCGTGTTCCCCACAGTAAGTCAACAAATTCCTTTGGAGACTTCAGGCTGAAGGTGCAAGGGACATAAGGAGTCAGCATGCCGTTTAGTCGTTTCGCCAGTCTGTACATAGGTGTGGGTATCTGGCTAATAATTGGCCGAAGTGGGTTTCCAGGCTTATGTGTCTTGACATTGTTTTTACACAGGTACCTGATGTCAGACATCTGCAGGAGCTGAAGGAGGCATTTGAGCAGAATTTTGTGTTGCGTTTCACTTACGAGATGGAGAAGGATGGGAAGCTGCCCTTTCTACATGTAACAGTCATGGAAAGGAACGGAGATTTCCACACTGCAGTCTACACTAAGGAAACGAACATAGGAATGTGCCTAAATGCCAACAGTGACTGCCCAGACAGGTACAAGAGGAATGTTGTTAACGCTTATGTCGACCGTGCTCTCAGCCACAGCTCAGGATGGAAGCAAGTTGACGAAGAACTCTGTAGGGTAAGGCAGGTCCTAGTCAACAACGGTTTCTCCAATGGTTTCGTTGAAGACATCATAAGAAGGAAAGTGAAACGCCATGCAACCTCTGAAGAGACAACTAACACAACACCTATACCCCTATTAGACTATTTTACAGGAACGTCTTTTCCACAGCTCATAAAATGGAGGAAAGGGTCCTGAAAGATATTGTTAATAGAAACGTTATCCCTACAGACAAAAATCAGAAGATACAACTGACGATTTACTATAAAACCAAAAAAACGGCCAGCCTACTCATGAGAAACTCTCCAGACACAAAGCAGAACGCCTTAAAAGAGACCAACGTCGTCTATGCCTTCAAATGCCTTCTTGGGGACTGTAAGCCTCAAAAAACTCAGTATATAGGCAAGACAACAACATCTCTTTCCAGACGTTTAACGATGCATAAGCAACAGGGCTCCATTAAGGAACATATAATCTCTTCCCACAACCAAACCATCACAAGAGAAATCTTAGCAAACAACACAGAAATCATCGATAGATACAGCGGTAGCAGGCAGCTTGACATCTACGAGGCACTACACATCAAGAAGTCAACACCAGCTATCAACAGTCAATTAATGCTCAACTATATTCTACCCACTTCAAGACTCCGCTCCAATATAGAAGCATCAAGAAATGTGGGCCAATAGGCCCTCTGCAATTACTTCCATTCTTACCTTCAATGCCCATTGTTTTGTGTTCTGTCTTGTGTTGAAAGTTTGTTTTCACCTCATGCAAAACTGTTGTAACATATCACCTCACCCAAAAGCAGGTATAAAAAAAATCGAAGATGTTTAGGCTCTATTCAGTTATAGTTCAGTTGTGTGTGTGTAAACTAAAGTCTTTGAAAATGTAATAAGTTTTACGAAACGCGCTCAAGTGTCGCGTCAGACTAGAAATAAAAATTAATTTTGGAGAATTGATTTTTCAATTACCATCAACAGTGAAAAGAAACATAAGAAAGATCGAGAAAATTCGTGTTAGAATTATTAATCTTACTTTTTCGGTCATATTTAATAATATATGTCTACAGGAAAGACTGCTACCAAAATATACTAATATATATATATATATATATATATATATATATATATATATATATATATATATATATATATATATATATATATATATATATATATATATATAATATATATATATATATATATATATATATATATATATATATATATATATATATATATATATATATATATATATATATATATGTACATATATATATATATATATATATATATTATATATATATATATATATATATATATATATATATATATATATATATATATATATATATATATATATATATATATATATATATATATATTAGTATATTTTGGTAGCAGTCTTTCTTGTAAACATATATTATTAAATATGACCGAAAAAGTAAGATTAATAATTCTAACACGAATTTTCTCAATATTTCTTATGTTTCTTTTCATCCGGACTCCACCTGCCAAAGATTATTGGGGAATCAAACCAGGGTATGCGTATGGAAATGTCAAGACACAGAAGCCTGGAAACCCACTTCGGCCAATCATCAGCCAGATACCCACACCTACGTACAGACTGGCAAAGCGACTCAACTGCTTGCTGACCCCTTACGTCCCTTGCGCCTTCAGCCTGAAGTCTCCAAAGGAATTTGTTGACTTACTGCGGGGAACACAGGCCGCAGGGATAAGAGCCTCGTTGGACGTAGAATCACTGTTTACCAACGTACCTGTGGATGAAACAATCGGGAAGATAGCGAACAGAGTGTATCGTGATCCGGCTTGTACTCCTCTTGACATACCAGAAAACATTCTAAGGAAACTCCTCCAAGCTTGTACTAAAGAGGCACCCTTCTTGAGCCCAGATGGGCACATGTATAAGCAAGTAGATGGGGTCGCCATGGGTTCTCCCCTAGGTGTCCTGTTTGCGAACTTCTACATGGGTACCATCGAACAGAAGGTCTTAGTCGACATGAACTTGAAACCGGCCATATACTGCAGGTATGTTGACGACATTTTCACGCAGGTACCTGATGTCAAACATCTGCAAGAGCTGAAAGAGGCATTTGAGCAGAATTCTGTGTTGCGTTTCACTTACGAGATGGAAAAGGATGGGAAGCTGCCCTTTCTAGATGTAACAGTCATGGAAAGGAGCGGAGGTTTCCACACTGTAGTCTACACTAAGGAAAAAAACATAGGAATGTGCCTCAATGCCAACAGTGACTGCCCAGACAGGCACAAGAGGAGTGTTGTAAACGCTTATTTCGACCGTGCTCTCAGCCACAGCTCAGGATGGAAACAAGTCGATGAAGAACTCTGTAGGGTAAGGCAGGTCCTAGTCAACAATCTCTTCTCCAATGGTTTCGTTGAAGACATCATAAGAAGGAAGGTGAAACGCCATGCAACCTCTGAAGAGACAACTAACACAACACCTTTACCCCCTATTAGACTATTTTACAGGAACTTCTTTTCCACAGCTCATAAAACGGAGGAAAGGGTCCTGAAAGATATTGTTGATAGGAACGTTATCCCTACAGACAAAAATCAGAAGATACGATTGACGATTTACTATAAAACAAAAAACACTGCCAACCTACTCATGAGAAACTCTCCAGACACAAAGCAGAACGCTTTAAAAGATACCAACGTCGTCTATGCCTTCAAATGCCCTCTTGGGGACTGTAAGCCTCAAAGAACTCAGTATATAGGCAAAACAACAACATCTCTTTCCAGGCAATTAACGATGCATAAGCAACAGGGCTCCATTAAGGAACATAATCTCTTCCCACAACCAGACCATCACCAGAGAAATCTTAACAAACAACACAGAAATCATCGATAGATACAGCGATAGCAGGCAGCTGACATGTGCGAGGCACTACACATCAAGAAGTCAACACCAGCAATCAACAGCCAATTAATGCACAACTATATTCTACCCACTTCAAGACTCTGCTCCAATATAGAAGCATCAAGAAATATGGGCCAATAGGCCCTTTGCAGTTACTTCCATTCTTCCCTTTAATTTACCCAATATATACCCATTGTTTCGTGTTCTGTCTTGTGTTGAAAGTTTTGTTCACCTCATCCAAAACTGTTGTAACATATCACCTAACCCAAATGCAGGTATATAAGATGAAAGCTGTTTAAAATTATAGCATACAAGAACTCTGCTTAGTGTTTGCAGGTTATAGTTGTGTGTGTGTAAACTAATATCTTTGAAAATGTAATAAGTTATTACGAAACGCGTTCAAGCGTAGCATCAGACTAGAAATAAAAATGAATTTTAGAGAATTGATTTTTCAATTACCTTCGACAGGTAATTGAAAATCGACCTTTGGAACTGGATAAGCACCTCCAAAGGATACCTGATCAACCATGCTGTGACTCATACGTCAGGCTGCGAGCAGCCGCTTCCAACAGCCTGGTTGATCAGTCCAGCAACCAGGAGGCCTGGTCGACGACCGGGCCGCGGGGATGCTAAGCCCCAGAAGCACCTCAAGGTAAGGGACAGTGAAAAGAAACATAAGAAATATTGAGAAAACTCGTGTTAGAATTATTAATCTTACTTTTTCGGTCATTTTTAATAATATATATATATATATATATATATATATATATATATATATATATATATATATATATATATATATATATATATATATATATATATATATATATATATGTATATATATATATATATATATATATATATATATATATATATATATATATATATATATATATATATATATATATATATATATATATATATATATATATATATATGACAGTGTCAGACCACGGAGGAAGAATTGAAACAGGAATTTCCTTAAGTACTTTCGTATATTAATACATCTACAGAAGGAATTATTCATTCCTTCCTTCTTAAGATGGATTAATATACAAAAGTACTTAAGGAAATTCCTGTTTCAATTCTTCTTCCGTGGTCTGACACTGTCATATTTTTTATCACGCGTTAATTTTCGTGATTTACACACACACACACACACACACACACACACACACACACACACACACACACACATATTTACTTATATATATATTTCATCCAGGTAAAAGGGGATTTGGTACTGGAAGCAGTTCGAACAAGCTTTCCTGGTCTACTCCCCTTCGTTTCAGCAGAATATAGTAGAGAATCGAGGCTGTTGTTTGGGGAACATGAAGTTGTTTCTGCAGAAGGTGTCCTGCAGGGAGACCCACTTTCCCCATTCCTTTACTGCATGGCTGCTAAAGTGGTGACAAGCAGGTTGACCAGCGAACGCAACATCTGGTTCCTGGACGATGGCATCCTGGCAGGGACACAGGGGGTCTCTGCTAGGGGATTTACAGCTGATGAAATCTAAGGATGAGGAGTTAGGACTCACCCGAAACCCATCAAAGTGCGAAATCATCTCATCTAGTCAACAAATCATAGATGCAGTAAGAACCGTGTTGCCAGGAGCCCCAGTGATCGCTCCAGCCAACAGTGTGCTGCTATGGGCACCTCTGGGCTCGAGTGCCATTGAGGAAATCCTTGATGAAAAGCTGAATGACCTAAGGGGCCGTAGTACTGAAAAATGCGATAAATGAAAACTGGTTTGATTTAAATCAAACTTTTTTGTCTAGTAGTATGTAAAATGTGGTTCAACTGGCCCAAGTCTCAGCATCGTAGCATAAATAGGAAGGGAGAAAAAAATATTGAATTATGTGTTGAAAATTTTCCAAAATGGTCAAAAATTAACATCAAACAAAAGTGTCAACTGAAATCATGTCTATGACTCTAAGCTATCACCATAGCATAAAGTATTTTAATATTTAGTTTTATGCCAAAAAATATAAAAAATAAATTGAGATTTTTTTCTCTCAATTTTTTTCATATTTTTTTATCGGCCGATTTGCATGAAACTTATATACCTTACAGAACATAAGAATATCTGTTAGGATGCAAATTTTGGAAGAAATTGGTTGAAGTCAACTTCAACCACAGGAGGCAGAATCTTTGACCTTATTTATTGTCAATTAACTTAAAATTACTACACAGCTTTCTTTTTTTTCAATTTAAATGAAATTTACATCTTATATGTAGAGTTTACGTCTCTACAGACTATATTAAGCACTTTTTCTAGGTTCATTTATTGATTTTATACTTCATTTTCAAACATGAAATATTGGCATATATTTTGGGGGAACTTTGACTACTTGTATTAGTAAAACTAAAAATATTTTGGATAATCCTTTCAATACAAATCCTCTTTTATATGCTAATGTATTAGATGAGTGTCATAAAATGATTTCATTTGAAACTTGTGGTTTGTGAAATATATTGAAAATGTGTAAAATTTGTTGGAAAAAAACAAAAAATAACAATAACTCCCTTTCTATTTAGGGTGCGATACTGAAACATAGAACAGTTGCAGTCCTTCTTATAAACAACTAGTAAAAAATGTTTTGTTGACATTAAACAATAATTAAAAATCGTGTAATATGATACCTAAGGAGGATGGAGGGAAGAATAGGGGCTTTGGATGCTGACGATGCTTTGTACCTCCTCAAAAGGTGCCTGGCTTTGCCCACACTTACATATTTCCTAAGGTGTGCTCTCTCCTTCGACAGCCCAAAATTAACAAAATATGACGCACTCCTAAAGTCAAGAACCATGCAAGTGTTAAACCTCTCCTTGCAAGATGACCAATGGAACCAAGCAACGGTCCTCGTTAGACTCGGGGGTATAGGTATTCGCAAGGTGACACAGTTAGCATTGCCGGCATTCTTATGCTCCACCAGTATTACAGGTCAATTAGTGAATGAGACACTGCCAGAATACCCAAGAGACTCCATTGGGATTTATGATCCAAAATTAGCGGATGGGACATTCTTATCAACTCTCAACCTCGACCAACCTTTCCAAACGAGTGTAAACGTGCCAAATGGCCCAATAGTGGAGAACATTGCCACATCAATGTTGGAGGCAGCTTCTGGAAAGGATAAAGTGCGTCTCCTAGCTGTTCAAGCTCCCCATGCCAGGAACTTCCTGTTGGCTATTGCTAATTCCGCCTTAGGCACCCGTATGAATCATCGGGACCTAAACATTGGTGTTGCCCTTCGCCTTGCTGCCCCTCGAACACTGATGTATCGAACACTGGTGTATCTGCTGCTATGCGTCGGCAGACCAATACGGCAGCCTTGGTTTCATCTGGCATAAGTCACAAGGGAAGAGTGCCAGACATGAAACAGTGAATGACATCATCAAGAGAAGTTTGGCTACAGCTGGGTGTCCAGTACAAAGTGAACCTCAGTTGTGCAGACTGGTTTTACACTGGTTTTAGTCTTCTTTTTATAACATTATCTTCGTGGTGGTTATCGATGCTCAGTATTCACTAGCCATTTCCATGGCAAGTGGGAATCGGCTAGTAGAGGACCCATTCTTCAACTGCTTTTTTAATCATTGTAGTCGCTATGGAGGGAGACAGGATTGATTTATGAAGACTAAGCCACCCAAAGGGTGGCTTAGTCTTCATTGATTGTTGTTATTGTTTTAGATGTCTTTTCATTTCTGCTTCTGTTCTAACTCACTTGTTTTAGTCTTGTTTTAATATCATTATCTGGGTGGCGGATATAGATGCACAGTGTGTCCCAATCTTCAACAGCTTTTCTACCTATTATAGTCGCTGTGGATTTTGCATCTAATGCAGCTGCTCTCGTTGGATGAATGTTGAGTTTGCTGCGCAGGGTTCCAGTTGCTTCACATTCCAGGAAGTAATGCAATAGTGGCGCATCTGCATCTGTTCCACAGATATGACACTCTTTAACCATAGGGTTTATTACCTCCCAGCAGCACTAGTAACCAAGTCTGAGTCTATGTATGGCTACTGCAATGTCTTTGTATATCTTTTTGCTAGGCTTGAAAGAGTAGTACCCAGTGGCTTGTTTGTACCACATCGCAGTGGATATTCCTTCCGCTACTTTGGCTCTGTGGCAACGTTTGATAGTTGGGAGTATTTTCTTCTTGATTTGCTCCTTAATCTGTGAAAAACTTGGAGATATTTTAATCTGATCAACAGGAAGAGCAGTGGAAGTTTGCCTTTTTATTACCATCTATGCCAATATGACTTCGTATCCAATTTAGGGTGATTGACAGCCCTAGATTCTGTGCTTCTTTTCCTATGTAGGATTTCTGTAATGAGTTGGATATTATCTCTGTGCTGGTTGGATAACAATGACTGAAGCGAGGGAGGGAATTATCAGGAGAAAGTGTCAAGCCATTACGACTATATAGCACTTGGAAGAGGTCAGGATAAGGATTTGGAATGGAACAGGGAAAAAAGGAATGGTGCCCAACCACTTGGGCAGTCGGGCATTGAACGCCGACATGCATGTAGTGAGACCGTCGCTCTACAGTCCTGCCCAAATGGTTGGGCAACAATGCCTGGAGCGAAGATTTAAGAGTCGGTAGGAATGATGACATCATGTAAATTATTCTCAATTACATAATTTATTGCCACTTTCAAGACATTTTCCACGGTAAACTATTATTTTTTCTCTCTAGTACCAAGTATGGTGAACATGTCAGTGAAAAAGGTTTATAGGTGCAATTCTGCATATCCTCTTAAATAACCATACATATAACATTAGTTGTCTTACAGATATGTGATCATTCTTTTTTTGCTTGTTTCAAATACATTAATGTTCAGAACAACTTATTCCTAAATAGTTGAACATATTTAATGTTCAGAACAACTTATTCCTAAATAGTTGAACATATTTAATGTTCAGAACAATTTATTCCTAAATAGTTGAACATATTTAATGTTCAGAACAATTTATTCCTAAATAGTTGAACACATAAAATTTGCTTTGGGTCAAACAATTGTGAGTTCATTTATTTCATGATATGTCACCGTCATTGTAGACTATCGTATGAGGTTATCAATAAACAACCTTGTTTTGTATCTAATGGAAGGCTTTTCTAATTCAACAGCTTTTGAAACATTTATGTTCTCGATTTTCTTGATTACCTTCTGTACTGAATCTTTTACTATGGTAATAATGTTACTAGGAACCTATCCAAATAATATTGTGGGCTAAGTACTCACGGAGGTGTGGAGGTGTAGAGGGGCAGCCAGGCAGTGAGGGAGTGTTATAAGCTCGCATTACATGGAAGTCAGGTCTGCTGCTCACCATCACACACACCATCACTATCATTGTAGTTATCAACAGGTATGCTACAGCTGTCTTTTTTACCACTTTACGTGCCGAATAACCACCAAGCCACGTCATAACTCGGCCTGTACATTGCCTGCTGATCCTAGGATAGCTGTGATTGGAAGACTGGTCTGGCGAATCATTGATGTTCACCATGATGAGTATACTGACACTGGTCAGTGTTGGCGTCGACCAGAGGTCACACAAAGTCTGACTTGCGTGGTTTTCTCTTCTTCCAGACACGATCACCTCTAACAAGGGGAAGAAATAACGGTGTGCGAACTAAGTCTGCTTTTGTAACAACATAAGTTTGTATTCATTCTTTATAAATGTATATATGTGTGAAACAGGATGTCTGACAGTACGAGGAAGGCGGCCAGACACATGGGACCTAACACACTTTTCACACATATAACATCGAGAATCTGACTGTATAAGCCAGTTGTGGTAGGCCCGAGTACCATACCTTAAGAAATATCTGCATCATAAGTGGCCCCCTCCTCAATCCTGTCAATTTTCATTAAACTTGAAATAAAATTGGGCAAGTTTTTTCATATATATATATATATATATATATATATATATATATATATATATATATATATATATATATATATATATATATATATATATATATATATATATATATATATATATGTGTGTATATCACGAAAATAAACACGTGATTAAAAATGTGACAATGTCAGACCACGGAGGAAAAATGAAATGAGACTCCTGCTGAAGATGTATTAATATACGAAGGTACTTAAGGAAATTCCTGTTTCATTTTTCCTCCGTGGTCTGACATTGTCATATATATATATATATATATATATATATATATATATATATATATATATATATATATATATATATATATATATGTATATATATATATATATATATATATATATATATATATATATATATATATATATATATATATATATATATATATATACATATATATATATATTAGTATATTTTGGTAGCAGTCTTTCCTGTAGACATATATTATTAAATATGACCGAAAATGTAAGATTAATAATTCTAACACGAATTTTCTCAATCTTTCGTACATTATGCTTCACTGTTGGAGGTAAATCAAAAATTAATTCTCCAAAATTCATTTTTATTTCTAGTCTGACGCGACACGGGCGCGTTTCGTAAAACTTATTACATTTTCAAAGACTTTAGTTCACAAATACACAACTGAATAGAACTTACGTATCTCCGATTTTATATCTACATATGAGTGAGGTGGGAGGGGTGATGTGGCATTAACACAAGACAGAACAAGAGGGGATATTAATAGGGTATTAAAAGTATCAACACAAGACAGAACACAAACAATGGGTATTGAATAGAAGTGTTTGTAGAAAGCCTATTGGTCCATATTTCTTGATGCTTCTATATTGGAGCGGAGTCTTGAGGTGGGTAGAATATATTTGTGCAATAATTGGCTGTTGATTGCTGGTGTTGACTTCTTGATGTGTAGTGCCTCGCAAACGTCAAGCCGCCTGCTATCGCTGTATCTATCGATGATTTCTGTGTTGTTTACTAGGATTTCTCTGGCGATGGTTTGGTTGTGGGAAGAGATTATATGTTCCTTAATGGAGCCCTGTTGCTTATGCATCGTTAAACGCCTAGAAAGAGATGTTGTTGTCTTGCCTATATACTGGGTTTTTTGGAGCTTACAGTCCCCAAGTGGGCATTTGAAGGCATAGACGACGTTAGTCTCTTTTAAAGCGTTCTGTTTTGTGTCTGGAGAGTTTCTCATGAGTAGGCTGGCCGTTTTTCTGGTTTTATAGTAAATCGTCAATGTATATATATATATATATATACGTTGACGATTTACTATAAAACCAGAAAAACGGCCAGCCTACTCATGAGAAACTCTCCAGACACAAAACAGAACGCTTTAAAAGAGACTAACGTCGTCTATGCCTTCAAATGCCCACTTGGGGACTGTAAGCTCCAAAAAACCCAGTATATAGGCAAGACAACAACATCTCTTTCTAGGCGTTTAACGATGCATAAGCAACAGGGCTCCATTAAGGAACATATAATCTCTTCCCACAACCAAACCATCGCCAGAGAAATCCTAGTAAACAACACAGAAATCATCGATAGATACAGCGATAGCAGGCGGCTTGACGTTTGCGAGGCACTACACATCAAGAAGTCAACACCAGCAATCAACAGCCAATTATTGCACAAATATATTCTACCCACCTCAAGACTCCGCTCCAATATAGAAGCATCAAGAAATATGGACCAATAGGCTTTCTACAAACACTTCTATTCAATACCCATTGTTTGTGTTCTGTCTTGTGTTGATACTTTTAATACCCTATTAATATCCCCTCTTGTTCTGTCTTGTGTTAATGCCACATCACCCCTCCCACCTCACTCAAATTTAGATATAAAATCGGAGATACGTAAGTTCTATTCAGTTGTGTATTTGTGAACTAAAGTCTTTGAAAATGTAATAAGTTTTACGAAACGCGCCCGTGTCGCGTCAGACTAGAAATAAAAATGAATTTTGGAGAATTAATTTTTGATTTACCTCCAACAGTGAAGCGTAATGTACGAAAGATTGAGAAAATTCGTGTTAGAATTATTAATCTTACATTTTCGGTCATATTTAATAATATATATATATATATATATATATATATATATATATATATATATATATATATATATATATACATATATATATATATATATATATATATATATATATATATACATATATATATATATATATATATATATATATATATATATATATATATATATATATATATATATATATATATATATATATATATATATATATATATATATATATATATATATATATAATGCGCACTGCATCCAGGGTTCCTGCCCGCCATCTGAGGAGCTGGAGGAACTCGACAACCTATGATAACCATCTTTGTAACCCATATGTAACTCCCTTTTTGTAACAAAGTTCAAATAAAGTAAATATATATGTGTACATACAAAAGAATGGGGGTGGTAGGAGAAGACAATATTAGTGTTCAGTGAGAAACCACAAGGTCTCCTCTGAATACTTTTTATTTTCTTCTCCGAGGCTATGGGTCCCCACATTGGCACCAAAGGTGGTACCCTCACTATATATATATATATATATATATATATATATATATATATATATATATATATATATATATATATATATATATATATATATATATATATATATATATATATATATATATATATATATATATATATATTGTCACATAATTCACTTGCATTGCCGGGTAAGCTGCCCCTTCACTCTCACCCAGGTCGTTGATAGCCTTCTTACGACGCAACGAGAACTACAATAATCGTAAATCAGCCGTTCTGAAGCTCAATCAAAGTTCAGACACCTGTTTAGACAATTCTCCCAGCGTATATCCCTTACCTCCCGTCATCCCATCACAGGTGTGTTCGCCGGTTGGCAGTTGTAAGCTAGAGATTGCTTGTTATTCTGCGATGACCTGTTCCGGCCACCTTTGACAAATGATGTGACGTCACCAACAGCGGTATAAGTACACCAGACCCGAGCCGTCATCTTCAGTCTCTCTTCAGATGCTCTGGGATTATGACATTACGAGTGGTCATGAAGTCAGCTGTTCTGCCAGACGTTCCTTGCCCAGGATGTGCTGTCTTCAGTGTAACTATTCTCAGTCACATATTTTATTCTCTTTGTGTTTACGTAATCTTTCGTGTGTTATTCTTTCTCTTGTGTATCACCCAAGTGGTGTAAATCAGGGGTTTTTGTAATTCAGATGTTATTTCTTTATTATAGAGTAAATTGTTATATTTTTGTCGAATTCGAGTGTTACTTCCACTCTTTCCCAATTCTCACACTGCAAAGGCCTATGCATTTTTTTTAATTTAATGAGTGTGTGCAACTTAGCATCTGCCCAGTACACCCGCAGTATTGTATTGCCTCACATTAATGGGGAGTCTGTCAATCTGCTTTTTTAAAACCCATATGTCGAGTACACAATGTGTCAACTTTGTGAAAGAGAAAACGTGCACTCCCTTGAACATTATATTGTAGAATGTCCCCATATTGACTGACTGCTGAACTCTGTAACTACTATATGAATACTGGTTGAGGATTCGCTTGCTGGTCGCCAGAGGGTCAAGACGTGCTCGCCTGACCTGCCTGGTGTTGAGAGGGGGCGTGTGCGGTTTGCGGTGCGGTGTACACGGCTGGCGGTATGGTTGTTGGTGGTGATGCCCGCGTTCGGCGGGTTGACACGATGCGCTTGGATTTTTCTGGTGCTGTGGACTGGCCCATTGTGAAAGTAGTGCTGTTGGATGTGCTCCGTGTGGACGTCCCTGATTTGTTAGGGTTGGAAAAGCTCTCGCCTACCCGAGTGGCAGTGTCCTTCGCCACGACTTTGTTTTACTGGGAGTTTGTGACGTGCTGGGATGCCCGCACGTTTACTCTTCTTGATTTGGCTGTGACCGTGGAGATTTCGGATCCCTGGGGGTCCTTGAGATATGTGAGTGTTCACGGTGTGCCGGTGACTTTTCCCATGGAGGAGCTGACGTCGGTCTTTACGCGGTATGGTGTGATGGTGAACCACCGATTCAACACTCTGAGTGTGGGCCGGCTGCGAGGGGTACGTTTGGGCGCTCATCATGCGAGTCACGACCCCTTTTCCGTCCAGGATTTTGTATCGAGGGCTCCCTCTACGGATCTTTTATCAGGGCCAGACAAGGACCTGTTTCCGGTGTGATGCTGAGGGCCACGTGGCAGCCGGCAGTGACGCTCCTCGTACTGAGGCCCCTTCGGTTTTTCTGGAGGGTGACTTTCCCTGCTTGTCTGAGTGTGGGGGTTTCCTCGGCGGATCCTCACTCTGTCCTGGTACTGACGTGGTTCCTGCTGCGGTTTCGGCGGACGTTCCGTCTGGCCCTGGTATGTCTGCCCCTCCTGTGAGCTCTGTGGACCTGGAGACTCCTGCTTCGGATCTTCGTCGTTCGGTGGTTGCAGAGGTGCATCCGCGGCCGGTTGATTCCGTGGGGGCCTTGGATGCTGCTGTAGGGGTGGTGCCTGCTTCTCCTGTCGGCGACCATCTGTTTCCCGAAGCTGTCGGGGTTGTGGTGGGTGAGCCCTACCCCCGGCCTCTGCCTCGTCTACCTCGTCGCCTTCGGTGGTTTCCTCCCTCCCTAGTGCCTCTTTGCCTGCACCGGCTCTGTCATCCGTGCTGAATACCTCACGTGTGCTGGAGTGTGCTCTCCCGCCTGCTGTGTCTGATCCTTCTCCGTTGCCGGTCTCCGGGCATGGTAGTGGCTTTTTGCCCCGTGCTGTTGAGGCTACTGTTCTGAGTGATCGTGCTGCCCCGGCTTTGGGGCCGCCTACCGTTGGGTCTTCTGGGGCACCACTTGCTGGGGGTGACAGTTCCGACGATCAGCGGCGTCTTTTTAAGCGCCGTCGCTCGGCTCGGGGTGCGTCGCCTCGCCGGTCGTGGGCAGAGGAGCGTGATGCAATGGACGATGATGCTGTGGCCGACGCTGTGTTGCCTCCGGTGGTGCCTTCTGTGTTGGACTCTGTGCCTCCTGCTGGTGGCTGCCCTCAGTGGGTGGCTGCCCTCAGTGGGCGGTTGCCCCTGGTGATCGCGACCTTGTAGTGGTGTTGTCAAAGGATGTGCGGTGAGGGGACTCTGCTCCTGTTCCGGTTGGTGGGAGTGCTGGGGCCCCTGCGGAGCCACCCTCCGCGGACCTCGGTGCGGTACCTGGCGTCGACCAGAGTGCACGCCCTAGTGGGCGGGCAGGTGTGCGGCCTGCCGTGCAGTCCGGTGTGCTTCCTGGTGTGCGGCCCTGTGACCAGCTTCCTATGGAGAAACCCTTCCCTTTCGTTCTCTCGTCCGGCGAGGTGGTCTGCCCTGGGGCAACTGTAGTTTATGACTGTAATGACCTGATGTGTCCTGTTCCCTGGTGCCCATCTACCGTCTGGGTTCTACGGGTGCGGTGTTTTGTCTCGGATGTGCCGAATTTGATGCCTTGGCCTATAGCGCTACATGGACGTCCGATTCCTGAGGGTGACCAACTTATTTGGGAAGCTTATTGTTTACGGTTTCCAGCTCTGGAGTACCCGGAGAAGTATGAGTGATTAGTGTGTTTGGTTTCTGTTTGTGTTGTGTGATGTTTCCCCATTGCCTGCGTGCACAGGTGGGTGTCCTTGTCTGTGAGTGTGGGTGTTGTACTTGCCCATGCATGGCCTATTTTGTTGTACTTGCCTTTTATACGTGTTTGTGGTGTGGTTGTGTGCAGTTGTGGGTGTTTGGTGTTCTTTCTTGCGTGTCATTGCGCGCCCCGTGTTTTGTGTTGGGGTGGCGGGCGGTGTAGTTGTGTTTGTTGCTTGTGTGCGTGTGTTTCTTTTCTTGGCCTTGTGTATTGCTTAATTATTTATACTACATTCCTGTTTTTTATGTTATTTCTGTTTGTATTTCACTGTTTATGTATTTCGCTGTTTTTCTGTTTTTGATTTTTGTTGTTTCCTGTAGTTTGTACTTTTACCTATATTTCAGTGGTTTAGGAGGCCTGTTATTGTTATGCACTATTTTGCACCTGTGTCTGGGTTGGGCCGGGCTTGTTTGTGTGTTCTCGTTTTGTATTTCTGTACTTACGGTTTTGTAGATGTGATTATGTTTTGGTATGCTTGTGTGTAGGTGTGATTCTTTCCTGGCTCCTGCGTGGGCCATCTAGTTTGCCCTGTGTGGGTTTGTTTACTTTGTTATGTTCGTTCTGGTGTGGGTGCTTGTTGCGTGTCTGTCTCTGTACATTATTGTTCCCCCCCTTTTTACTTTGTAGGGGTTTTTGTTTTACTGTTCGTTTGCATTGGGTGTTTTTTTGCCTTTATTTACTGTTATTTGTCTATTTCATGTGCCATGTGTTTTTTGGCCTTGTGCTGCTTATGTGGTTGTATACGACGTGTGTGTGTGTGTGCTTGGATTTATTATGATGATGGATATGGAAGCCATATCCGGAGCGTATATGCTTAATCCACTGTATTTCGATCACTGCGATTTATCTAATGTATATATTACTCGCGATGGGACAAATTTATTTAATATAACTTGCAAGTTCCCGAATAAATGTTCGAAACTATACTATGAGACTCAAAATACAGTCGGATTTAACGCATGTAATACCTTGACATACAATTCATTTAAAAAAGGAAGAACGTTACTGGCATTTAGACTAACGCCTGAGGAATTGAGAGATACCCTTCCTATAGAGGCTTCGGGTAACTTGAGAATTATGCTAGAATTTGCTGTTCCAGTGAAATCAAATAGAGTTATTATTTTATTCGGAAATACAACGGGAGTATTGAGAATTTATTCTGATAGGCGAGTCGTGTGCGATACAAGAGCATGAACTGCAAACAAATTAATATGGCATTGAACAATATGACGGGTAATAAAGCTGAATATATCGGATGCTATTTAGCGACGGATATATATAGAATAATGAAACAAATACGGGATAGTCCGATTATGTTTATAATAAATACATTAAGAAGAGACTCTAAGGAAGTAATGGGCCACTGGATTGCTGTATATAAATCTAAACGGAAAATAGTTGTACTAGATTCTTATGGAATAAATGTGTATTCGCCCAACATTTTGGAGTTTTTAAATTATTATAAAGACTGCGATGTATACACATTTACAGAGCGACTTCAGAGTTTAAATACATACGTATGTGGGCTATATGCGATGTTTTTCTGTTATCATCTTTTAAACAAGGATCTAAAAACTGCATTAATGCTATTTGAAACTAGCTTTACTTACGGAGATTATATGCAGAATGATAGGAACGTAATGAGGCTATCTTATGCTTTATTTATAAATATGCCGAGCTGCTATGAAACGCTGTGTTATGATAAGAGCGATATTTGTTGGAAAATGTGCTTGGAGACATGGATTGAATGAGGCTACAGACGACTTAACTAACGGAAAATGGTGAGTACATTTGTTTGAGGTTTTTACTTGTTTGATGAATATTGTACATGTGTAAACGCTATCTAAACTGTTATTCTTTATTTACAGAGATGAGGAGTGAATAGGATGAATATTATACTAGTGGATTGAGGAGCGAGCTTCTTAGAACTTCAGGATAAATGAGTCGTTTATTATAAATTGTGTAAATTAACATTAGATAACTAAATAAAAAAATATAAATAAATATGTTTTATTAACGTATAATGTATATATATATATATATATATATATATATATATATATATATATATATATATATATATATATATATATATATATATATATATATATATATATATATATATATATATATATATATATATATATATATATATATATATATATATATAAATTATTATGGTGGTGAACGCCGGCAATGACTGGCAGATGACGGAGCAGGTAATCAGGTGATGAAGGCCTCGGGGCAGGTAGCCTGGGGCGGCTTAGGTAACCTCATAGCCAACTTGAGTATTAAAGGTTACATTGAGGCACCTCGGTTGATTTGTGTAAAACTGATTGGTTTAATGAAAAGGAAGAAACATTATGATGTCTAAAATAGCTGTACGGAATGTTGAATGAACAATATGAAAGAGAGGGGGTTACGGTAACCGGTAGAGAGAGGGGGGGAGGGATGGTCCAGATATTATGGAGAAGATAAGATAAGATTATGGAGGTGACCTGCTGGCGGTGTAAGGTAAACACAGGTGACGTAGGGGAGGGAGGGGGTGTGAGGTAAGGTGACGAGGGAAGTTGGGAGGGAAGGGATGAGAGGTAGGAGCAGGTGGGAGGTGAACACAGGTGATGCGGGACGTTGGGAGGTAAGGGGGAGGGAGGGGGTGTGAGGTAAGATGACGCGGGGGGTGGTTGGGTAATGATTCAGTTATATAGACATATACTGGTTTCTAAGTAAGAATTCTACTTAAATGTATGCGGCCTAAATTTTTGTTTATTCTTGGTATGAACTCTGAAATTTGAATTTCTCCCATAAGAACTCTTGACAAACTTCTATGACATTATTTTCATCATAAGAACTCTTAACAAACTACTATAATCTCAGAAATTTTTTTCCTCGTAAGAATTCCTTAATTCCAAATCTGTGACTGCCCAAATTTACCTGAAACCCCTGACACGCCAAACTCAAATTTGAAATTCTCCCATAAGAACTCTTAACAATCTTCTATGAACTTATTTTCATCATAGGATCTCTTAACAAACTTCTAAAATCTCAGAAATTATTTTCCTCATATGAATGCCTTAATTCCAAATCTGTGTCTACCCAAATTCACCTGAAAACCATGAAGCGCTACACACGAATTTCCAAAAAAAACAAAAATTCGTGTGTGGCGCGTCATCCCTACTACTATTGCTCACCATCGTCATACGAGCCCCCTTATTGCTCACTATCACTCAAGCCCCTTGTTGCTCACCACCATACGAGCATGTTATTACTCACTGCGACAACTTGAGCCCTTATTGCTCCCAATGATAATTTGAAAGCCTAATGCTCATCATGATAATTGAACACCTTATTGCTTACCGCGATATTTAGAGTTCAGCTTGCTCACATGATAACTTCCAACAATTATTGCTTACCATGATAACTTGCAACTATTATTGCTCACCATAATAACCTGTGCAACTATTATTGCTCCCCATGATAACCTGAGCGACTATTGTTGCTCACCATGAAATTCCTCAAGTTACATGCTTCATTAAGTCTCAAGAGGACTATAGTATTGTAGCGTAATACCTATAAACCGAGTAGGACCCACTACTCATAAATAATTTAGTTAGACTATATGTTTGTTAAGTCTCTAGAGGGCTGTAGCCTAACGTATTTACAAATGAGCAGATCCACTGCTCACCATTTAGCTAGAGTGACACTACCAATAGTGAGTTGTCAGAATTATCTTAGCCCTCTGCTTAGTTACGTTTGGGAAAATTAAACTATCTATTTAGATAGGTATTAGGGACAATAGTTAGTGTCAACAGAGTACCAGCCGAGTGTGTGCTCACTATTAAATACAGTTGACTATTTATAGAGACCGATTTATATTAAATTAATTTCTCATTTAATATTGAGGATATCAACTATATATATAAGAATCATATATATATCATACATAGATATCATAACTATAGGATAAGAGGATAAAGTTGAGGAAACTTATCACAGTTTCCAGTGATAAGCCAGTGAGCTGTAATTTAATTAGCTACAAGTCACAATGACTAAGCTACTAATCTCACTGTCGACTCAGAGTCTTCCTTGATTTTAATGAGTAAACATATTCAGTTTTCTAGTATTAAATAACATTTAGCTAGGCTAATAACTTAGTTATACTATTAGTCTAAAATGACTATTGCACCGTAGTGCAAATTTAAGCCATATTTAGTTCTGCTTATGTGCAGACAAATCCTCATTTGAGATTGGGGTGATCATGATGCTTCAATGACAAGTTAGTGTCTAGTAACCCAACAGTTTTAAGTCACAGTGACCCTAGACAGTGACCTCACTGTAGTTTCGAAGTCTCCTTGATCTTGAATAGCCCAATGATTAATACTTTATATTCTTAATTAATGTATAATAACGTAGATTGCAACTTATACAGTATTTCATTCTGCCTAATTACAGATCATAGCCAATCTGTTATTAAGAATGTTCTCTGAGTTTGCAGCATCGGTTATCTTGAGATAATTTCGGGGCTTTAGTGTCCCCGTGTCCCGGCCTTCGACTAGGCCTCCACCCCCAGGAAGCATCCCGTGACAGCTGACTAGCATCCAGGTACCTATTTTACTGCTAGGTAACAGGGGCATAGGGTGAAAGAAACTTTGCCCATTGTTTCTCGCCGGCGCCCGGGATCGAACCCGGGCCCACAGGATCACAAGTCCCGCGTGCTGTCCGCTCGGCCGACCGGCTCGGTAACTAAGTAATTCAACCATTTCACGTGATAGTGGCACTAGTCATTGATTCTGCTATAGACTTTAGAGAGTTCTTGATTATAAATGACATAATAATTTAATATTTCAACATTTAATTTATGTTCCCATGATGACTTATACTCACATCTGTGCTATAGATTCTGGACATCCGTTATGTGCGTACTAACCTACTAACCCCATGAATATAACTTCTGGGTAGAGAGACTGGTACGTCATTACTAAGATCTGAACTGCCACCCAAGATCTCCTCCCCCCCCCCCCCCCCACACAGAGTTATGTTGGAAATATCCAACACTTATTCTTCATTTTAGTACATCAATAAATCATCCTTGTACTAACAATAGTAATTTACTAATATTACTAACTTGTAGATTAACAATATTAATTATTTTCCGACTGTGTAAATATTTCGTCAAATCTTTCCTACTTCATGGCGGTGTTGCGTCAGACAACTCAACAGAGGGAAAGACATCTACATTTCTGAGAATTAAATTCTATTCTCCATTTATATCAGTATTTTTCCTAAGAATTGTTAACTGATACTATGTCAACCCGTGATCAAATAATGTCACAATATTAGCTGAAGATCACTATATAACAGTACTCACTGTTATCACAGAGAATCATGGAGGAAAATAATTCCCCCATTCGCCTTTCGTCTATATGAACTGCGTTTCATATTAGTTATCATATGACGAGAATACAATTAATATTAGCTACTCTATAATAAACCCTAGACTTATTATCTCGCTTGCTTGAATATTTAAAAGGAGAAGAATTCTCCGTATCAACTTCGTGCTAATGCGCATGCGAGACTGAAGAGGGAGGAGGAGGAGAGCGATAGCAGCCATATTGCTGGCAAACAACTAGTGTCTAGGAGCTCACACGTTCACCGCCCCGTATTAGCGTCATCTTTGCAGCAGCAGATGTCAGGGTGCAGGAGTGACTCTGTCAATCATCAGACACTCGTCCTGGCGAGCATAATATTTGTTCAGTTGTGATCATAGTAAACAAATGCGTAGGTTCTCACGTCGTCAAGACGTGAGAACATCAAATAATAAAAGATAGTTCTATGCTCGATCGTGTCTCCACCTTTCATACGGAAATAGTTGAATATTCACCTTGGTATACGCATTTCTTACATATTAACTGTGTTTTCAGCTTGTGCCATAGTAACAAGAGGAGCGATAACCTTCCCCTCCACGCGTCTTCCAGGACAGCATATTACGACAAGCATGTTGATGTAACTGCCTTTACGCATACACCTATTTCTGCAATACAGCTAAGCCGCTGTTAATTTATTAGTAGTAATTTACTAACATTTAGTTAATTCTTGATTTTCAATACAAGATCACATTTACTAACCATTTATTATATTTTGCCATTTAATTATTACTCATTCTTGATATCTTATTGGCATACTCTCCATGCGCATAAGCATCTATTTCATTGTGCAATTAACGCATTAGTTATTTGCTCTATTATAACCCACCAAAGAGTGTGGAGGGATTTGGCTCTGTAATTTAATTATTATTCTACCTTGAGGTGCTTCCGGGGCTTAGCGTCCCCGCGGCCCGGTCGTCGACCAGGCCTCCTGGTTGCTGGACGCGGCTGCTCGCAGCCTGACGTATGAGTCACAGCCTGGTTGATCAGGTATCCTTTGGAGGTGCTTATCCAGTTCTCTCTTGAACACTGTGAGGAGGTCGGCCAGTTATGCCCCTTATGTATAGCGGAAGCGTGTTGAACAGTCTCGGACCTCTGATGTTGATAGAGTTCTCTCTCAGAGTACTTGTTGCACCTCTGTTTTTCAACAGGGGTATTCTGCACATCTTCTATAGTCCATTATTGTTCTAATATTTCTCTCAGCAATCGCATTATATTATTAGTTATTTTTTAGACCCATAGGGTTAGGGTTCTCTAAATATTAATATTATGGAGCCAGATTTTCTCACAAAGGGAGAGCTAGGGAGGGGGGGTAGAAGGGAGGTATTAGGCTATGGGGTATGGATGGGGAGGGTTTGGGGAAGAGGGAGGGCTTTGGGGAGAGGGGGGCTAGGGGATGGTGGGAGGGTTTGGGGAGCAGGTGAGGAGGGAGGGATTGGGGGGAGAGAAGGCATGGCTTGGGTTTGGGGGAGTGGAAGGGGTATGGGGGGTGGGGGAGAGGGGGGTACTATGGGTGGGATAAGGGAAGGCTTGGGGATGTGAGGGAAGAGAGGAAACTTGGGGGGGTTACGGGAAAGGGGGGGGGGGCCATGGGTGGAGGGAGAAGGGAGGGCTTAGGGGGGTGCAAACTCACCTAGTTGTACTTGCCGTGATTGAGCTCTGGCTCTTTGGTCCCGCCTCTCAACTGTCAATCAACTTATGTACAGGTTCCTGAGCCAACTGGGCTCTATCATACCTACGCTTGAAACTATGTTTGAAGTCTGCTTCCACCACATCACTTCCTAAACCATTCCATTTGTCAACTACTATGACACTAACAAAAAATCTAATATCTCTATGGTTATTTGAGTACTCAATTTGCACATGTGTCCCCCTAGTGCGTGTGCCTTTGTGTTAAATAGTCCGTCTTTATCTACCTTATCAATTCTTTTGAGAATCATGCATGTTGTGATCGTGCCCCCCCCCCCAATTCTTCTGTCTTCCAGCGATGTGAGGTTTAATTCCTGTAATCTTTCCTCGTAGCTCATACCCCTCAGTTCAGGTACTAGTCCGGTGGCCAACCATTGAACCTTCTCCAGTCAAGTCTTTTGCTTGAAAAGATATGTACTCCATGCTGGAGCTGCATACTCCAGCATTGGTCTGACATATGTGGTATTCAAACTTCTGACTGATTCCTTACACAAATTTCTAAAGACAGTTCTTATATTGGCCATCCTGGCTTATGTCGCTGATGTTATCCTCTTGATATGGGCTTTAGGGGACAGGCCTGGCGTGATGACAACCCCTAAGTCTTTCTTTCTGTGTTTTTAAAGAATTTCATCTCCCAAGTGATACTTTGCATCTGGTCTCCTGTTTCCTACACCTATCTTAATTATATTACATTTGCTCGGTTAAACTCTACCAATCATTTGTTGGACCAATCCTTCAGTTTGTCCAGGTCTTCTTGAAGCCACAAGCTGTCCTCCTCTGTCTTAATACTTCTCATAATATTAGCATCGTCAGCAAACATTGAGAGGAATGAGTCTATACCCTCCGGGAGATCATTTACATATATCAGAAACAGAATAGCTCCGAGTACAGAGCCCTGTGGGACTCCAGTGGTGACTTCACGCTAATCTGAGGTCTCATCCCTCACTGTAACTCTCTGATTACTATTGCTTAGGTACTCCCTTATCCACTGGAGCACCTTACCAGTCACTCCTGCCTGTCTCTCCAGCTTATGTACCAGCCTCTTATGGGGTACTGTGTCAAAGGCTTTCAGACAGTCCAAGAAAATGCAGTCTGCCCAGCCTTTTCTTTCTTGCTCAATCTTTGTCACCTAGTCGTAGAATTCAATTAAGCCTGTAAGGCAAGATTTACCCTCCCTGAACACATGTTGGCGATTTGTCACGAAGTCCCTTCTCTCCAGATATGTTACTAGTTTTTTTCTCGCGACCTTCTCCATCATTTTGCATGGTATACAAGTCAAGGATACCATCACATGTTGGCATCTCAAGGCATGACCCTGTTGATATGCTTGCAAAGACAGCCTACAGAAAACCAGTGGTAGAAATTGATATGGGTGTTTCATTAGCAGTGACAAAGAGAATACTTAAACAAATATCTAATGAAGATCTCACCGACCTAACAAATTTACAAAGACCTGAAAGTAGTAGCTTTAAATATTATGATAGATATCGTGAGGAGACATTCACATATGGGACTAATAGAACAAGAACCCGGCAATGTGATGTTATAGTGGCCAGAATACGGCTGGGATATAGACGTATCTGGCAGCTTTTTCAAAACCCAAATGTCGAGTACACAATGTGTCATCTTTGTGAAAGAGAAAACATGCACTCTCTTGAACATTATATTGTAGAATGTCCCATACTGACTGACTTTCGCCCTCCTGGGCTAAGGTATGCTGAACTCTGTAATTACTATATGAGTACTGGAACACTTGATGATATATTGGACTTGTATCCAAGATTGACCATGTAATATATCAATTATACAATGTATATATATATGATGTAACTATATAACCTGAGCTTGTAAAAGCACCTTCAGTGATTAAGTGCTTAATTGCACACTAGTTTCTCTGTCAGCTATCTCACCCTGTCAGAATTAATGAGACAAATGTATGTGAATGCATGTGTGTGTATATATGTATGTATATGTGTGTGTGTGTGTGTGTATGTATATGTATGGGTATAAAGTATATATGGAAGCTGATCAGAATTACATTTCACCTTTGTAAATGTACATTAATGACACTATGCAAAAGACACATCAAACACTTTATGTAAGGCATACGTAAATCTGTGTATCTATGTATTTACGTATGTAGGTTAGCTTAGCATTTTAAAAAGCACCGAATCACCTTCTGTGGTTGAGTGTTCAATAAACCCCTGAACTATATGTTTAACACTTCTCTAACCCTGTCCATGGAGGACAGAAGAAAATGTATATTTGCTGGTTAGCATTGTAAATGTGTGGCCACGTCTGTGGTAGAAAATAATAAAAAAAAAACTTTTTGTATATTGGGTCCACATTAGCCGTCTTCCATATTTCTGGTAGGTCTCCCGTTTCCAGTGACCTACCATACACTATGGAGAGTGGCAAGCAAAGTGCCTCTGCACACTCTTTCAATACCCATGGTGAGGTCCTGTCTGGACCAACAGTCTTTCTCACATCCAGATCCAACAGGTGTCTTTCTTGACCTCATCTTTCGTAATTTCGAACTCTTCCAAGGGCGCCTGGTTTACTGCCCCCTCTCTTGGTGCAGTGACCTCACCTTGTTCTATTGTGAAGACCTCCTGGAACCTATTGTTGAGTTCTTCACACACCTCTTTGTCATTCTTTGTATACCTGTCCTCGCCTGTTCTAAGTTTCATTAACTGTTCTTTCACTGTTGTTTTCCTCCTGATGTGACTGTGGAGTAGATTTGGTTCGGTCTTGGCTTTGTTTGCTATATTATTTTCATAATTTTTCCCTGCTTCTCTTCTCACACTAACATACTCATTCCTGGTTCTCTGGTATCTCTCTGCTTTCAGGTGTTCTGTTATTTAGGAAATTCCTCCATGCCCTTTAGTTCAGTTCCTTTGCTTCCATACATGCTCAATTAAACCATAGATTCTTCTTGTGCTTTTAATATGTTTGAAAAAGCAGGGATAATCATTATCTTTATTCATTTTCATTATCAGTAACCAGGGATAAACCTGATTACTGCCTCCTGACACTTTTGGGTGACATAGTCCATCATGTCTTGTATAGTCATAGGTATTTAGATTTAGATTTTATTTTACTTATAGTTATTGTATTTAGAGTCCCACAATATTTCTCTTAAGAATTTCCCTCTTATATCCCTCCTTCTTGTATATCGAGACTACGTTTGTCGTCTTCCAAATTCTTGGCAATTCACCTGTTACCAGCTATTTGTTATTTATAATGGAGAGTGGCAGGCACAGTGCTTCTGCTCCTTCCCTTAGTATCCATGGTGATATTCCATCCGGTTGTATAGCCTTTGTCACATCCAACTCTAGCAAAAGCTTCCTTACCTCCCCATTGGTAATCCCAAACTCCTCTAGTGGTACCTGGCTAACTATTCCATCTCTTATCTCTGGAACTTTTCCTTACTCTACTGTGAAGACTTCCTGGAATTTCTTATTGAGTTCCTCGAACACTTCTTTGTCGTTTGTAGTGAATCTGTCTGCCCCTATCCTCAGTTTTATTTCCTGTTTCTTCACTGTTGTCTTTCTCCTGATGTGGCTGTGCAACAATTTAGGTTGTCTTTGCCTTGCTTACTATGTAGTTTTCATATTGCCCTTCTGCCTGAAGACATTGAAAAACTACAAACAGACATTAACAAAGTTTTCGATTGGGCAACAGAAAATAACATGATGTTTAATGATGATAAATTCCAGGTACTCAGATATGGCAAAACTGAGGATCTGAAACATAATACGGACAACAAAACACAATCGAATCTGCCCATAGTAGGAAAACAGCATGTCAAGGATTTGGGAATAATGATGTTTGACGACCTAACGTTTAGGGAGCATAACCAAGCAAGTATTGCGTCAGCCAGAAAAATGATAGGATGGATTACGAGAACCTTCAAGTTCAGAGATCCCATCACAATGGTTGTACTCTTCAAACCACTTGTGTTGTCCCGTCTTGAGTACTGCTCAGTACTCACTTACCCCTTCAGAGCAGGAGAGATTGCTGAAATAGAGGGATTACAGAGAACATATACGGCACGCATAGACGAGATAAAGCACCTAAATTATTGGGATTGTCTCAAAGCTCTCCAAATATACTCACTAGAAAGGAGACGAGAGAGATACCAAATAATATACACATGAAAAATACTGGAGGGACAGATTCCAAATCTGCACAGTAAAATAACAACGTACTGGAGTGAACGATATGGAAGAAAGAACGATATAGAACCAATGAAGAGCAGAGGTGCCAT
Organism: Procambarus clarkii; assembly: GCF_040958095.1. Taxonomy (NCBI): domain Eukaryota; kingdom Metazoa; phylum Arthropoda; class Malacostraca; order Decapoda; family Cambaridae; genus Procambarus; species Procambarus clarkii. The sequence goes on along the minus strand of NC_091151.1, from coordinate 22,603,408 downwards.
AGGCACAATCAGAGAACACTGTATAAACATCAAAGGTCCGCGGTTGTTCAACGTCCTACCAGCGAGCATCAGAAATATTGCCGGAACAACCGTAGACATCTTTAAGGGAAAACTAGATTGTTTTCTTCAAGGAGTGCCGGACAAATCGGGCTGTGATGAGTATGTGGGCCTGCGGGCCGCTCCAAGCAACAGCCTGGTGGACCAAACTCTCACAAGTCAAGGCCGGGCTTGGGGAGTAGAAAAACTCCTAGAATCCCATCAAGCAGGTAATACCTAACAGGATAGTCATTAAATACAGTCCACTTTGTAAAATACAGTCCACATTCAAATATACAGTCTATTCTAAACTAATAAGAATAATAAATTAAAGTAAATTTAATAAGTTAATAATATAATCGTAAATAAATATAATAAATTCCTGCACATGCAGACGAGGAGTTACAATAACGTGGCTGAAATATGTTGACCAAACCACACACTAGAAAGTGAAGGGACGACGATGTTTCGGTCCGTCTAGGGGCATTCTCAAGTTGATCATTCTCACAATCGACTTGAGAATGGTCCAGGACGGACCGAAACGTCTTGACGTCCCTTCACTTGCTAAGTGTGTGTGGTTTGGTCAACAAATCCCTACATGCTTTGATCTACTTCAAATCAGATGAACTAGAATTAGCACATAGTTCATCAAACTAAATCATACATTGGTTCTCAAACCATGATTATGGTCATTGGGGAGATGAGGGAAGATGTCTTCATATACTTCTGGGTATACTGCTGATTGAGGTTGGCCGAGTTTAGCTACCAATGGTTAACTGCAGCTATTGGTTCGTCTCACTACTTGACATTTAATACCACAAGAAGTTGATGAGAGGCTACTACCCATAAATGTTTATGTATCTCTCTTAAGCTCAGAGAGAAACATTTACCATATAAAATGAAACCAAATAAAATATTGCACCATTCTATTTACTGCACAATATTGAACCATTTAACTAATTGCCAACCATATAGGGTAGGACAGGATAGTGCTGAACTGAATAATGATCATCCTAGACTAATCCAATTAACTGTACTAACCCAGTGTAAGGGTAGGATATCACACTGGTCTAGAGTTGAACTAAATATTGTGCAGCCTAGCAAGTATTTAAACATTGTGCAGGCCCTAATAGGGTGGGATCATTATTAACACAAATTGTGTTGTACAAATATATTTAATTTGTTTGCATTATATTACCATATATTTTATTTCATTGTAAATATTTCACCTTTGAGTGTTAAGAAGTGCCTCTACTTCATCCGACGGTGATAATGAGGAGCTAGCCTAGGAGGTTCCTGTAGTGACACTGATTACCACTCAAATAATTTGTGTATAAATCTACCATTTACCATTTAAGTGCAAACTTCCATGGAACTAGAACATCATTGCCTAGTGACAGAAACTTTAACACTAGGCTACTAGCCTAGGAGAGGAGCTGTTATCCTGTTTGCCTATCAAAGTAACAACTGTGTTATCAACAGGAATGGCATTCAATAAGAATGAGTAATGCTAGCAGACGAACACGAAACCATAAATAAGCTACCTTATTTTTCTCATTACATGGTACATACACTTCATATTAGCAGGCATATTACTTCATATAAGCAGAATCTCTTTACTAATACAACACTATACTATTTGTACACTTACCACCGGGGCAGACAAAGTTTCAGCCAAACCCAAGGGTTCAAGTAACCCTAACAGTTCAGACTTGTGCTACAGGTTCTACCAGTAGTAAGATCTGTGATCATTGTCATTAAAGGGGACGTGTTGTTCGGTTTTGTTATGAATTTAATCCAGAATTAAGACCAAATGCCTTAATTGTTCCAAAGGGCAAGCAATCTGATTCTATGAATGTTGTTAAAGATTCGCTACCTGGAACAAAGTTCCAAGCAGCACGGGCTATGGGTGGATTCTATGAAGGTGTGTCCAGACAAGGTAAATTTGTAGAAAGACTTCTAAGGACCAAGTCTGGTCAGTTGCAGAATTCCAGAGCTGTTGTATGTGTACAGGGAGCAGCCGTTCCTGTTGTGGAAAAATTACTAAAGTGTCTAATCCTACCTAATACCATTTTATGTTTGTGGAGATGTTAGGCTACATGGAAGTCGAGACAGGGAGTGATTCAAACTGTACAACACGAGTTTGACTGTTGTATAATTTGTGTGGGAAAGTGCCCACCCAGAGTTGTTACCAAGACTATGTTAACCATGGCGATAATCAGAGCCAGACAAATCCAAGTAGTGTTTTACCAACGTAAATGCATACCATTATTGTTCAATGTATTCGTACGCATCCCTTGGTCAATGTGTCGCCATTGGTCATTGTATTCGTCTACCTTTATTACTCCATGTAAATTTTCATTGTTGCTCATTAATTATATCAAAATACTTTCATGTCTGTGCTTTTGTTAATATTACCTATGGCAGTAATCAATGCCAGACTAACCGGAGTAGAGTGTTTTAATACCGTAGATGTGTACCATTATTGTTGAATTTTATTGTTCAATGTATTCTTATGCATCCCTTGTTCAATGTATCATCGTTGTTCGTTCTATTTCTCTACATTTATGATTCTGAGTACTTTTTCTGGTGGTTTATTATATTATATAGTATTATGTTTTGCTGGTTGCTATATTCTTTGTTGATGTCCATGTCAGCTACCAAAATATGTTCACTCTGCAGAACACATTTTCTTAGCGATGAAAGGATGTTATGACACAGCATAACCAGTTAAGATTGGATACGCTGTGGTCATACATTAATTGTCAAATGTACCTTCATTACCATTATTACCATATATATTTTGGCCTATTTATACTGTAATGTCATTATATACACACATGCATGATACTGAATGTATATTCTTTTGTATATTTTTGTTATATTATGATGTGTTGTTAGTTTTTTTTTTTTTTTTTTTTTTTTTTTTTTTTTTTTTTTTTTTTTTTACATGCAAGCATGCGTATAATGTACAATAAAAACAGAACAAATAGAACAGAGAACAAAAGTACAAAGCACACACATGAACAATGACAAAGGAACAAATCAAGAGAAGACCAGCCAGAAGGGCTGACCACAAAACAAAAAATGCATATACAAACATAACACAAATATAAACACAGCGTAATACAAACATAAGGGAAACATAGAGGCGAGAAACATACAAAAGTCTGCTAACACCTCAAACACATAATGCACACATAACAAAGAGCACACCCCAACAGCCTGAAGGGCACACAATATGACAAGCAAGCGCACACGACATCCACAACCGAACAGGAACCGCACACCCCCCCACTAGCCATACAAGAAAACCCACAATACAAACCGGAGCACGCAGGAACCGGGAAACAATACCCACCCCACCAGGCAACACAAAATACACAGAAATCACTTGCGAGGAACCTCGAGAGAAATGTACTTCTCCGGGAAAAGATCATAAGGAGATTTCGCCTTGTAAGCTTCCCAGACTAGATCTTCAAGGTCGGTAGGGTTTTCGACCCCCCGCGCTCGAGCGGGTATCATAAACTCAGGAACATCTATATCTGGCGGCATCGGCCAATGCCTAAGGTCACTGACGCAAGTCGCATAACGAGGCTGGGGAGCGCCAACCACGCCCTTCGAGGAAGCAGATGACACCGGAGAAGCGGACGAGGGTCGCCGAGCCTGCCACGCCTTCGTCATCGGAGCAGGCGCCGGACGCTGAGACGATAGCACTTCCACGGATACCGCAGGAGACACGGAAGGGACTGCAGGAAACGGAAGAGGCGGCAAGACTGCTGCCGAGGAAACGGGTAATGAGGAAGGGGCCACAGAACATCCAGAGCGAGCATCCTTTCTCAACATCACTACCAGGCCACCCCGCTCACCACCAACTACAGCAGGGGGAACCACCGCCCACGAAGAACCGGAGCCATCCGACGCAGGCAACGCACCTGAAGCAGGACCCTCGGACACCGGACCAGAGGTTGAGGCCGAAACGCCGGCACCGGCATCCTCAGGCAAGTGTACCTCCGCCACCACCGTAGTGTGCACCACATCCGGAGCCACTCCACCGTCAACGGAAGGACGACACTCGTCGAATTCGCCAACATCAGCCCACGCAGAAGAACGCCGGGAACGCTTAGGCTCGGGCCGCACATCATCAGACCCGGAGGCAGACTCAGCGACCCGCGCAGCACCAACCGAGCGAACCGACGCACGCCGCAGCACGGCAGCCTCCTCAACCACACGGGGCACCAGGCCAGGCACAGGAGGGAAAGCCGGAACCACCTCAGCTCCCAGCACAGCCGGAACAGACGGCGAGGGCGCAGGGACCGGGACAGACACAGCAGAGGAAGAACTGGAAGACGAGGGGTCTGAGCATACGGCAGGCGGAAGAGGCTCAGGGACACCAGCCGGAGCACTAGGCGAGGACCCAACCTCTGGAAGAGATGCGGCAACAACAGGGGGGCGCAACAGGCGGAGCAACAGCTGCTACAGAGGGCACCTCCTCAGCCGAAGAGACGTCCATACCCACCGAATCATCCCCCACAGGAAGGGGCGGAAAATCCTCCTCACTGAAGAGATTCACTGGTGCAACAGGAGGCGCAGAACAGTCAGCAGCCTGATGGCCCAAAAGACCACAACGATAACACGTCCGCGGCTGACGGGCGTAAAACACCCGAACGTTGTACCCCATAAGGCGCACAGAGGACGGAATATCCGCCCGGAGTCTCATGCCCAGGGTGCGAATGTTAGACCTCACACCCTTAAGAGGACTAGAAGACACCACGTTCACTCTCACACTAACAACTGCGCCAAACCGGCCAAAATACCGCCGTAGCAGAGCCTCTGGAAACTCCAAGGGAGCCCCATGCACACTGATGTAAGTAAGTGCACCACTTCTATCCGAGAGGGTGACAGTGCCCGCACCATCCGGCAGGGGCAGAGTCCGCCCCTCGTATCGCCGGAGAAAATCGCGATACGCCACCTCCTCGGCAAACTTCACAATTGCCCTACGGGCCGTTACCAACTCGACCCCATAAATCGCAAACACAGGGACAGAGAGCATTTCACAAGCCAGGGCAATCTCCGGGTAACCAGCCCGCACAGAGAACTCTAGTCCCACAGACTGAGCCCGGACGACTGGGGGTAGAGGGACCCCCATCGTAACGCCACGTCAGCACAGGCGAGCAGAGACACACCCGCCCCCAACCAGCCGAAACGGGCAAACAACACCAAACTGCTGGAGCGCCGATGCAACACGTCCGCCCCTTACCGAAGCTAGGGCCAGACTCATGTGTTGTTAGTGATTGTTAATTACAGGCATCAGCCGGTGCTGCTACCGTCATTACCCCCCCCCTTCCCCCTTCCCTTCCCCTGCCTGTGTGACTGTGTCAGAGTTATCACCTCAGGTGGTGGTTGGTTGTTCTTTATTCTGATTTGTGAATATATGTATAATATTATGTTTTGTGTAGTGAAGATTTGCGTATGTTCCTGTGTCGTATAATATACAAAAGCATTTCTGGTATGTTTTCTGTTCTGTTTGTGTGGAGTTTATATTATGTGCAGTGTTGGTACTGTGAGTTGGCCGAGGTGTCAGCCTCACTGGTCTCTGGGTACTGTATGGGGTAATACACATAGTGTGTGCTCTCAGGAAATTGTATATATCTCTCTATTTACATATTACCAGTATGTAAGGAGGACTATTATTGGTGTGGATCAGTTCATCATAGTGTTTTCATGATAGTTATATGTGTAATTGTGTTGTTGATGACTCATGTTATTATCGGAGCCATTTGGGGACATTGTTATTAGCGTGCCTGTTTTGGACTTGAGCCTGGATGTCAGGCTCATTCACTGTGAGTGACAACATTGCTGGCTGCCAGGCTCATTCACTGAGTTGCTACCTGGATTTGCGTGTGGGAGGGTGCAGTTGGCATGTTGGCACCATGGGGGACCCCCCTCAACCCCCCTCCCTGTTGTGTGTGCCCAGTCTGTAGGCCTCGAGTTTTCTGATCGAGCGGGCTATTCTGAGGTGGGGTTAGTTCTGTGTGACATGCTGCGGGTCCCTGTGGGGGACCCCTGTTTATGGCATTGAGTTGGTGACTGCCCATAGGGTGGTTGTCAAGTTAACAACGGAGGTGTATCGGGCAGTTTTACGTCGTTATGAGGGGTGGACCTTGCCCCTGCCAGAAGGTGCAGGCACTGTGACTGTCTCCGATCGCAGTGGTGCTATCATGTATGTTAGCGTGCATGGGGTGCCCCTGGAATTCCCGGAAAGGCTGCTGAGGCGTTATTTCGGCCAGTTTGGAGCGGTTGTCAGTGTGCGGTTGCACCTGCTCTCCTCGGATCCGCTTAGGGGATGTGCGGTCAAACATTCTCACCCTGGGAATGAGGTTGCGGGCAGACATTCCGTCTCAAGTGAAGCTTCTGGGTTGTTACGTTAGGGTGCGTTATGCCCACCAGCCCCGTCCACGTTATCGTTGTGGCCTCTTGGGCCATCAGGCTGCTGGGTGTTCTGCACCTGCCGTCGCAGTCGTCAACCTCTTCCATGAGGTGGACTTCCTGCGGCTCCCTGTGGAGAAGGATTCGGTGGATGTGGACGACTCTTTGGCTGTTGCCGTGCCCCGTGTGTTGTCTGATTCACCTCCTGTTGCTGTCACCCCCTCCTCCGGAGGTTGTGTTGCCTGTTGTGCCTCCTGTTGCTGTTGCCTCTTCTCAGGAGGTTGTGTCACCGTCGGGTGTTCATGTTGTCCCGGATGCTCCCATGGTTCTTCCGGCTCCCTCGTCTTCCTGTTCTTCAATTGTGGTGCCTGTCACTGCGCCCTCGCCGTGTGCCCAGGCTATGCTGGGGTGGCTGTGGGGCCTCCTACTGTACTCGACCTGGTTCCCCGTGTGGTTGAGGGTGCTGCCGTCCTGCGGAGAGCGTCGGTTCGCCTGGCTTGTGTTGACCAGGTCTCTGGGTCGACATCTGGCTCTGATGATGTGCTGCCGATGCCCAAGCGTTCCCGGCGATCTTCTGCTTGGGCTGATGTGGGAGAATTCGACGATGGTGGGTCTTCCAGCGACGGTGGTGTGGTTCCGGTTGCGTAGCATTCTTTGGTGGTGGCGGAGGTCCATGTGCCTGTGGCTGCCAGTGTCGGTGTTTCGGACTTCCCTTCTGGTGTGGTGCATATGGAGCTTGCTTCCGGTGTGTTGCCTGCGTCGGATGGTTCCTATTCTGCGTGGGGGGTGGTTCCTTCTGCTGGTGAGCGTGGTGACCTGGTGATGGTGTTGAAAAGGCTGCTCGCTCTTGGGGTTCCATGCCCCCCAGCTTCGCCCCGTTTCATAGGCTGTGGTTTTGCCGCTTCTCCCGTCTCCGGCCGTATCTTCTGCATCTCCTGCGGTGTCAGGTGTGGTGTTCCCGTCTCGGTGGCCTTCATCTTCTCCTGTGCATCCGGTGGTGGGGCCGTCTCGGTGGCCTACATCAGCTTCTTCCATGTCTTCTGGTTCCAGGAAGGGGGTGGTTCGCTCTACCTTACCTCGTTATGCGACTACTGCTGCCCAGCTCCGGGAGCTGCTGCTTCCGCCTGATTTGGTGATTCCTGAGTTTATGAACCCCCTCCCTGAAGCACGGGGAATCGTTGTCCTACCGACTTGGAGTATTTAATATGGGGGACTATAAGCAGAAATATCCTCTTCGTGAGTTTCCTTTGAAATATTCGACTCGTATTGAGGTGTATCCTCCTTTCAAGTGATTTTCTTGTGTGCTATGTGTTGTGATGTTGTGTCCGATTGTGTGCGTGGATGTGCGGTGCGGTTGCGTGCGTATGCGGGAGTGTGGGTGGGCCAGGTTTGTTTTCCAGGCTCTTGCATACTCCGTGCTTGTTGTGTAGTAGTTGCTGCCCTTCGGGCTGCTTGTGTGGCCCTGCTTCTTTTTGTTCCAATTGTCATGTATTGCCACAGTTATTTTCCTTTTGTTTCTGTGTTCATTTTTGTGTTTATTTATTATTACTGTAGTTATGTATTTGAGCCTCTCCGTGTGGTTTCCGGGGCCAGTAGGCTTGTTTTGTGTTGTGCTTCAATGGTTGGGTTGTTGGGTGCGGGTTTGGGTACTTTGTAATTGTACTGATGTGCTTATTGTTGTTTTTGTTGTAGGACCTTCAGGCCGGTGTTTTATATATTTGATAATTTGTACTTTTGTGCTTTTCTGACTTTGTAATTTGTGATTTTGTGCTCTGTTTGTCTGTTCTCTTTGTATTGTACTTGTACACATGCTTGCCTGTACACTTAAAAATGAAAGATATGTATTGTACTGTTCTTTTTGTACTATCTTACATTATGTTTTGTTTTTGTTATCGGCCACGGTTCCACGGTGATTCGTGGAACAGTGATGGGGAACGGGTATCACAACAACATATAAGTTGGAAGTGAATATTATAAATATAGAATACTAGAAATATAAAATAGTGGCAAGAGGCGGCATCAGTGGTTATAAATCGGGTAACTGGAAACTGGTGACATCAACCTGGGTCACAAGAGGTCACCTGTACTGACCGGGGACCAGCCTCGCTACCTACGCTAAGTACCTGCCATAAAGTTTGAACAAAATAACATACATAATATTACAAATATACGGTATACATATAATATTATAAATATTAAACATATAAATATATATACATATGTATTGTTACAAATATGCAATATACATATAATATTATAAATATATAGATATATACAACAAAACAAGGCAATATGGGAGTTAATAAACAAATTTGTGGCCACTGTAACAACTTCTTAAAGACGAAGGTAACGGGAATTGAATGTTATATCTGTAAGACTAGATTCCATTCAGCTTGTACTGGAGTGAGTAACACTACGGCACTGAGAGCTGGCCACTTGCTCTGGGTGTGTAAAAATGACCTGCCAGCTTGGAATATCCTAAAAAACCTTCTAGATAACATGACGCATGATTGGAAAACATCATTCATTGGAAGCCTACCAGCCATCCAGAAGGAGTGGGAAAGGAACAACAATTCTAATATACAAGGGGCGGAGGCTATAGACAGGGATGAAACTGAGGCTGAAACTCAGGAAGTTGTAAACTCTGACTCAGTAGGCCAGGATGCAGATGACAGTAAACTAGAAAGTGTACCAGACAGCACTGACAGCTCGATAGGTGCAGACACCACGACGGTTCTCGATAGAGCAATTCAGAACAGAAGGGCAGACTTATGCAAATTTTATGCAAAGGGCATATGCAGACATAGATATGCTGGTAATAAGAAAGGATTAGAATGCAGTTACCAACATCCCAAAAAATGTTTAAATATGCTTAGGAAAGGTGAGTGTCGATTTGGATCAATATGTAGGTTTTTCCATCCTGACATGTGCCAAACCTCACTGGAGGACAGAAAATGCTATGACCTTAGCTGCCCACACTTTCACGTGAAAGGCACGGAACGCTACATAAAGAGTGGCAAGTAGGATAATGAAATTGGAGGAAACTCTATAAATTTTTTATACCAGACCGACAGAGAATTCAAAAGGAGCAGCATGGAGAATGCATGGAACTGGATGCCAGATCCACTTGCATTCCAGAATTACAGATACAATTACCCACCGAAAGGGAACTACAACTACGACAGAAAACTGCCCTACAACAATCAGTACTGGTCAGAACAAACTCATTATGTCCACGCATAATGGACTTGCCGAAAAAGTCTCCCATTCAAACTATCACTAATAGTGTAACCTCATTCATCTTTGCCAACATACAAGGACTGAAAACAAGAACAAACAACAAAGTACAGTTCATAAATGGCCTCCTCACGGAGTCAAATGCAGTATTTGGAGCTTTCACAGAAACTCATGCAGGGGAATTGTTGGACAGTGAGATCTGGATTCCAGGATATAACCTATACAGGTGTTATAGGAAAATTAGGTCACATGGAGGAGTGGGTCTGTATATTAGGGAAGACCTTGTATGCTCGGAGCTCCTAAACGTTACAAATGAGGTGGTAGAGGTACTGGGATTAAAAATAGAGAAAATAAATTTAGTGATTATACTAATATACAAACCGCCAGATGCAACGGCTGAGGAATTCACAGAACAAATAAGCAAAATAGAGAATAGCCTTGATAATTTGGAGAACCCGATACCTGATATTATCTTCCTAGGTGACTTCAACTTGCCTAGTCTCAGGTGGAAAATAGCAAACAATAATATTATCCCAGGAAATCTATCAGGAACTAACAAACCACAGATTAGAGAACTACTTAGATTCTGTGACAAATTTTCACTCAATCAGCAGATATCGGAGCCAACGAGAAATGAAAATATTCTTGATCTGGTCTTTACGAACAATGAAGACATTATCAGAGACATTACGATATCAGATACCACATACTCAGATCACAAACTCATTGAAGTGCAAACGATCATCAATACTCAGAATAGACCTAAAACGTTGATAAAGCGAGAGGGGCTATTCAGTAAATTCAATTTTAATAATAAAAGGATAGACTGGGAGATAATAAACAGGGAACTTACAAACATTCCATGGGGAACTGTTCTAAATAATACAAGTCCTACAGAAGGAATAGAAAAACTGACTTCAGAAGCGTATCAAGTCTGTCTGAAACATGTTCCTTTGAGGAAAGCCAGAAAGAGATGTAACGTAGAAAGAGAACGCAGACGACACTATAAACGCAGGAAAAAAATAACGGAACTGCTTATGCAGACACGAATTTCCCGTCAAAGAAGGAATAATTTTAATAGGAAGATTGAAGAAATCGAGCGGAAATTGAAACACTCATATGAAACTGAAGAAAGGCAGTTAGAACAGAAAGCAATTCAGGAAATAAAGAAAAATCCAAAATATTTCTTCTCATATGCGAAATCAAAAGCAAAAACCACTGCCAGTATTGGACCTATTCGTACAAGCGAAGGTTCATACACGGAGAATGACAAAGAAATTAGTGAAATCCTAAAAAAGCAATATGAGGACATGTTTAGCACTCCAATAAACAACATGAAGGTGGAAGATCCAGAAAATTTCTTTATGCGGGATATTCAAACCCCTATAAATATAACTGATATAAACACGAGCGCACTAAATTTTGACAAAGAAATTGAAAACATGCCCATGCACTCGGCCCCAGGTCCAGACTCATGGAATTCAATATTTATAAAGAAATGCAAAGTGCCGGTAGCACAGGCACTCAGTATAGTGTGGAGGAAGAGCTTGGACACGGGGGAGATACCAGATGCACTTAAAGTAGCAGACATAGCCCCTCTACACAAGGGAGGGAGCAAAGCATTGGCAAAAAATTATAGACCAGTTGCACTAACATCGCACATCATAAAAGTATTTGAGAGAGTGATTAGGAGTCAGGTCACCAATTTCATGGAGACCAATGACCTTCACAACCCAGGCCAACATGGATTTCGAGCGGGAAGATCGTGCCTCTCACAGTTACTTGAGCACTACGACAAAGTCACTGAGGCATTAGAAGAAAAACAGAATGCTGATGTGATATACACGGACTTCGCAAAGGCTTTCGATAAATGTGACCATGGCGTGATAGCACACAAAATGAAGTCAATGGGAATAACCGGTAAAGTGGGACGCTGGATACTCAGTTTTCTGTCAAACAGGACTCAGCGAGTAACTGTCAACCATATAAAATCTAGTCCAAGTGCAGTGAAAAGCTCTGTACCTCAGGGTACAGTCCTTGCATCGCTGCTTTTCCTTATTCTCATATCAGATAAAGACAAAAATACAAGTCACAGCTTCGTATCATCCTTTGCAGATGACACAAAAATCAGTATGAAAATTACTCGGCTAAGGACATTGAAAAACTTCAAGCTGATATTAATAAAGTTTTCGACTGGGCATCAGAAAATAACATGATGTTTAACAGTGATAAATTCCAGGTACTCAGGTACGGTAAAAATGAGGACCTTAAACATAATACAGAGTACAAAACACAATCAAATGTACCCATAGTAGGAAAACAGCATGTAAAGGATTTGGAAATAATAATGTTTGACGACCTAACGTTTAAGGAGCATAACCAAGCAAATATTGCGACAGCCAGAAAAATGATAGGATGGATTACGAGAACTTTCAAATCCAGGGATCCCATCACAATGGTTGTACTCTTCATGTGACTTGTGTTGTCCCGTCTTGAGTACTGCTCAGTACTCACTTCCCCCTTCAGAGCAGGAGAGATTGCCGAAATAGAGGGAATACAGAGAACATATACGGCACGCATAGACGCAATAAAGCACCTAAATTATTGGGATCGTCTCAAATCCCTCCAAATGTACTCACTAGAAAGAAGACGAGAGAGATACCAAATAATATACACCTAGGAGATACTGGAGGGCCAAGTACCAAATCTGCACAGTAAAATAACAACGTACTGGAGTGAACGACATGGAAGAAAATGTAGAATAGAACCAGTGAAGAGCAGAGGTGCCATAGGCACAATCAGAGAACACTGTATAAACATCAGAGGTCCGCGGTTGTTCAACGTCCTCCCAGCAAGCATAAGAAATATTGCCGGAACAACCGTGGACATTTTCAAGAGGAAACTAGATATATTCCTCCAAGGAGTGCCGGACCAACCGGGCTGTGGTGGGTATGTGGGCCTGGGGGCCGCTCCAAGCAACAGCCTGGTGGACCAAACTCTCACAAGTCGAGCCTGGCCTCGGGCCGGGCTTGGGGAGTAGAAGAACTCCCAGAACCCCATCAACCAGGTATCAACCAGGCCCTTCAGGCCGGTATTTTATGTGCTTTGTACTTTGTGATTTATGTTCTGACTTGGTTTGTTCTCGGTTTATTGTATTTATACGCATGCTTGCGTGTCTAGCGAGTGTTACCCTAATGTTTTGTCTAGCTAATGTTACCGCTCATGTTTTGTACTGTTATGTCTGTACTGGTTGTGTTGCGATTGTGTTTCTTGTTGATTTTGTTGTCAGCTCTTCAGGCCGGTACTTCGTATTATTGTAATTTTGTAATTTTGTACTTTCGTGATTTTGTAATTTGTGTTTGTGTTCTGTTTGTTTTGTTCTCGTTTTATTGTATTTATACGCATGCACGCATGTAAAAATAAAAAATAAATGTGTAATTGTGCTGTTGGTGACTCTTGCTATTATCGGAGCCATTTGGGGACATTGCCATCAGCGTGCCTGTGTGGACTTGAGCCAGGATGTCAGGCTGATTCACTGTGAGTGACAACATTGCTGGCTGCCAGGCTGATTCACTGCGAGTGACAACATTGCTGGCTGCCAGGCTCATTCATTGTGAGTGACAACAATGCTGGCTGCCAAGCTCATTCACTATGAGTGACAACATTGCTGGCTGCCAGGCTGATTCACTGTGAGTGACAACATTGCTGGCTGCCAGGCTGATTCACTGTGAGTGACAACAATGCTGGCTGCCAAGCTCATTCACTGTGAGTGACAACATTGCTGGGTGCCAGGATGATTCACTGTGAGTGACAACATTGCTGACTGCCAGGCTCATTCACTGTGAGTGACAACAATGCTGGCTGCCAAGCTCATTCACTGTGAGTGACAACATTGCTGGCTGCCAGGCTGATTCACTGTGAGTGACAACATTGCTGGCTGCCAGGCTGATTCACTGTGAGTGACAACAATGCTGGCTGCCAAGCTCATTCACTGTGAGTGACAACATTGCTGGCTGCCAGGATGATTCACTGTGAGTGACAACATAGCTGGCTGCCAGGCTCATTCACTGTGTGTGACAACATTGCTGGGTGCCAAGCTCATTCATTGTCACAGAAAAAAACAAGATAAAGTCACAAAGAAAGCAAAATTTTCCTTTATAATTATATATCATTACGTTTCATGTAAAAGTGGAGGCATACCTGGAGATGTGGGCTGGAAGACCTGTCTTCAGTGCTGGCTGATTTGAGATTGAATGCTGCACACTTGTATAGCAGGTGTGTAGCCTTTTCTATCGCATCTGCACCCAAGATTACAATTGATTATTGAAATTCAATTTCTCCAACACCTGCATTATATACAAATATATATATATTGGTTTCTTTGTAGAAAAAACATGCTCCCAATATATATATTATATATATATATATATATATATATATATATATATATATATATATATATATATATATATATATATATATATATGTGTGTGTGTGTGTGTGTGTGTGTGTGTGTGTGTGTGTGTGTGTGTGTGTGTGTGTGTGTGTGTGTATGTGTGTATGTAAATCACGAAAATTAACAGGTGATGAAAAATGTGACAGTGTCAGACCAAGGAGGAAGAATTGAAACAGGAATTTCGTTAAGTACTTTCATATATTAATACACTTTCAGAAGGAAATGAATTTTCTTCAGAAATTTCCTTTTGATGATGTATTAATATATGAAAATACTTAAGGAAATTCCAGTTTCAGTTGAACAAATCCATAAAAGCCGTCACGAGGATTCGAACCTGCGTCCAAAAGCATCCCAGACGCTACCTTAATCGAATGAGTTACGACATGGTCAAAAGAGTTGAAACCGAAGTTCTACTAAACTTACTGGATCCTGCAGTCTCTCCGAGACAAACCAGGGTTCTACACAACTCCCCCCATGCACTCGAGCTATGTCAATAGGCCGTTCTCCTATGCTCTTGGACGTAGGTTCGAATCTGCGTCACAGCTCTTGTGGATTTGTTCATTTGATGCATCACGTTATTGTGATTTCTGTGTGTAATGAAGTAAGAGCGAAGAGGGAGAACGGCCTATTGACATAGCTCGAGTGCATGGGGGAGTTGTGTAAAACCCTGGTTTGTCTCGGAGAGACTGTAGAATCCAGTAATTTATATATATATATATATATATATATATATATATATATATATATATATATATATATATATATATATATATAAATATATATATATATATATATATATATATATATATATATATATATATATATATATATATATATATATATATATATATATATATGCAAACAAGTTTGAATGGTCCTTAAGCATATATGCGAATGAGAACTCCACACCCCAGAAGTGACTTGAACCTGGACCACCAGGAGCACATTGCAACTGGAGTACACGGTGCCTTAAACTGCTCGACCATCAGTGACTAGACAAAAGGTGATGATAGCCGAGGTTATTGTGCACGCCTCATAGTTATGTGCACGTCTCATAGTTATGTGCACGCCTCATAGTTATGTGCATGTCTCATAGTTATGTGCACACCTCATAGTTATGTGCATGTCTCATAGTTATGTGCATGTCTCATAGTTATGTACACGCCTCATAGTTATGTGCACGCCTCATAGTTATGTGCACGCCTCATAGTTATATGCATGTCTCATAGTTATGTGCATGCCTCATAGTTATGTGCACGCTTAATAGTTATGTGCACGCCTCATAGTTATGTGCACGCCTCATAGTTATGTGCACGCCTCATAGTTATGTACACGCTTGTTACGGACCCGAGTCCATCGTCGGAGCACGGAGCAGTGACGACAACGCCATCTGTGAGTCCGCTCCCGAAACCCCCTCCAAGTGTACGACGCCATCTAGTGGTGACAGGATATGCCGGCAATAGGCGCTGGATTCCCATCTTAATTGACTTGTGGAGTAGTCGCTGCTGACCTCTGGTGAGGTAGTGCTTAGACAGTGAACGCCATCTATGGAGTGAAGAGGTGGACGTTTCTGTCTAAACTAGTAAGTGATGTTTCCTAGTGGTCCCAGGTAGTGTTCCTGTATACTAATGACGTGTCTGCTTGCAGAGTCGACCTGGGACTGCTATATTGGACGATGGATCAGTCTATCCAAGGTCTCTTCACCAGTCTGCTTTGAAGAAGCTGTGAGCCACCCCCGGATGAACTCTGTTGAGTGTACAATAGCCTGCCTGAGGAGTGGCAGTGTCGGGGATCGCTTTATCGGAGGTTGGCTGGTGGAAGAGACCACCCGCTGGGGTGCGGTATGAGGAGAGTGACCAGCGAGTCATACGAGGCTCCTGGGTAGGGCTCGCAACCCTAGCATCAGTCGTAGAGTGGCCGAAACAGCGAAGCTGATCAGGTACCTGCCAGCTACAGGCTGGATTGTGGTTGAAGGCCATCACGACGAAGCACCCAGTGGGACTGTGATTTGGCTGGCCTGTGGCCAGGGTAGATTCGTAGTAGTCATCGTGGGCCACGGAAGAAGGAACCAGGGCTACCCAGAGTGAGCGTGACAGAGTGTCAAGTGTCTTCAGAGGAAGACTAAAACTTTATATAATAGTGTAGTAATAATTCCTGCGTCTTTTTACATATGGTGGTTTCCTATCACATCTTTTCAGATGTGATAGGAAACACCGGCTTCAGGGTGGGGTCAGCCTCTACATCAAAGACACACTCATCTGTACTGAGCTGCTAAACACCTCAAATGATATGGTGGAAGTGCTGATAATCAAAATAGAGATTCTAAATGTAGTTATTGTCCTTGTATATAAGTCACCGGAGGCAAACCCTCAGCAGTTTAAAGACCAACTAATGAAAATAGAACACTGCTTGGAAAACCTCACAAATCCAGCTCCGAACATCATCCTGCTTGGGGACTTCAACCTACGGCACCTGAAATGGAAGCACCTGGCTAATCCAGTAATATCAGAGAGAATACCAGGAAGTAGCCTAAATGAACAGGCACATGCAAATGACCTGCTACGGATGTGCGACAGGTTTGCCTTAAACCAGCAAATAGTAGAACCAACTAGGAAGGAGAACACGCTGGACCTCATTTTCACTAATAATGATGAATTGATCAGGAACATAATGATTACAAATACCTGTTACTCAGATCACAACTTAATTGAAGTTATGACAACCATGGGGAGTAGACCTTCAAAACCAGTCCAGATTCCCGGTGGAGGAGATTTCAGCAAATTCAACTTCAATAATAAACAGATAAACTGGGAGCAAATAAACCAGGACTTCACAGAAATAAACTGGGAAGAACAGCTAGAAAATGCAAACCTGAACCAGTGCTTGGAAAAAATAAGCTCAGTAGCACTAGAAATATGTTCAAACCGCATACCCCTAAGAAAAAAGAGGAAGAGATGCAGATTGGAACGGGAACGTCGTTCCCTATATAGGCGAAGAAAACGAATCGCGGAACAACTTGAGAGTCGCACCCTATCTCAAGAACGGCGAAGAAGGTTAGGTAAAGAAATAGAAACAATTGAACGCAAGCTACAAGAATCATACAAAACCCAGGAGAGGCAAAGAGAGGAAAAGGCCATCAGTGAAATAGAGAGAAATCCGAAATATTTTTTCTCCTATGCAAAATCAAAATAAAAAACCACATCTAGTATCGGGCCCCCGCGAAAGGGAGATGGAACTTTCACCGATGACAACAAAGAAATGAGCGAGCTACTGAGGAAGCAGTACGACTCTGTTTTCAGTGAGCCATTAAACGCACTAAAGATTGATAACCCAAATGAATTTTTCATGGATATGACACCAACATCAAATCATATATCAGACGTCACCCTATCCCCACTGGATTTTGAAGAAGCCATAAACAGTATGCCTATGCACTCTGCACCAGGCCCGGATTCTTGGAACACCATATTCATCAAGAACTGTAAAAAACCCTTATCGCAGGCCCTCCACATTCTGTGGAGACAAAGCCTAGATACTGGCGTTATTCCTGATATACTAAAAACAGCAGACATAGCACCACTTCATAAAGGAGGAAATATGGCAGAGGCAAAAAATTACAGACCGATAGCACTAACATCGCACATTATAAAAAATGTTGAGAGTGCTAAGAAGTAAGATCACAAAATACATGGAATCACAGCATCTCCCTAACCCCGGACAACATGGTTTCAGAACAGGGCGCTCTTGCCTGTCGCAGTTGCTGGACCACTATGATATGGCATTAGATGCTATGGAAGACAAACAAAACGCTGATGTAATTTACACAGATTTCGCAAAAGCTTTTGATAAATGTGACCATGGCGTTATTGCACATAAAATGCGTTCAAAAGGAATTACCGGAAAAATAGGCAGATGGATCTACAATTTCCTGACCAACAGAACCCAATGTGTAATAGTCAACAAAATAAAATCCAGCCCATCAACTGTGAAAAGCTCAGTCCCCAGGGTACTGTGCTTGCTCCAGTACTTTTTCTCATCCTCATATCGGACATAGACAAGAACACAACCTATAGCACTGTATCATCCTTTGCAGATGACACTAGGATCTTCATGAGAGTAGGCAACATAGAGGACACGGCAAACCTCCAGTCAGATGTAGATCAGGTCTTTCTATGGGCTACAGAAAATAATAAGGTGTTTAACGAAGATAAGTTCCAGCTCATGCGCTATGGAAAAAATGAAAATATAAAAACGGAAACCAGGTACAAAACTCAGGCAAATCATAACATAGAACGTAAAGGCAATGTAAAGGATCTGGGTGTACTCATGTCGGAAGACCTTACCTTTAAAGAACACAATAAAGTATCCGTCACAACTGCAAGAAAAATGACAGGTTGGATAAAAAGAACTTTTCACACTAGAGATGCTATACCGATGATGACACTTTTCAAAACGCTTGTGCTCTCTAGAGTGGAGTACTGCTGCACAATAACAGCCCCTTTCAAAGCTGGATAAATTGCTGACCTGGAGAGCGTGCAGAGATCCTTTACTGCTAGAATCCACTCAGTAAAACACCTAAACTATTGGGACCGACTAAAGAGCCTAAATCTGTACCCCCTTGAGCGCAGGCGGGAGAGATACATAATAATTTACACGTGGAAAATATTAGAGAGGCTGGTCCCAAACCTGCACACAGAAATAACATCACATGAGACCAGAAGACATGGCAGGATGTGCAGATTACCCCAGTTGAAAAGCAGAGGTGCAACAGGTACACTGAGAGAGAACTCTATCAACATCAGAGGCCCGAGACTGTTCAACACGCTTCCACTACACATAAGGGACATAACTGGCAGTCCTCTCACAGTGTTCAAGAGAGAACTATCAACATCAGAGGCCCGAGACTGTTCAACACGCTTCCGCTACACATAAGGGACATAACTGGCAATCCCCTCACAGTGTTCAAGAGAAAACTGGATAAGCACCTCCAAAGGATACCTGATCAACCAGGCTGTGACTCATATGTCAGGCTGCGAGCAGCCGCGTCCAACAGCCTGGTTGATCAGTCCAGCAACCAGGAGGCCTGGTCGATGACCGGGCCGCGGGGACGCTAAGCCCCGGAAGCACCTCAAGGTAAGGTGGGAATATATATATTTGTATATATATATATATATATATATATATATATATATATATATATATATATATATATATATATTGTGACGATAATCTCCTTCAAGAGATTGAGCCTGCTCTTCCCTCCACAATTACGTCGTTAAAACTATATAAAACTACAATGGAAGAAATGTCCAACAACGACAACAACACCAGCAAGGTTTGCCAGAGCGCAAAACGTATGCAGCCAGAGACACCTGTTCAGACTCAAACCGCCAAACTACCTGTTGATCGCTGCCGGCTCCTCGCTGATTGGTCGCCGGTCTGGCTGCAACTGCACTCGCCCCCCCCATACTACTTGATGTCTGGGGTCGCCACGACCTCAGACCTCAGAATATTCAGTGCTTCCACGGTTACCACTCCTCCCGGCTAGACGTTAGCGTGTACTGAGAGAGGTGGTAGCTTAAAGCCAATATTCCAGCACCTCACATTTATTTTGTATTGCACTTCTTGTTATTTTGTCTTAACGTAACTTTTCATTGTGTCATTTAATTATTCTTATTATTTTGATTGATTGATTTTATTATAAGAATTTGTTTGTCCCTTTTATTCATGTTTTGATTTATTTAACGTAATTAAAATTTCATTGTTAAAGTTTACTTGTGTTTTGTGTGTCTTCTCCTTACCTTACCACAGACGAAGTTCCAGTTTTTTCTATTTTTTTTTATAACTATGTGACGAGGCCATACCCCTAGCCTTAAACAGCCGAACACCAACGCGTTACCGTCACAAGTTATATGGGGGCCTGTCCGGGATGCTTCACTCAGGTACTGGTGCCAAGTGGTAATTTATGGTAAGCGTATTTAACTTTGTTAACGTAGCTTTACTATTTTTCATATTCAATTTCATTTTTTATAAGGTGCGGTGTATTGTGCATTACGAGAGTAACATATAGTGAAGGTGAGACAACTTTGGATTATGTGGTGACTGTAGGCCGCAGTCATACTCTTAATTGGTCATCTCTCCCTCCGTGTTATTACTTGTGTTTACCATCTATGTCCCTTGAATATTTCTCATTTTGACAGATCATCATATTGGTACCCTGGTACTGTGGTCTGCCCCGGGTCAAGAGTACCCAATCTTCTGCAATCTGGCTGTAGGAGGACAAAGAGGGCCATAGTTCCTCTAGCTCGAACTTTAGTTGCTGAATTGGGACCTCAGCAGCAGTTCTCGTCACCAGTTGACACCTCGCACCCCTACACGTCAGTCAGAGATGATGATACATACAACGGTAGGGAATTAGCTTACTTTTCAGAGCACAAAAGTTTGCTAATTCTGTAAGTATCATATTAAATTCAGTAGGGAAAACTTGCTTTATGTCCTATAGAGACTTGGCAAGGTATGCCTACATCCTTGGACTACCAATTTTACTTTTGAAGCATTTAACTGTTTCATTTGTTTTCGAAACTCTGTTTCATTTGTTAGTAGGATTTTCTTGCCCTTATCCTCTTACATGAGTACCGGGTACAAGATTTCCTGCGCCCTTGATTTAATTTAATCATTTAATATCTTTTACTTAACTTTAATTGTTAAAGATCTCACAGGATAGGTACCAGTTGCCACGTTGTCCTGTTTCTGACATTCACTATTGAATATTCGTGTACCTTTATTTGCTAATTTCACCATGTTTCATCTCCAAGCTTTCCATGCAAATCCAGCAGGTGAAATAGGGACTTTAAGTCGTGCCAAGAAGACTGAATTACAAACTCTTGCACATGAGTATCAACTAGAAGTTCCCTACCAAGCCAACAAAATTGACCTACACAACCTGTTGCTGGATTACTATTTAGAGCAAGGTAAGATAGACTCTGAAACTCATGAAACTTACTATATTACAGATAAAACTGATTTGGCGACGATGAAACTCAAACTAGAGCTGGCCAAGATTGAAGAACGAACAGCTGCCATATGGAGGGAAGAACAAGAACGAGAAATCACCCTCAGAGAACGCGAAGCTGCTTTGAGGAGAGACGAACAAGAACGTGAAATCGCCCTCAAGGAACGTGAGTTTGCACTACTCCGTGAACGGGAACGAGAACAGCTTGAAACCAAACAACGCGAGTTGGAGATGCAACGCGAACATGACAAGCAACAAGCGACTCTGGCTCTTGAGTGTCGTCAACGAGAATACACGTTGGAAACTTCCCACCTCGCTCAACGCCAGCAAGCTACTGCCAATCTTCCCGTCAGTTTTAATATATCACATGCAAGTAAGTTAATGCCATCCTTTGTAGAAGCAGAAGTTGACGTGTTTTTCACCACCTTTGAAACCCTTGCTAATCAACTCAGTTGGCCTGTCGACCAATGGGCCACACTTCTCAGAGTCCATCTTACAGGTAGAGCTGCAGTCACACTCAGTACTTTGGCGTCTGAGAATGACTACCACACTCTGAAACAAGCAGTGTTGGACGCCTACCTACTTTCCACCGAAAGTTATAGAAGGAAATTCCGTGACCACCTGAAGGCAAGTACCACTACCTTCCTTGAGTTTGCTAACACGAAACGGAGGTATTTCATGAAATGGCTGGAAGCAGCACATGTCTCTACTTTTACAGAACTCGTCAACCTGATGCTTGTTGAAGAATTCTTGAGACGTGTGCCGCCTCCTGTCCGCCTCTACTTAGCAGATAAAGAAGAAACCGACTACCTGAAGTGTGCTAAGTCGGCTGACACTTACAGCCTCATCCACCGGCTGACACCCGAACCATCCTCCAGTAAGAAGTCGTGGTACAGTTACGAGAAGGTGAGCCCCGATCAAGCTGGTTCACAACTGTACTGCAAGTATTGTAGACTCTATGGACATACCATAGACAAGTGTGGTAAGTCTCAATACAAGGGAACCACTGACCAACAAAGACCCAAACCAACTCCTCCTAAGTCCGGTAAGCCTGTGATGAATGTTGGTGTTAATGTTAATGATCTTTCTCTTTTCAGTAACCACCTGTATACTGGAACTGTCTCTGCCAACGGTTCAAATCCGGAGGGACGTTTCAAATTGAAGATCTTGAGGGACACAGCGGCTCTACAATCGATCATCTTGAAGTCGGCTGTGCCCAACATCACCTACACCAGAGAAACTGTCTTCATCACTGACCTCACTGCTACCACTCCATACCCTCTCGCCAGAGTCCACCTGGATTGTCCCTACGTGAACGGGGAAGTCCAAGTCGCCGTCAGGGAAAAGCCTTTTCCCATGCCTGGAGTGCAACTTCTCCTAGGCAACGACTTGGCAGAAGACCTGCAACCGACCAACCTCATCGTCATGGACAAACCCCAGGTGTGTAACTCTGTGCCAATAAACCCTATTCTAGAGTATGTTCCAGCAGAGGTTCAAGAGTGATGAAGTTTCTCCTCCGGTTCTCGTGACCACCCGTGCACAAGCCGCACGTCCACAGCCAGCTGACTCTACTGCTACCGCTGTCCCTCAAGACCCTCAGAAACTCCCCCCGCATCTGACCAAGTTGGAGTTCCGTAAGTTGCAGAGGGAAGATCTTACTTTAACACCATTGTTTTTCCAGGCTGAGACTCAACCCGACAGTATTCCTGGGTTCTTCCTACTGTCTTCATCACTGACCTCACTGCTACCACTCCATACCCTCTCGCCAGAGTCCACCTGGATTGTCCCTACGTGAACGGGGAAGTCCAAGTCGCCGTCAGGGAAAAGCCTTTTCCCATGCCTGGAGTGCAACTTCTCCTAGGCAACGACTTGGCAGAAGACCTGCAACCGACCAACCTCATCGTCATGGACAAACCCCAGGTGTGTAACTCTGTGCCAATAAACCCTATTCTAGAGTATGTTCCAGCAGAGGTTCAAGAGTGATGAAGTTTCTCCTCCGGTTCTCGTGACCACCCGTGCACAAGCCGCACGTCCACAGCCAGCTGACTCTACTGCTACCGCTGTCCCTCAAGACCCTCAGAAACTCCCCCCGCATCTGACCAAGTTGGAGTTCCGTAAGTTGCAGAGGGAAGATCTTACTTTAACACCATTGTTTTTCCAGGCTGAGACTCAACCCGACAGTATTCCTGGGTTCTTCCTAGAGAACGACTTACTCTACCGCAGATATAGACCCAGTAAACTGAAGGAGGACGATTGGGCCAACATAGAACAACTTGTGATTCCTACCAGCCTGCGGCCCACTATTCTACACCTGGCCCACGGAGCATTCTCCCACTACGGCTTCAACAAGACTTACCATGGAATTCGTCAAGACTACTACTGGCCAGGTATGGTAAATAACGTCAAACAGTACGTAAAACAGTGTCATACATGTCAGATGGCAGGCAAACCGAACATCTCCATTCCCAGAGCGCCACTGATTCCCATACAGGTGCCTGCGGAACCTTTCCACAGACTCATAATAGACTGTGTTGGTCCTTTACCTCGGTCCAGTTCAGGTAACGCCTACATCCTAACCATCCTGTGTCCTACCACCAGATTTCCCATAGCAGTTCCAGTGAAGAACATCACGGCTGCTACGGTTATAAAACATCTATTGAAGATCTTCACTCAATACGGATTTCCCAGGGAGATTCAAAGCGACTGTGGTATCAACTTCACCAGTGATCTCTTCAAAAGGACACTGGAGGAGTTCAACATCAAACAGGTATTGTCCAGCCCCTATCATCCTGCTTCACAGGGTTCTCTTGAACGTAGTCATCAGACCATCAAAGCACTCTTGAAAAAGTTTTGTAGTGAAACCTCGAAGGATTGGGATAAGCAGATTGACCTTATAATGTGTATTTTCAGAAGTCTCCCCAATGAGTCCCTAGGAGTATCTCCTTATGAGATGCTCTACGGCCGTAAGTGCCGTACTCCCCTTAAGGCTTTCAAAGACTCTCTCCGAGATGCCACCTTCAGTGAGCATCAGAATGTGCCCCAGTTTCTTCAAAACCTTCAACACATTCTAGAGAGAGTCCACCGCTTTGCCCATGATAATCTATTGAAAGCCCAGGAGAAGATGAAAACTCATTACAACCAGACCAGCAAAGTACGAAAATTCAAGCCGGGAGACTTCATCCTTGCATATTTCCCTATCCCAGGTTCACCTTTACAAAACAGGTTTTCAGGACCCTACTGCGTCAAAGAGTGCAGGAATAATAACAACTACGTAATAGAGACTCCAGATAGGCGGCGGAAGACCCAGCTGTGCCACGTCAACCTCCTGAAGCAATATAATGGTACTCCTCCCACTGTCCTAATTAACTATTCCACCTTCACAGAACCCTACATCCACAGTGAGACCTTCCCAGCTTCTCCTCCCGAAAGCACTGACAAGGAGTCAGCGCTTTCTAATTCCGAAATCCTTAATGATCTTCCCAAATACTTTCAGGATAATAATCGTGCTCCTTTACCCTCTTCTAATTCCACTCTCACCTCGTCAGATAAGCCCTTCATCCTCCATGTCGACGCCAATGGTACCGACGTTGGTGGTGTCGTGATGCAGCAACGAGGCGAGAAGAATACACCTGTCAGCGACTACTGCTACAAGGAACTACGGAACAATTGGCAAGGAGCTACTCTTCCTCATCCTGAAGCTTCAGCACTTCACTCCACACCTGAAAAGTGCTCGGTCCACCATCAACACGGACCACACCACCCTACACCTCCTGCAGCACGCCCACTTCTCATCTCAACGTCTTCTACTATGGGCTTGCTAACTGCAGAAATTCAACCTGGAGACACGCTATACCAAGAGTCTGACAACATCTTAGCCCATGATCTCTCCAGAGTTTATGAAGTAGAAGCAACTCCATCCATTACTCCACAACATAACGACGTACTTCTTCCAGAACCGCAGGCTTCGGGGGAGAGATGTGACGATAATCTCCTTCAAGAGATTGAGCCTGCTCTTCCCTCCACAATTACGTCGTTAAAACTATATAAAACTACTATGGAAGAAATGTCCAACAACGACAACAACACCAGCAAGGTTTGCCAGAGCGCAAAACGTATGCAGCCAGAGACACCTGTTCAGACTCAAACCGCCAAACTACCTGTTGATCGCTGCCGGCTCCTCGCTGATTGGTCGCCGGTCTGGCTGCAACTGCACTCGCCCCCCCCATACTACTTGATGTCTGGGGTCGCCACGACCTCAGACCTCAGAATATTCAGTGCTTCCACGGTTACCACTCCTCCCGGCTAGACGTTAGCGTGTACTGAGAGAGGTGGTAGCTTAAAGCCAATATTCCAGCACCTCACATTTATTTTGTATTGCACTTCTTGTTATTTTGTCTTAACGTAACTTTTCATTGTGTCATTTAATTATTCTTATTATTTTGATTGATTGATTTTATTATAAGAATTTGTTTGTCCCTTTTATTCATGTTTTGATTTATTTAACGTAATTAAAAATTTCATTGTTAAAGTTTACTTGTGTTTTGTGTGTCTTCTCCTTACCTTACCACAGACGAAGTTCCAGTTTTTTCTATTTTTTTTTTATAACTATGTGACGAGGCCATACCCCTAGCCTTAAACAGCCGAACACCAACGCGTTACCGTCACAATATATATATATATATATATATATATATATATATATATATATATATATATATATATATATATATATATATATATATATATATATATATATATATATATATATATATATATATATGTCGTACCTAATAGCCAGAACGCACTTCTCAGCCTACTATGCAAGGCCCGATTTGCCTAATAAGCCAAGTTTTCATGAACTAATGCTTTTTCGACTACCTAACCTAACATTTTCGGCTACCTAACCTAACCTATAAAGATAGGTTAGGTTAGGTTAGGTAGGGTTGGTTAGGTTCGGTCATATATCTATGTTAATTTTAACTTCAATAAAAAAAAATTGACCTCATACATAATGAAATGGGTAGCTTTATCATTTCATAAGAAAAAAATTAGAGAAAATATATTAATTCAGGAAAACTAGGCTTATTAGGCAAATCGGGCCTTGAATAGTAGGCCAAAAAGTGCATTCTGGCTACTAGGTACGACATATATATATATATATATATATATATATATATATATATATATATATATATATATATATATATATATATATATATATATATATATATATATATATATAAATATATATATATATATAATGTAAAGGGTATAAAGGAATATATATAAGAGAATATACATATCAGAAAACTGGAGTATTTGTGTACCTCCCCTATTGTTTTAACTTGCGTTACGGGGCTCACCCCTTGAAAGCCTCTACTAACTTGGGGCCGGATTCCCAAACTCTACTACCATCAGAGAAGAACCCGGTTGCGTCCCAGTAGGGTCGTAACAACGCCTCATAGTTATGTGCATGCCTCATAGTTATGTACACGCCTCATAGTTATGTGCATGTCTCATAGTTATGTGCACGCCTCATAGTTATGTGCACGCCTCAGTAGTTATGTGCATGCCTCATAGTTATGTGCACGCCTCATAGTTATGTGCACGCCTCATAGTTATGTGCACGCCTCATAGTTATGTGCACGCCTCAGTAGTTATGTGCACGCCTCATAGTTATGTGCACGCCTCAGTAGTTATGTGCACGCCTCATAGTTATGTGCACGCCTCATATTTATGTGCACGCCTCATAGTTATGTGCACGCCTCATAGTTATGTGCACGCCTCATAGTTATGTGCACGCCTCAGTAGTTATGTGCACGCCTCATAGTTATGTGCACGCCTCATAGTTATGTGCACGCCTCATAGTTATGTGCACGCCTCATAGTTATGTACACGCCTCATAGTTATGTGCATGCCTCATAGTTTGTGCACGCCTCATAGTTATGTGCACGCCTCAGTAGTTATGTGCACGCCTCATAATTAATGATAATTGTAACTAGTATCAAATCACTTGCACCGCGAGTCTATGAATTATACTACACTGAAGGTAACTTGTTTAGTAATACATAAATTATTTTCAGTGTTTTTCAGTCTTAAATTAGTAATACTTAACTTAAAATTATTTTCAGTGTGTGACCTTTACAGAATAATAGAAGAGTTGATATTAATGATTTTAGTCTTTGCAGCATTATTTATTAATTCAGATTTATAGATAAATTTAGATTTATCTATAAATGGCACAATTTTGGCATAATATATATGATTTATTGATGTATTTTGCGTCCCTTCACGTTACTCACTATACAAAGATGAACGTCCAGAGATATTTAGACCAAGTTATATATATGAACTGTGGCAACTTCTCTTAGTATCCTGATTTTGTTACTTGCTCCCAACAAGTGATTTGTTTCAAACATTTTGTAGTAATAAACAATAGATTTGCTTGTTCCTGTTTGCACCCATCTGTTGTCTTCAACTCTCATTTAATTATATTTTTATAATCTTATCTGATAGCCCAAACCTACGTCCAACATGTTTTTATTTACTTATTGCTTACAAAGAGCATCAACTTTATTAGGTTCTTGCAGCCTAGTCTGTGAGAGGATCCATTATAATTGGACCTTATCCTCTTATTAGGTATCCATAGGTAAGTTAAGATAATTATCAGGAGAGAGTGGTAACCCTTAAGAACTATATAGGACTTGGAATGGATATGAGGATAAAGATTTAGGTGTCGGAAAATCCGACACAATTTAATAATAATATCATACAGACAGATAAGAGCTGTGTTGTATAAACAAGTTACCCATAGAAAACGTAACTTGTAGTGGAATTACCGTCTAAAGAAAACGGGATATCATCACCACATACTATTATAATTCACCACCTATTATGGTGGGAATTATTCTTAAATACATTAGTCTTTGGACTTTACCATCATAAAAACATCTCATATAAATTAACTTAATTATCAATATTAAAGTAGAGTAAATGTGACCCTTCTATCACTTTCTGACATTTGGACAATGTAGGCCAGGCGTCAGGGAGGAAGGAGGGCAGCATTGTTGTGTTACCTCCGAGACGTGTGGAGCAAATTCGGCTCCTATCATATCTGGACAATGTCGGCCAGTAGCGTCAATAGTATGGAGTGTTAGACATTGTTGAGACTAGACCAAAGGCTCACACGGGAGCAAATTCGGCTCCTGTTAATTTACTTGGACGTAGTGTTATGGAAACTAAAGGTGTACCATTATCAACACGCTGTCTACAAATTCAAGTTAAGTGTCTATCCGAAACCCGTTTATCATTCATTTATGGCCATTAATGTCAGGATATAGGGTGATCCAGTTAGATCACGAAATCGCCTCAAACTAAAGGTAATTAAGCCAGGTCTTTATGTTCCATGTATAGTGTTTTCTCTGATATACTTGTCATATATAGGATTTTGGCTTTACAGCTAGCGCCCTTTTGACAGGTCAAGACGAGGAAGCAAGATTTTGTGCACCAGTTACTGGGTGATGGAAGCTACCTCAAAGAGGATAATTTGGTGTCTACACCCTAGTTATACCTGGTGTACTAACCTGCTGTACTATAAGATAAGGAACCTCTTCAATGTATGTAGTCTATTACTGTAGTTTGATTGGTTGCATATATATTCAATTAATATAAACCCCCCTAATGTGTAGAGGATCGATTTGTGAGATTATGAGATTATTGCAGAAATACAGTCCACTTATCATTATACAAATTGCTATCGAAGTATATAAATTAACGTAAATATAAATTCATATAAATTAAATAAATATAAATCTCACAGGTCGGTTCCCACATTATTTGGACCTTCGGAACCGGAATATTTGGTCCTTTGAACCCACATTTGGTCATCTTAGTACCGGATGAACCAGTTAACCAGTGGATTCATTAAATATACTAGTGCAGTGTTATTTAAACAAAGCCAGCAGTCAATGACGGCGGCGTTGACTCGTGCGAGTTCACGAGCCCCGCTCAGTTCAGATCAGCTTCGTCAGCGGTTTCATGCACACCCACAGATATTGGTGGCGTGTTATTCTGTGAAATGACAGCGCTAATATAGAAGCCAGCCAAATTAGTGACTGTGTCTTCGCGAGATTGTTCACGGAATTCGTGGGGTTACATTTCGCGAGAGATTATCTACGAATTTTGTGGACTTTATTTCGCGAGGTCACTAATAATATTTAATACTTCTAGATAATATTAGAAGTTTAATAGAGGCTAATTAAGAGGCTATTATCAATAATTGTGTATATTATTTCTCCAAAATAGAGAATTATTTAATATATATTGCACTAGTGATCACAGTATAATATTTACTAATTGCCAACCCACAACAGGGTAGGATATGACTAGTTGAACTATTATCGTTCATCCTAGTCCCATTATTACCATAGTCAGTTGTACTATATTGATCAACCTAACACCATTAATGAATGGTCCAGACCCTATTTTGGGTGTAATTT
The DNA here is from genome assembly GCF_040958095.1 of Procambarus clarkii. NCBI lineage: Eukaryota > Metazoa > Arthropoda > Malacostraca > Decapoda > Cambaridae > Procambarus > Procambarus clarkii. The sequence goes on along the minus strand of NC_091151.1, from coordinate 22,573,740 downwards.
TTATCAACTCGAATTGAGTTGTATATATAATAATTTACTTATGATCATTACACCTTTGAGTGATTAATTAGTGTCTCTTCCATCCTAGGGTGATATAGAGGAGCTAACCTAAAGGTACTTCCAGTGACACTGGTTTATCACTCAAATCATTAGTGTGTATGATTGTATATATATATAATGTGTATTAATTTTAAGTGCTAACCTCTAGTAGAGGTAGGATTATTGCCTAGTGAGTGCAGAATTTACCCTAGGCTACCATCAGTGTTTGTTCAGTATTATGAGCGACCCAAGTACAAGTCCCACAAGGCTTCACCAACGAGCCAGTATGGATAATGCAGGGAGAATGAAAAGAACCCTTGCAGGTCTTAAAGGCCACTTAACAAGACAGATCAAGAAATGTGAAGATTTGTCACAACAATCTCAAGTTGATTATGCTGACCTGGAAAGCTATTATCAAGCAGCTGCAGGTAAATTTGAGCAAATCAAATGTCAAATAGCAACATATGTGGCTGAACTTGCCAACACCAATTTATCAGAAACAGAAATAGACGACATTATGGTTGATCTTGCGAATTATGAAGATCACACTCAGGCCACGTTACAGCCTTATGTCAAATTAATTGCCCAGAACAAGGCAACAGCAACAACAACAACAGTTGCATCTAATACGAGTCAAGCAGATGCTCGACTCCCTCCAATTAATTTACCCACTTTCTCAGGAAAAGATGAGGAAGATTGGGACGAATTTTGGAACAAATTTGTTGACCTTGTAGACTCAAAACAATCCTTACCAAAGAGTAGTAAATTCTCTTATTTGCAAGGCCAATTATCAGGTGAGGCTAAAACAGTAGTATCCCATCTGAGATTAACTAATGATGGCTATGATCTGGCAGTAAAACTCCTCAAGGATAATTATGCTGATCCAGAAGTAAGAACATCACATTTAGTTCATGAGCTGTTGCATTTACCCCCACCGGAGGCTTCAGCTGATTCACTCCAAGTCTTCAAGCTGGAGGTAGAATCATTGATCAATGCCCTCAGCCTGACAGCAGATACAAATGGGGCTGAGTGGGTCTTGAAAATAATTGTCCAGGAGAAAATACCTAGGGACATATTGAGACAAATGAGTGCTCATTACAATAAAAGTATCTTATCTATGAATGAAATATCTGAAGGTTTAAAGTCAGTAGTTCATCAATTACGAACACATGACAAATTAAAACCACCAAGTAAACCCTCAGAAACCAATAATAGTAAACCACAGAGTACCAAAGGTACTCCAAATCAATCTAGACAATATAATTCAACACCAAAGTGGAACAGTGGCAGTGTGGGCGTATATGCAGTGGGACCCTCCAAGCCTATAGCTACTGTGTCACCCAAGAACGTGACACCAAAGGGTACTGGAAGCTATGGAACATGTTTGTTCTGCAATGAGAAACATTCAATGTACCACTGCCCTAATTTTCCTGATAGTGACGCCCGTGTTGAGCGACTCAAAGATTTGCAACATTGCACGAGGTGCCTCAGGAAACATAACATCAACGACTGTGATACCCAATTACACACCTGTAATAGGTGTAACAAAGGTCAACACCATGCAGCATTGTGCAGAGACACCAAAACAACGTCTCCAAACCCCAAGGTGGAAGATAGCATTCCCACCTCAGTACAGTACTGCAAGGTGCAACAAACAAAGAGTGTCCAATCGGCAAAGTCTAGAGGTAATACGACTTTGCCTACTGCCCAAATTACCATCCTGAATAAGAGGGCCAAGGTCCATACCCGTGGGTTGTTTGACCAAGGATCCCAGAGAACATTTGTCACTAAAAAGTTGGCAAATGAACTACAATTAAGGCCTGTAGCCCAGATGTCATTCAATATCTCAGGGTTTGTAACAGATGCAGGACCTCAAGTCTACCAGGTGGTACAACCATCAGTACGTTTAGGTAGGTACGTCTGTAGAGTACAAGCCATTGTGGTGGACAAAATACCAGTAGACCTACAAGTTCAAGGTGTGAGAGCAACAGCCAAATTCCTGAGAAATAGAGGAATAAAATTGGCAGATAATATTAAGTCTGATCACCTCACCGACTTCGGTCTCCTTGTAGGGACAGACTATTGTCATCGATTCATCGGTAGCCCTACTAAATATCAGGGTATAACCATGTTAAACTCTGCAGGAGGTAAATTACTCTCAGGCCCAGTATCAAGCCTGAGGAGACCTATGCCTGCAGATAAACAATACCAGTAGAAATCTAAATTTGTCAGCTGATTATATTTCTCCAGTAGCATTATACTAAGGAGATTACAGCTGACTATAGTAACAGAGGTTGATGTTAGTGTCATCATTTAAAGCTGGAGATGAGTTCATGAGGCCTCAGTGGCAAATCAGTGAACAGTAGCCTAAAACAGCTACAAGTCACTGCGACCAATGTCACTGAACCCACTGCAGTCTCAGAACCATACTTTACTTTAATGATGAGCTATTCAATCCTCTGAATCAATTAATTAAATTAAACCCCAGTAAATCTGATGACTGATTTGATACATTTATTATTTAATCAAGATGTATTCCATGGGCCTCAGTGTTTATATATCAGTGACCAGTTACCTGAACAAACTTCAAGTTATATCTAATGTCACTGATCTCACTGCAGTCCCTGAATCATACTTGACTGTAGTACTTGATCACATCCAGTCTTCTGGGTTAAATAAAATGTAATTAGGCTTGAATATTAGCCTTTCAAGAGTTGACAGGGAAATGAAATCGCATTAGACTTCTAACCACTGCAACTCTAGTACGGGACATCCGTCCTGTACGAACAGACGCACAAATGTGTGATTACTAACTACTAACATCAAATTAATCTAATAATTCGAAGGAGGAGTATCGGTGTTCGTCTGTTCTAATTAGGACTTCGACCCGTGAGCAGCCCCTGGGGAATTATGTCGGAAAATCCGACACCATTTAATAATAATATCATACAGACAGATAAGAGCTGTGTTGTATAAACAAGTTACCCATAGAAAACGTAACTTGTAGTGGAATTACCGTCTAAAGAAAACGGGATATCAT
>NC_091151.1:22460890-22570161 GCF_040958095.1 Procambarus clarkii | reverse complement strand
GGAGCAGAGCACAATCAACCCGACGAACATGTGAAAGTTGAACTGAATAATAACTGTTCTCACAAAGAATGTCCTCCTTTAACACTGGATAATTCACTTTCATAATCGTATTGACTAATTACTGTGTAAACTGTAATACAGAGCACATAGAGCTAAGCACATAGTATCATAGATCACTTAAAACTAAGCTCATAATAATATAGAGCACATAGAGCTTAGCACATAGTAATATAGAGCACATATAGCTAAGCACATAATAATATAGAGCACATAGAGCTACGTACATAATATAGTGAATATAGAGCACAATAATATAGAGCACATAGAGCTAAGCACATAATAATAATATAGAGCACATAGAGCAAGCACATAATAATATAGATCACTTAAAACTAAGCACATAGTAATATAGAGCACATAGAGCTACGTACATAATACAGAGCTAAGCACATAATATAGAGCACATAGAGCTAAGCACATTATATAGAGCATATAGAGCCAAGCACATAGTAATATAGAGCCCATAGAGTTAAACAATAAGTTATGCTTATATGCACATAAAACTCTATGTGCTTAGCTCTATGTGCTCTATAATAATATAGAGCGCATAGAGCTAAGCACATAATATAGCCAAGCACATAGTAATATAGATCCCATAGAGTTAAGCAATAAGTTATGCTTATATGCACATAAAACTTATGTGCTTAGCTCTATGTGCTCTGTAATAATATAGAGCACATAGAGCTAAGCACATAATATAGTGTACATAGAGCTAAGCACATAATAATATAGAGCACGAGAACTAAGCACATAATATTATAGAGCACATAGAGCTAAGCACATAGAGTTTTAATCAGATGGGAGGGAATTCATTAAATAATCAAGCAAACATATTTACATAATAATTGTAAATATCTTGTGCAACAAAGCTGACATGTTATTAATAATTTATTGTACCGTGGGACAGGAAGCCAGGCTATACATTCAGTGCGTGTTAGGCTTATACCTAAGGCCCTCCCCAGGGACGTATTACTGACCCCGCCCAGGAGGCAACCCCATAATAAACTGACTGACTCCTGGGTACATATTTACTGCTGAGGGGAAAGGTGCATCAGGTGACAGGAAACGCGCCCTACCATTTCTCTGCCGCCCGGGTTTCGAACCCGTAATTTTCAATTGTGAGTCGAGAACGAACTTGACTGTACTACCGGACTTCTCATGTGCAGTGGTTTCATATTCATGCCCAACAGACAGAGGTAGACGATAGATAGCCTCCCTGAACAAGGCACAGTAGGAAGAAGATAACATCACAACTACACACACTTGTGACAGCAGGCGATCACCTGTACAGGTGGTATAGACAAAACACATTATATACAGGTGTGTAACAAAATTGTAGATACTTTCCACACAGATAACACACATGTACGATACATAAATGCCACATGCCATATGTGCATATGAAATATAGAAGGGTGGTGTATGAGTCGGCACGTGTGAATGGTAGATATTAGGTATTAGGTATTAGGTATATGGTATTAGGATTCTCTCGTCACACACACAGGGGCCAGCGCGTCACCATGCCAACGGTTCATTTGCTACTTTTATTATGAAAATTAATTTAAAAATTCCATCTACCACTCTTAACTCACTACACCGTAATTTACACTGTCGTATTCTTCACAATTACCTCACGTAATTACTTCTTCATTACCACCAGTAGGCAAGTTAAGGCCCACACCAAGAGCGAGTGGCCACCAGGTATTAGTAATGAGGTTGAGGAGGTATAAACCTCAAGTAATACTGTAGACAACACAACGTTCCTCTAGCATTGACGCGAGGTCTTCTTCCTTCTTTGTATTCGGGTCAGTTCAAATGATTTTCAACACAAATCATTCACAATCATGTGAATGACTTTCCCAGCCATCTTACCAGTGCTACTCTGCTCCTCTATAGTACCAGACACCTTACCGATGCTCCTCTGCTCCTCTATAGTACCAGACACCTTACCGATGCTCCTCTGCTCCTCTATAGTACCAGACACCTTACCGATGCTACTTGGCTCCTCCATACTCGGTTCAATACCTGGTTGATACCTGGTTGATGGGGTTCTGGGAGTTCTTCTACTCCCCAAGCCCGGCCCGGGGCCAGACTTGACTTGTGAGAGTTAGGTCCATCAGGCTGTTGCTTGGAGCGGCCCCCAGGCCCACATACCCACCACAGCCCTGTTGGTCCGGCACTCCTTGTAGAAAACAATCTAGTTTCCTCTTGAAGATGTCCACGGTTGTTCCTGTAATATTTCTGTTGCTCGCTGGGAGGACGTTGAAAAACCGTAGACCTCTGATGTTCATACAGTGTTCTCTGATTGTGCCCATGGCACCTCTGCTCTTCACTGGTTCTATTCTGCATTTTCTTCCATGTCGTTCACTCCAGTACGTTGTTATTTTACTGCGCAGATTTGGGACCTGTCCCTCCACTATTTTTCATGTGTATATTATTTGGTATCTGTCTCGTCCCCTTTCTAGTGAGTACATTTGGAGAGCTTTGAGACGATCCCAATAATTTAGGTGCTTTATCTCGTCTATGCGTGCCGTATATGTTCTCTGTATTTCCTCAATTTCAGCAATCTTTCCTGCTCTGAAGGGGGAAGTGAGTACTGAGCAGTACTCAAGACAGGACAACACAAGTGATTTGAAGAGTACAACCATTGTGATGGGATCTCTGGACTTGAAGGTACTCGTAATCCATCCTATCATTTTTCTGGCTGACGCAATACTTGCTTGGTTATGCTCCCTAAACGTTAGGTCGTCGAACATCATTATTCCCAAATCCTTGACATGCTGTTTTCCTACTATGGGCAGATTTGATTGTGTTTTGTACCCTATATTATGTTTCAGATCCTCATTTTTGCCGTATCTTAGTACCTGGAATTTATCACCGTTAAACATCATGATATTTTCTGCTGCCCTATCGAAAACGTTGTTAATATCTGTTTGTAGTTTATCAATGTCTTCAGCAGAGGTAATTTTCATGCTGATTTTTGTATCATCTGCAAAGGATGTCACGAAGCTGTGACTTGTGTTTTTGTCTATATCTGATATGAGAATAAGGAACAGCAGTGGTGCAAGGACTGTACCTTGAGGTACAGAGCTTTTAACTGCGCTCGGACTCGATTTTACTTGATTGACTGTTACTCTTTGTGTTCTGTTTGACAGGAAATTGTGTATCCAGCGTCCTACTTTACCAGTTATCCCCATTGACCTCATTTTGCGTGCAATCACTCCATGGTCACATTTGTCGAATGCCTTTGCAAAATCTGTGTATTCATCTATATTATGTTTTTCCTCTAATGCCTCAGTGATTTTGTCATAGTGGTCAAGTAGCTGTGAGAGGCATGATCTTCCTGTTCTAAATCCATGTTGGCCTGGATTGTGGAGGTCATTCGTTTCCATGAATCAAGTGACCTGACTCCTGATCACTCTCTCAAATACTTTTATTATGTTGGACGTTAGTGCAACTGGTCTATAATTCTTTGCCAATGCTTTGCTACTACCCTTCTGTAGAGGGGCAATGTCTGCTGCTTTAAGCGCATCTGGTATCTCCCCTGTGTCCAAGCTCTTTCTCCACACTACACTGAGTGCCTGCGCTACTGGCACTTTGCATTTCTTTATAAATATTGAATTCCATGAGTCTGGGCACGGGGCTGAGTGCATGGGCATATTGTCAATTTCTCTTTCAAAATCTGCCACGCTTGTGTTGATATCAGTTATATTTACAGATGTTTGAGTATCATTCATAAGAAATTGTCCGAATCTTGCACTTTCATGCTGAGTATCGGAGTGCTAAACATGTCCTCATACTGCTTTTTTAGGATTTCACTAATTTTTTTTTTTTTTTTTTTTTTTTTGAGATATATACAAGAGTTGTTACATTCTTGTACAGCCACTAGTACACGTAGCGTTTCGGGCAGGTCCCTGGAATACGATCCCCGCCGTGAAGAATAGTTTTTCATCCAAGTACACATTTTACTGTTGCGTTAAACAGAGGCTACAGTTAAGGAATTGCGCCCAGTAAATCCTCCCCGGCCAGGATACGAACCCATGACATAGCGCTCACGGAACGCCAGGCAAGTGTCTTACCACTACACCACGGAGACTGCTAAACTGCTTTGTCATCCTCAGTGTATGAACCTTCACTAATACGAATAGGTCCAATACTGGCAGTGTTTTTTGCTTTGATTTAGCATATGTGAAGAAATATTTTGGGTTTTTCTTTACTTCTTGAATTGCTTTCTGTTCTAGTTGCCTTTCTTCAATCTGATAGGAATGCTTCAGTCTCTTTTCGATTTCTTCAATCTCCCTGTTTAAATTATTTCTTCTTCGTATGGAGAGTCGTGTCTGCTTAAGCAATTCCGTTAATTTCTTCCTCCTTTTGAAATGTCATCTGCGTTTTCTTTCTACATTAGACCTATTACGACCCTGGGTTCCTCAAATGGAAACCAGAGGTCAAATTGAGCTAAATAAACTACCTTATATTTGACACGCTTGCCGACATGTATCTGTTCGTATCTTCCTTGCCAAACGTAGGACGAATCTTGTTGCTCACAAAGCATTCAGATTCTTGAGCTTGTTGTGGATTAAGTATAATATTGTAGTAATTATTAACTATCCTTAGAACAAGTAAAGTAAATAATATTGTACATCGGTGAAGATTTTTAATGTATATAGCTGCATGATCAATTAGGCTCTTCCCGGCACCACAACAACTCGGGAGCCCTGGACGAGACGCTGGATGCGGCCTTCTCTTTGCTGGCGCCGTGGTGGAAAGAACCTCCTCTCCTTCTTCCTACTACTCTTCCTTACCTATTTCTGTGTCTAGTTTACTAAGTTAAGTATTGTGGAATTAAGTGTGCCTAAACTGGGATTGTAAGATTGGTGTAGACCTGGGGTAGTATTTGCCAGTGTTTTGGGTACCCCCTTAGTGTTGTGTTGTGTTAGGGTACCACGTGGTCTCGCTACCCTAAGCTGCCTCAAGCTTCAGGTTCTTCACTAGTAGTACTTTACCCTAGCTTGTTTTCAGTGTAAACCTTGTATCCTGCTTATGTGGACCAAGGCTTTTAACGTAAGATAGTGTGGTAAAGTAATTATTGTTATTGATGTGAATGTATATGGGGGGTTGTTAAGGGGTTAATAAATAAGTAAGTTAGTTTAAAGGAGTATCCATTCTTCCTGTGTAGGAGATCTATGATCTACCTCTAGACTGACAATTGCAGTAATAAGCCACTATAAGTTTACTCTTGTATGTTTATTGGGGGCCGGGCCTTTTAGATCTCCCATACTTGATACCTCTTAATGCTAACTACTGACCCTACACTAAATTAATACTAGATCCCCCATAGAACAACTCACCATTTATAACAGGACCTCTTTCTGGCTTTCCTCAAAGGAACATGTTTTAGACAGACTTCATATGCTTCAGAAGTCAGTTTTTCTATTCCTTGTGTAGGATTTTTATTTCTTAGAACATTTTCCCATTGAATGTTTGTAAGTGCCCTGTTTATTTTCTCCCAGTCTATCCTCTTATTATTAAAATTTAATTTATTGAATAGCCCTTCTCGCTTGTTGTTTCTCTTGGGCCTACTACCGTTATTAATGTTAGTTTGCACTTCAATGAGCTTGTGGTCCGAGTACATAGTGTCAGAGACAGTAATGTCTCTGATTAGCTCCTCATTGTTCGTGAATATCAGGTCCAGCGTGTTTTCGTTCCTAGTTGGTTCTGTAATCTGCTGACTGAGCGAGAATTTGTCACAGAATCTCAGTAGTTCTCTGACCTGTGGTTGGTTATTTCCAGGTTGACTTCCTGCTATAATGTTATTGTTTACTATTCTCCATTTTAAACTGGGTAGATTGAAGTCTCCAAGGAAGATGATATCTGGTGCTGGGTTTGCTAGGTTATCAAGGATATTCTCTATTTTGTGAATCTGTTCAGTGAATTCCTCAACTGTTGCATCTGGCGGTTTGTATATTAAAATAATAAGTAGATTCATATTTTCTACCTTGATTCCAAGTACCTCTACCACCTCATTGGACGAGTTCAGGAGCTCTGTGCATGCCAGCTCCTCTTTAATATCCAGACCTACTCCTCCACTTGACCTAATTACTCTGTCACATCTATATAGATTATAATTCGGAATCCAGATTTCACTATCCATGTGGTCTTTTGTGTGGGTTTCTGTAAATGCACCAAATATTGAGTTTGATTCTATTAGGAGGCCATTTATGAACTTAACTTTATTTCTCGATTTTGGTTTCAAGCCTTGTATGTTTGCATATATGAATGATTTCCCACATTGCGTGCCTATTTGGTGGGCTTTGGTAGTTCTCCCGCACTCTACCCAGGTCCAGGGTGTGTTGTTTTGGAAGTGATTCGTCCAGTTTTGGTAGTAGGACGGGTGTTGTGTGGTGTAGTACCTTTGTGCTTGTTGATAATTTGTATTCCAGTCTTGTGGGTATCTCCCTTCCCCTCTGTAATCCTGTAGTGGTTCCATCTGACTGTTCCTCTCTCTTATATTTTCTACTCTGTTTCTGCCTTCCTCTAAAAAAATTCCAGTAGTGTCATATTGATCTTCCCGTCTATAACGCTGTGTACCTCTCACGTGGAATTCCGGACACTGAAGATTGTAGAATTTTTTGTCCCTAATTGAAAATTGACATAATTTAGGGTGAAAGTATCTACACCCTGTTCCAAAACGGCATGTACCCCTCGCCAACATGTTCCTGCATTTCCGAGGATGCAGAAAATTGCATTTTGCTCCTAATTTCCCATTTTTACATATTCCTTTAGCGTAGAATTTGCAAATATGTTCAGGTTTTGCGTTTTTCAAGGTATTTATACCTGTGTCTGTCTTGCCTACCTCTTTATTGGAGCCATCTCCGTCTTTCGTCCCAATTCCTTTATTTATGCACTCTGTCTCACTGTTGCTCTCATTGTTTATATTACCTGGCTCTATAATATTGCTGTTATTTTGTACCACAATAGTCTCCTCCTCTACACTACTGCTGCGGTTCTCTAAACTATCTGTTCCTGAGTTTTGGTCATTATCCAATGTTGTCTTTTCCCAGTCCGCATATATTACTGGTAGCTTTTCTGTGAATGATAATCTCTATGACTCGGGAATGTTTTTCATCAGTTTAGTTATGTTCTCCAACATTAATCTGTCATCTTTGCAAACCCAGTAAATTCCTTGCCTTTTTGTGCATCCTGGAGATAATTCTGCACAGCCCAGGTGAAATCTTATGTTACAGATGCAACACTTGACGCCTACATTACGTCTTCCCAATACTCCCGAACACTCGCCACACCTCTCCATTGTCTGATGTATTGTATTGCATTTGTGCTTCACTGTATGGATCACTTGTTGATGTCAGTCCTTTTAACTCTTAATAAAACTATATGTATATATTTATATATTTAATATTTATAATATTATATGTATACCGTATATTTGTAATATTATGTATGTTATTTTGTTCAAACTTTATGACAGGTACTTAGCGTAGGGTAGCGAAGCTGGTGCCCGGTGCGGTACCTCTTGAGTGTCATACCTTCTCTGATATCCTAAAAAGGCAAGAGTAACGCCAGTTCATAAAGGAGGCAATCCGGCGGACATAAACAATTACAGACCCATATCAAATCTACCTATCAAACTCAAAATATCTAAATCAAAATCAAAATGTTTATTCAGGTTAAATTACATGCATAGAAGATGAGTTACAAACATAATGTTGGCTTTATAGATAGAACTAGTACGTACAAAACCTAAAGCCATTAATACGCATAGCGTTTCGGGAGAGGTGTGGGGGAAAAAACACTTAGACTAAAGCTTAATACTAATTGAGATTAAAGTATAAATTGTGTAGAAAAGGGAAAAAAGGGGGGAATAACATGGCAAAAATCAGCAATTATACAACTTGGTCAACAAACAGTATTGTTTAAAAATGTCAAGACATGGCTGATAATGCCTTTCAACGCAGAAATGACGAGAAAGCACGTATTATGAACTATGCCTCTTCAACGCAATCGGAGCCAACCGCCATTGTTATGGTGTTAAGATTCCTTGAGCGAAACACTAATGGCGCAGTGATCTGCAGTGATTCAAAAGCAGCGAAACCCTAAGTGAAAATCGAGCAGAAAATCTTGCCATAGTCGCTGAAACTAAGAGAGCTGTAAGGGTACTAACCAACCAGGGAAGAGTCGCCAAGTTTCTGTGGATCCCTTCCCATGTTATACAACCCGTTCTCGCACTTTCTTACAGTCAATATTGACTTATTTAATACGTGCATATGTGACATACTAAACATACTAGTTTACCTTGAAAAGCTTCATAGAAAACACCGACCTTACCTAACCTTCATAGTATGTTAAGATAAGCATCTTATTGCTTCGTAATTACAATTATTACTTAACCTATACCTATAATAGGTCAAGTAATAATTGTAATTACGAAGCAATAAGATGCTTATCTTAACATACTAAGAAGGTTAGGTAAGGTCGGTGTTTTCTATGAAGCTTTTCAAGGTAAACTAGTATGTCACATATGCACATATTTAATAAGTCAATATTGACTATACGAAAGTGCGAGAACGAGTTGTGTTATAATATGTAGAAATGAACGAGCAGATGAGCTGGCTGCTGATGGCGCTGAAGGAGACCATATTGCATACTTAATACCCAAGACTCTGCCTCAAATTAGAGGTATTGTCAGGCAACATCACCATGACAAGATAATTGAGGAAAGGAGGATAGAAGCACAAATCAGCGAATCTGCACGATGGTACAACATGGTTGCAGTTGGCAATCTCAATCATTATAGACGAAGAGGTGGTCGCAAGACAGAATCAGTAATAGCAAGAATCCGTCTTGGATACTAATATCCATGGAGATTCGGAATGGAAACAACAGTTGAGCAACGGAGTTGCAGAATCTGTGATGAGAGTGACGGACACTGCCTTGTCTACTACCTGAGAGAATGTGAACACCTGAGAGACATTAGAAATATGTGTAGAATAATAAACCCCACATTGCTTGACTTAGGAAAACACTATTTGTCAAATATTGATACTGTTCTTAAAAGATTCCCCCCATTTTGCACCCGCAAGATAATGTAAGATTTTAAATAAATAAATAAATAAAATAAATAAATGTTTATTTAGGTAAGGTACATACATACAAGAGATTTTACAAAGTTTGTTGGATTAATAGATAGAGCTAGTACATACAATGCCTAAAGCCACTATTACGCAAAGCGTTTCGGGCAGGAAAAACATTAATGACTAAAGCTTAATACTAATGGGTATAAAGAATAAAATGTGTTGAGAACAAATAAAAATAGAGGTAAAAGAGGGGGGAACATGGCTGAAAAAGCAGCACAAATACAATTACAATTATTACAGACAATTACATTCAAACAGCGTTGTTTAAAAAAAAACAGACATGGGTTGACAACAGAGAGGTAAGGTAGGTTACAGGGAATTTATTAGGTAGTGTTTCGTTTTTATCTTAAATTGGTTGAGAGAGGTACAGTCTTTAACATGGTTGGGAAGGTCATTCCACATTCTGGGTCCCTTGATTTGTAGAGCATTTCTAGTTTGATTAAGTTGTACTCTTGGAATATCAAAACTGTATTTATTTCTGGTATGGTGCTCATGGGTTCTGTTACAACCTTCAATGAAGCTTTTGAGGTCAGGATTGGCATTACAGTTCAGCGTTTTATATATGTATAATACACATGAGAGAATGTGCAGTGACTTAATATCTAACATACTCAGAGATTTGAGTAGGGTTAAATGATTAGATTAAATGTTGACAGATGTTAATCTTCTTGTTTGAGAAGCTGTTCACTTGAGACAGTTTAGCAAGTCCCGGCTGTCTGGGTACAAGTGACAGGATGAACAACCCAGCGGGTTTTCTTCTTATTTGCTTCATAGAAGGTTGTAACAGAACCCATGAGCACCACACCAGAAATAAATACAGTTTTGATATTCCTAGAGTACGACTTAATCAAACCAGAAATGCTCTACAAATCAAGGGGCCCAGAATGTGGAATGACCTTCCCAACCATGTTAAAGACAGTACCTCTCTCAACCAGTTTAAGTTAAAAACGAAGCTATACCTAATAAATTCCCTGTAACCCACCTTACCCCTCTGTTGTCAACCCTTGTATGTTTTTTGTTTTTTTTTGTTTTTCAAATCAACGCTGTTTGAATGTAATTTTCTGTAATAATTTGTAATTGTATTTGTGCTGCTTTCTCAACAATGTTCCCCCCTCTTTTACCTCTATTTTTATTTGTACTCAACACATCTTATTCTTTTTACCCATTAGTTTTAAGCTTTAGTCATTAATGTTTTTCCTGCCCGAAACGCTTTGCGTAATAGTGGCTTTAGGCATTGTATTTACTAGCTCTATCTATAAAGCCAGCAAACTTTGTAAAATCTCTTGTATGTATGTACCTTACCTAAATAAAAATTATTATTAATTATTATTATTGGGGAGTGTTGTACATACTGCTATGGCGGTATGTCCACTCACAGGATGAGTTACGCTGCCCAATAAACTCGCCCCTCGGGGCAAAATTTAAAAAATGGGTTGACATTTAGGGGTAAGATAGGTTACAGGGAGTTTATTAGGTAGAACTTTATTTTCCTCTTAAACTAGTTGAGAGAGGTACAGCCTTTGATATGATTGGGAAGGTCATTTACATTCTGGGTCCCTTGATTTGTAGAGCATTTCTAGTTTGCTTATGGCGCACTCTTAGAATATCAAATAGGTATTTGATGCTGGTGTGGTGCTCATAGGTTTTGTTACAACCTTGTAGGAAGCGTTTAAGGTCAGGATTGACATTACAGTTCAGATTTTTAAATATATAGAGTACACATGAGAGGATGTGCAGGATAACTATGTTTTAAAAATATTTCAAAAGCTAACAAAAAAATTACCTTTATGTTACACAGTGAAGCAGCATTAATCAATCTCACAAAAGCCCTCCACAATATAAACTGGGAATCTGAATTTAATAATACACAGGATATAAAATCCTTAACTAGCCTCTTCCTTTCCAAAATTCTTAGACTTTATAATACTTATTGTCCTTTCCTCACCAAGGAAGTAACTGGCAAAAGGTTAAATAATCCCTGGCTCACTAAGAGCATACTCAAAGCAATCGACAGGAAACATGAATATGAAAAAAATTTAGGATTGGCCTAGTTGCAAAGGAAGTAGTTAAGAGGTACTCGTCAGTGGTTACCAGTATAATAAGAAGAGGAAAGCATTCCTATTATGAAAATAGATTCAAATAAGCAAAAGGTAACATGAAAAGCACATGGAGAGCCATCACTTACATCTTAAGAGCTAAACAACATTCACATAACCAGATAAAAATCTCCAGGGATAGTTTTACACCTACAACAGATCTTGGAACAGCCACTGAATTAAATAGCTTCTTTTCATCGATTGGTGCTAACATTGCCCGAAAAATTCCATAGACCCAGACACATGTTACCACATATCTTTCAGGCAACTATCCAAACTCTCTTCTCCTCTCACCGATCAGCCCAACAGATGTTGTGTCCATCAATCACTCACTAAAAATCAAAGCGGGGAACTTTAGTGAAATACCATCGATGGTATACAAGAGTGCCTCCCATGCCCTTGCACCACCCATAGCTTTGCTGTTCAATAAATCTCTAGTGTCATACCTTCCCTGATATCCTTAAAAAAGCAAGAATAACGCCAGTTCACAAAGGAGGTAACACGGCAGACGTAAATAATTACAGACCCATATCAAATCTACCTATTTTATCAAAAATATTTGAACAAATTATTTACAAACAGCTCTACTTCTATCTCGTAAAATTCAATATACTAAATCCCTGTCAGTTTCGCTTCCGCTCCCAAAAGAGTATCAATGATGCAATTTTTAGTGTGATTGACTTGATCTACTCAGCCTTTAACAAAAGTGAGTTTCCAATTGGACTCTTCATTGACCTGAGAAAGGCTTTAGATACTGTTAACCATAACTACCTCTTACTTAAACTCCACCATCATGGAATTCGTGGCCTTGCCCTGAACTATATCCGATCCTATCTCAGTGACAGACACCAATATGTAGCCATCAATGATATAACCTCTCCCACTCTACCACTAACTGTAGGGGTGCCAAAGGGCAGCATCCTAGGGCCCTCCTGTTTTTTATATACATCAATGATCTGCCTAATGTCTCTAACATGCTTAAACCTATATTGTTTGCTGATGATACTACCCTCATCTACTCTGATCCCAAGCCACTCATATTAAATAATGCTGTAAACAATGAATTAAAAAAGTCCACTTGTGGACGTCCACCAACAAATTCACTAAACATAGAAAAGACCTACTACATCTTATTTGGAAGCAAATCAACAAATGCAATTCAACTTCAGAAAGATAATGTAACCATTAGCAATTAAAATGGTGGAAAGTTCCTTGGCCTATACTTAGACAAGATACTCAACTTCAACACCCACATACAACACAATGGAGGCGACCGGTATTAAAAAGACCTCGTCTTGGCAAGTTGTAAAGGACAGGGGCCTTAAAAAGATTATGGCCAAGCCGCCTACTCATATCCTAAGGACTTCTAACGCATTTGCCGTGTTGGAGGACGAGTGATGTGGTGAGCCTGCGTTTCGTTCAAAAGGCAAAGCAACGAAGCGCAGGTCCCTCAAAGTGTTCAAAAGGTAAAGGAAGGAACTAAGCGAATTTTGGTTGTGGGAAATTCCCAGGTGAGGTATTAGACAGAACGTTTTGTGCCAGAGATAGGGGAAACAGGTTAAGGATTTGCTATCCGGGAGCTGAAATTGGTGATATTGTTGGCAACATGAATGATATTATGGCTGGAATTGGGAACAAACCCATTATTTGTATTAGTGCAGGTGGAAATGATGTTGGACGTGTTAGGAGTGAGGAACTGATTCAGAGGTTTAAGACAGCCATAGAATTAGTTAGGAGCAAGGGAGAAATCTCGATCATATTTGGCATTCTTCCAAGAAAAGGAGTTGGAAATGAATGGTTGTCGAGGGCACTTGGTGTTAATTGCGGGCTCGAAAGATATTGCAAATCAAATCCAATATCTTTAATAGATAACTAGGAACACTTCTATGGATGAAATGAAATTTATGCTCGGGATGGGGTGCATCTATCGAGGGCTGGGGTTGTTGTTGTTGCTAACTCGTTGGAACCAGTGATTGGAGAAATTTGTTTGGGTTTGGTTTTAAACTGTTAGTAGATAGTGGTTTGGGAATTGATATGGAAAAAGGTAGTAATAAAAGTATGTGTTTGTGGGAGAAACAAATTGGCAAAATGATCAGGGAACGAGAAGAGCCTCAAAATAACAATACACTTAGGGTATATTACACTAACAGTAGCAATGAAAAAAATATTTACAAACAGCTCTACTCCTATCTCGTAAAATTCAATATACTAAGTCCCTGTCAGTTTGGCTTCCGCTCCCCAAAGAGTACCAATGATGCAATTGTTAGTCTGCTTGACTTAATCTACTCAGCCCTTGACAAAAGTGAGTTTCTGATTGGACTCTTCATTGACCTGAGAAAGGCCTTTGATACTGTTAACCATAACTACCTCTTACTTAAATCCACCATTATGGAATCCGTGGCCTTGCCCTGAACTATATCCCATCTCATCTTAGTGATAGACACCAATATGTAGCCATAACGTTTCCTACTCTACCACTAACTGAAGGGGTGCCACAGGGCAGCATCCTAGGACCCACCTGATTCTTTTATACATCAATGATCTCCCTAATGTCTCTAACATGTTTAAACCTATATTGTTTGCTGATGATACTACTCTCATCTACTCTGACCCCAACCCACTTATGTTAAATAATGTTGTAAACGATGAATTAAAAAAAGTCAACTTGTGGATGTCAACCAACAAACTCACATTAAACATAGAAAAGACCTACTACATCCTATTTGGAAACAATTCAACAAATGCAATTCAGCTTCAGATAGATAATGTAAACATTAGCAATAAAAATGATGGAAAGTTCCTTGGCCTGTACTCAGACAAGAGACTGAACTTCAGCACCCAGATACAACACATAACTAAAATGGTTTCTAAAACAGTTGGTATACTCTCTAAGATCAGATACTAGGTATCTGCACTGCTCTCCTCTCACTCTATTATGCATTTATCTATCCCTATCTTACTTACGGCATCTGTACTTGGAGTTCAACCTCTGCAAACTACCTCAAGCCCATCATCATCCAGCAAAAATCTGCTATCAGGACAATAACTGTCGGAAAATCCGACACCATTTAATAATATCATACAGACAGATAATATTGCTGTGTTGTATAAACAAATTACCCATAGAAAATGTAAATTGTAGTGGAATTCCCGTCTATAGAAAACGGGATATCATTACCACATCCTATTATAAATTCACCACCTATTATGGTGGGAATTATTCTTAAATACATTAGTCTTTGGACTTTACCATAATAAAAACATCTCATATAAATTAACTTAATTATCAGAATTAAAATAGAGTAAATGTGACCCTTCTTTCACTTTCTGTCATCTGGACAATGTAGGCCAGTAGAGTCAGGGAGGAGGGAGTGGTCAGCCATTGTTGTTGTCATCTCCGAGACGCGTGGAGCAAATTTGGCTCCTATCATATCTGGACAATGTCGGCCAGTAGCGTCAGTAGTATGGAGTGTCAGCCATTGTTATTGTACTTAGACCACAGAGGCTCATGGGAGCAAATACGGCTCCTGTTAATTTTACTTGGACGAAGTGTTATGGAAACCAAAGGTGTACCATCATCAACACGCTGTCAAAAAATTCAAGTTAAGTGTTCTGCCAAAACCCATTTATCTATCATTTGTGGCCATTAATGTCATTAGATAGGGTGACCCAGTTAGAGCACGAGATCGCCTCATACTAAAGGTAATTAAGCCAGGTCTTTATGGTTCCTTGTACAGTGTTTTCTCTGATATAGCTGTCATATATTAGGATTCTGGCTTTACAGCTAGCGCCCTTTTGACAGGTCAAGACGAGGAAGCATGCTTTGTGTACCAGTTACTGGGTGATGGAAGCTACCTCAAAGAGGATAATTTGGTGTCTACATCCTGGTTATACCTGGTGGACTAAGGCTTGCTGTACAAATAAGATAAAGAACCTCTTCAATATGTGTAGTAAATACTGTAATTTGATTGGCTGCATATATATAAATTTAATATAAACCCCCCCTAATGTGTAGAGGATCGATTTGTGAGATTATGAGTTTATTGCAGAAATACAGTCCACTTAACATTATACAAATTGCTATTGAAGTATATAAATTAACGTAAATATAAATTCATATAAATTAAATAAATATAAATCTCACAGGTCGGTTCCCACATTATTTGGACCTTCGGAACCGGATTATTTGGTCCTTTGAACCCACATTTGGTCTTCTTAGTACCGGATGAACCAGTTAACCAGTGGATTCATTAAATATACTAGTGCAGTGTGATTTATACAAAGCCAGCAGTCAAAGACGGCGGCGTTGCCTCGTGCGAGCTCACGAGCCCCCACAATTCAGTTCAGCCTTATCAGCGGTTTCATGCACACCCACAGATTTGGTGGCGTGTTATTCTGTGAGATGTCAGCGCTAATATTGAAGCCAGCCAAATTAGTGACTGTGTCTTCGAGATTGTTCACGGATTTCGTGGTGTTAAATTTCGCGAGAGATTATCTACGAATTTTGTGGACTTTATTTTGCGAGGTCACTAATAATATTTAATACTTCTAGATAATATTAGAAGTTTCATAGAGGCTAATTAAGAGGCTATTATCAATAATTGTGTATATTATTTCTCCAAAATAGAGAATTATTTAATATATATTGCACTAGTGATCTCAATATAATATTTACTAATTGCCAACCCACAACAGGGTAGGATATTACCATTGACTAGTTGAACTATTTATTGTTCATCCTAGTCCCATTATTACCATAGTATAGTTGTACTATATTGAACAACCTAGCGCCATTAATGAAAGGTGCAGCCCCTATTTTGGGTGTAAATTTTATCAACTCGAGTTGAGTTGTGTATATATAATAATTTACTTATGATCATTACATCTTTGAGCGATTAATTAGTGTCTATACCATCCTAGGGTGATATAGAAGAGCTAACCTAAAGGTACTTCCAGTGACACTGCTTTATCACTCAAATCATTAGTGTGTATGATTGTGTATATATATAATGTGCTAACCTCTAGTAGAGGAAGGATTACAGCCTAGCGAGTGCAGAAATTTTACCCTAGGCTACGATCAGTACTTGTTCAGTATTATGAGCGACCCAAGTACAAGCCCCACAAGGCTTCACCAACTAGCCAGTATGGATAATGCAGGGAGAATGGAAAGAGCCCTTGCAGGTCTTAAAGGCCACTTAACAAGACAGATCAAGAAATGTGAAGATTTGTCACAACAATCTCAAGTTGATTATGCTGACCTGGAAAGCTATTATCAAGCAGCTGCAGGTAAATTTGAGCAAATCAAATGCCAAATAGCAACATATGTGGCTGAACTTGCCAACACCAATTTATCAGAAACAGAAATAGACGACATTATGGTTGATCTTGCGAATTATGAAGATCACACTCAGGCCACGTTACAGCCTTATGTCAAATTAATTGCCCAGAACAAGGCAACAACAACAACAACAGTTGCATCTAATACGAGTCAAGCAGAAGCTCGACTCCCTATAATTAATTTACCCACTTTCTCAAGGAAAAGATGAGGAAGATTGGGACGAATTTTGGAACAAATTCGTTGACCTTGTAGACTCAAAACAATCTTTACCAAAGAGTAGTAAATTCTCTTATTTGCAAGGCCAATTATCAGGTGAGGCTAAAACAGTAGTATCCCATCTGAGATTAACTAATGACGGCTATGATCTGACAGTAAAACTCCTCAAGGATAATTATGCTGATCCAGAAGTAAGAACATCACATTTAGTTCATGAGCTGTTGCATTTACCCCCACCGGAGGCTTCAGCTGATTCACTACAAGTCTTCAAGCTGGAGATAGAATCATTGATCAATGCCCTCAGCCTGACAGCAGATACAAACGGGGTTGAGTGGGTCTTGAAAATAATTGTCCAGGAGAAAATACCTAGGGACATATTGAGACAAATGAGTGCTCATTACAATAAAAGTATCTTATCTATGAGTGAAATATCTGAAGGTTTAAAGTCAGTAGTTCATCAATTACGAACACATGACAAATTAAAACCACCAAGTAAACCCTCAGAAACCAATAATAGTAAACCACAGAGTACCAAAGGTACTCCAAATCAATCTAGACAACATAATTCAACACCAAAGTGGAACAGTAGCAGTGTGGGCGTATATGCAGTGGGACCCTCCAAGCCTATAGTTACTGTGTCACCCAAGAACGTGACACCAAAGGGTACTGGAAGCTATGGAACATGTTTGTTCTGCAATGAGAAACATTCAATGTACCACTGCTCTAATTTTCCTGATAGTGACGCCCGTGTTGAGCGACTCAAAGATTTGCAACATTGCACGAGGTGCCTCAGGAAACATAACATCAACGACTGTGATACCCAATTACACACCTGTAATAGGTGTAACAAAGGTCAGCACCATGCAGCATTGTGCAGAGACACCAAAACAACGTCTCCAAACCCCAAGGTGGAAGATAGCATTCCCACCACAGTACAGTACTGCAAGGTGCAACAAACAAAGAGTGTCCAATCGGCAAAGTCTAAAGGTAATACGACTTTGCCTACTGCCCAAGTTACCATCCTGAATAAGAGGGCCAAGGTCCATACCCGTGGGTTGTTTGACCAAGGATCCCAGAGAACATTTGTCACTAAAAAGTTGGCAGATGAACTACAATTAAGGCCTGTAGCCCAGATGTCATTCAATATCTCAGGGTTTGTAACAGATGCAGGACCTCAAGTCTACCAGGTGGTACAACCATCAGTACGTTTAGGTAGGTACGTCTGTAGAGTACAAGCCATTGTGGTGGACAAAATACCAGTAGACCTACAAGTTCAAGGTGTGAGAGCAACAGCCAAATTCCTGAGAAATAGAGGAATAAAATTGGCAGATAATATTAAGTCTGATCACCTCACCGACTTCGGTCTCCTTGTTGGGACAGACTATTGCCATCGATTCATCGGTAGCCCTACTAAATATCAGGGCATAACCATGTTAAACTCTGCAGGAGGTAAATTACTCTCAGGCCCAGTATCAAGCCTGGGGAGACCTATGGCTGCAGATAAACAATACCAATAGAAATCTAAATTTGTCAGCTGATTATATTTCTCCAGTAGCATTATACTAAGGAGATTACAGCTGACTATACCACCAGAGGTTGATGTTAGTATCATCATTTGAAGCTGAAGATGAGTTCATGAGGCCTCAGTGGCAAATCAGTGAACAGTAGCCTAAACAGCTACAAGTCAATGCGACCAATGTCACTAAACCCACTGCAGTCTCAGAACCATACTTTACTTTAAGATGAGCTATTCAATCTTCTGAATCAATTAACTAAATTAAACCTCAATAAATCTGATGACTGATTGATACATTTAATATTTAATCAAGATGTATTCCATGGGCCTCAGTGTTTATATATCAGTGACAAGTTACCTGAACAAACTTCAAGTTATATCTAATGTCACTGATCTCACTGCAGTCCCTGAATCATACTTGACTGTAGTACTTGATCACATCCAGTCTTCTGGGTTAAATAATATGTAATTAGGCTTGAATATTAGCCTTTCATGAGTTGACAGGGAAATGAAATCGCATTAGACTTCTAACCCCTGCAACTCTAGGGCAGCCCCTGCAACTCTAGTACGGGACATCCATCCTGTACGAACAGACGCACAAATGTGTGATTACTAACTACTGACATCAAATTAATCTAATAATTCGAAGGAGGAGTATCGGTGTTTGTCTGTTCTAAATAGGACTTCGGCCCGTGAGCAGCCCCTGGGGAATTATGTCGGAAAATCCGACACCATTTAATAATATAATACAGACAGATAATATTGCTGAGTTGTATAAACAAGTTACCCATAGAAAATGTAAATTGTTATGGAATTCCCGTCTATAGAAAATGGGATATCAATACCACATACTATTATAAATTCACCACCTATTATGGTGGGAATTATTCTTAAATACATTAGTCTTTGGACTTTACCATCATAAAAACATCTCATATAAATTAACTTAATTATCAGAATTAAAATAGAGTAAATGTGACCCTTCTTTCACTTTCTGTCATCTAGACAATGTAGGCCAGTAGAGTCAGGGAGGAGGGAGTGGTCAGCCATTGTTGTTGTCATCTCCGAGACGCGTGGAGCAAATTTGGCTCCTATCATATCTGGACAATGTCGGCCAGTAGCGTCAGTAGTATGGAGTGTCAGCCATTGTTATTGTACTTAGACCACAGAGGCTCACGGGAGCAAATACGACTTCTGTTAATTTTACTTGGACGAAGTGTTATGGAAACCAAAGGTGTACCATCATCAACACGCTGTCAACAAATTCAAGTTAAGTGTTCTGCCGAAACCCATTTATCTATCATTTGTGGCCATTAATGTCATTAGATAGGGTGACCCAGTTAGAGCACGAGATCGCCTCATACTAAAGGTAATTAAGCCAGGTCTTTATGGTTCCTTGTACAATGTTTTCTCTGATATAGCTGTCATATATTAGGATTCTGGCCTTACAGCTAGCGCCCTTTTGACAGGTCAAGACGAGGAAGCATGCTTTGTGTACCAGTTACTGGGTGATGGAAGATACCTCAAAGAGGATAATTTGGTGTCTACATCCTGGTTATACCTGGTGGACTAAGGCCTGCTGTACAAATAAGATAAGGAACCTCTTCAATATGTGTAGTTAATACTGTAGTTTGATTGGCTGCATATATATAAATTTAATATAAACCCCCCCTAATGTGTAGAGGATCGATTTGTGAGATTATGAGTTTATTGCAGAAATACAGTCCACTTAACATTATACAAATTGCTATCGAAGTATATAAATTAACGTAAATATAAATTCATATAAATTAAATAAATATAAATCTCACAGGTCGGTTCCCACAATAACTAACTCTGCCTTCAGACAACACACAGCTCCCCTGTTCAAATCCCTAAACATGCTAAACATAAATTCACTCCATACATTCTCTTGTGTAAATTACGTTGATAAAACCCTTTTTTTAAGTGCAAACCCTGTTCTGAAACTCTTCCTGAACAGATGCAATAGAACACATGCCCACCACACCAGACATACAAGTACAAATTACAAATACAAATATTTATTCAGGTAAAGTACATACATACAGGGTAAGATACAAAAGTTAATGGATTTATAGATAGAGCTAATACATACAATGCCTAAAGCTACTATTACGCAAAGCGTTTCGGGCAGGAAAAACACTAAGACTAAAACTTAATACTAATTGAGATTAAAGTATAAATTGTGTTGAGAAAAAATAATGAAAAAAGGGGGGGGGGGGGAAACATACCAGAAAAAAAACAATAATACAATTTGGTCAACAAACAGCATTGTTTAAAATCGTAGACATGGGTTGACATTTTGGGGGTGAGGTAGGTTACATTGAGTTAATTAGGTAGCACTTAGTTTTTATCTTAAACTGGTTGGGAGAGGTACAGTCTTTAACATGATTGGGAAGGTCATTCCACATTCGAGGTCCCTTGATTTGTAGAGCATTTCTAGTTTGACTAAGTCATACGCTTGGAATATCAAATAGGTATTTGTTTCTGGTGTGGTGCTCATGGGATCTGTTACAGCCTTCAATTAAGCTTTTAAGTTCTGGATTGACATTACAGTTCAGCGTTTTATATATATAAAATACACATGAGAGGATGTGCAGTGACTTAATATCTAACATATTCAGAGATTTGAGTAAGGGTACCGAGTGATGTCTGGGGCCAGAGTTAGATATTGTCCTAATAACAGCTTTGTGTTAAGTAATTAGAGGACATAAATGATTTGGGTAGTAGAACCCCAAGCACAAATACCATAGTTGAGATATGGATAGATGAGGGAGTAATATATATTTAGAATGTGTCCCTGGAAATTCAGCTTACGGTCAATGAGAACGCCAAGGAATTTGCCATCTACTTTGTTACAAATTTGGGTATTGTGTATTCTGAGATTTGTTTGATTTGAGGATTTATTGCCAAACAGAATATAAAAAGTTTTGTCAATATTGAGGGTGAGTTTATTGGCAGTTAGCCAGTGATGGACTTTATTTAGCTCAGTATTCACTGTGACATTTAGAGCAAGGGGGTCAGGACTGGCGTAAATGAAGGTCGTGTCGTCAGCAAATAGCATTGGTTTGAGGTGTTGGGAGGCATTTGGAAGGTCATTAATGTAGATGAGAAAGAGGAGAGGGCCAAGTATGCTGCCCTGGGAACACCAATGTTAATAGGTAGGGTGGGAGAAATTGAATTATTCACAGAAACATACTGGAGCCTGTCAGTAAGGTAAGACTTAAGGTACTGCAGGGAGTGACCTGCAGTGCAGTGACCTGTAGTGACATAAATATCTCTTTGATATCCCCAGAGTCAAACTTAATCTATGTAAATACTCTATGCAAATAAAGGGACCTAGTCTATGGAACTCACTCCCTAACGATTTGAAAAGCTGTCCAGCTTATGCCTTATTCAAAAATTAAACCAAAAAGTACCTAATTTCATCTTCATAGCTTTCTACCAAGTGCTTTATCTTCACACTATATCTAGTGCTACTCAATCCCCCGATATTTGTACCTAAGTCATATTACTTTATCTTTGTAATCTTAGATATCATCTGATATCATGGTTGTTATTTTAAATGCATATTCTACTGCATTATTCCTTGAAACTTTTCCTTGAAATGATCCTCATATTGTGGATCTTCATATCTTTAGTGAACCAATGTATAACCCTGAAATGTTATCCTCATGTACCTAGTAATCCTTGTTTCTGTATTGTTATTATTGTATATTATTCTAATCTGCTTTTGTGTTAAAATTTCTTCAATGTAACTGTAAATATTTTTTGTCAATTTTACTGTAATTATTCTACTTAAAATTATCTGTACCTGTAAAGAAAAGCTGTAAAGTACCTGTAAACATTTTTATCAATGATACTGTTAATTTATTTAAAATTTTCTGTTAGTTTAAGGACTTGCCCGAAACGCTATGCGTGCTAGTGGCTTTACAAGAATGTATATTCAACTTAATTTCTATATTCTCTATTAACCCGCAATGTACCTTCTTGTATATAAATAATAAATAAAGCCTAAGAAACAAAATAAACGATTTAAATGCTCTTGTTTGCACATAAAAAATAGATATTATTGCACTTACCGAAACGTGGATAAATGTAGAAAAATAGAGAACTATTAGCTGAATATCAAATAAATGGATTTAAACTGTTTCACACAGATAGATATATTAGACGAGAAGGGGGAGTAGCCATATATGTTAGGGAAAATTTAAAATATAGTCTCAAAGAGGAAATCAAAACTGAGCCACACACAGAAACTATTTGGATAGAATTAAACAAAAAAGCAAATTTTCTGTGGTTGGAAGAAAACGCGCACAGAGGGGGGACTTGTTTATTTTAATAATAATAATAATAATTCAATTATAATAATAATCATTAATTATGACAAAGCATAATAGCTAATTATGGCGACTAAAGTAGATAGTTTAAGTAGATAATAATTAATTATGTGACTAATAAAGATTAGGGAATAACAATAAATTATTATCCGAAATAATCTTAGAGAATAGCCGTTATAATGATTGTGTATAACTCAATTACAATTAATAGTTACATCTATAATCAGTAACTGAAAGTTGCATTATTTGCATTTACACTAATGACAATTCTTGGTAATATGTCTTGGATTATCACTTTGGGGGTTCTGGCGGAGCACCCCAAAGATAAAACAAATGTGTAGCAAGATAGAACAAAAGTGTTGCCTGAGCCTGCCTGAGTATCATCCGTTGAAAAGGAAAACAGGGGATGCAGAGGATTCCGGGAGGAGGGTGGGCGTTTTTGTATGTGAAGCGGCTGCGGAAGGCGGCAAAACAGAGGTTGCCGGGTCCACGGGTGCTCATTTAGTACCCCCGCTCAGTGTGATTAGACGCAACTCAAAGAATTTTTCAAAAATATCTAAAATATAAAAATATATAAAAAATAAGAATATCTCAAAAAAAAAATACATTTTCTTCTCACAGAAAACCCACCGCTATTTGAGAAAAGCAGTGGCTATTTTCTGCAGTTGGAAGATGTTGTGAAAATGTTACATGTTATGGGAAGGTTTGTAGTTGTACTGAGAGAGCCTAAGGGAAAAACCTAGGAGTTCCTAAGATCAGTGGAGATCAGATAGGCCCGGTCCCAATAAGAACATAAAACAGTACTAAATTACTGGCTTTAAAGTAAATACGTCAGTCTAGCAATAAATCACTGCTCTACTTCACAGGAAGAATGGATACTCCTTTAATAGTACTTATTTATTAAACCCTCTAACAACCCCCCCATATACATTAACACTCTAAAACACTTGTTCTCTTTTACCACTCTACTTTACGTTAAAAGCCTTGGTCCACATAGGCAGGATGCAAGGTTTTACAGTTACAAAACTAGGGTAAAGTCTACTTGCATAGGCCACTAGCAAAGGCCATAGGTAATCTGGAACAACATGAGCACAAGTGGTTACACCAACAAAACTTGAGTAATCTAGGAATATAAACACTAGCTCAGGCTACACAAACTACTACACACTTTTGCCAGAGAACGTACATGTAACACGGTAATTAGCTTTGTAAACTAGACACAGGATAAGGTAAGGGAAGAGAAGTGGGAAGATGAAGAGACAGAGCCACACATGAGAGGTGTTGACCCCAGCACAGTAGTTCAGAAAAGAGCGAGGGAGCTCCGTGTCTGAGCCCTCTTAAGTTTTTGCGGGGAAGATACCTAGCTGATCGTACAGCTTATAAACATTACAAGTCTTCACCAACATTCAATACTGGTTACTTTAACAGCTCTAAGATTAGTTGATAACTTGTTCAATATTCCATTTAATAATCAACAAGCTCAAAGTCTGAATAATCTGTGAGTACAAGGTTCCTCTTACGTCTGGCAAGGAAAATAGAAACAAAGGTGCATCAGCGATGAAGATAAGCCAGAGTATAAATGTTATTGTAATTAAATATTCTTCTCACATGACCCAATTCTATGAATTAATGTATAGTAATTATTTATAGCTCAATTTGACCTCTGGTTTCCAACTAAGGAACCCAGGGTCGTAACACTCCTCCCCCCTTCAGAGCCAAAAAAAATGTGGCTACTAAAATAGTAGTCGTATTTTTTGTAAGAGAATTCGAGGAATAAAAGGAAATTTATGCAATAAAAGAAAATCAACCAAAAACAAAAATTTCTCTGCAAGAAAAAACACAAGGAATTCTCTGAAAGAAAAAGCACACAAAAATATATTTTCTGAAAGAAAAAGCACATACAAAAAAAACGGGGAAGTAAATAAATTTGACACAGAGTATTTAATGTCACAGGAGAACCTAAAAAAAAAACCTAAAGCATGACAGTTGGTATATGGCTTCCTGTGGCTCAAATGAATGTTACTCAGGTAACCGGGACAGCGCATCGGCTATCACGTTGAGCCGGCCCGGTAGGTAGGTAATGGAACGATTGAAGCCCTGTAGGTACAATGCCCACCTGAGAATGCATTTATTTTTCTCCTTTATCTGGTTTAAGAACACCAGTGGGTTATGGTCCGTGTACACTTCCACTATATTAGTTGTTAGATATACCTCAATTTTTTTACATGTTAACACTAGCGCCAACGCTTCTTTTTCTACCACTGAATAATTGCGTTGCGCCCTATCAAATTTCACAGAGTAATAGTATACAAGGTGGTCCACTTGATCATCCCCAGTTTGCAACAACACTGCACCAGCACCCGAGTCAGACATGTCAACATGAATCAAATCAAATCAAATCAAATCAAATGTTTATTTAGGTAAGGTACATACATACAAGAGATTTTACAAAGAGTGACGGATTTATAGTTAGGGCTAGTACATACAATGCCTAAAGCCACTATTACGCAAAGCGCTTCAGGCATGAAAAACTTAAATGACTAAAGCCTAGTACTAATTGAGCATAAAGAGTAAAATGAAAACATGGAATGAAAACATAGCTGAAAAAGCAGCAGAAATACAATTCTGTCGACAAACAGCGCTCTTTAAAAAAAACAGACATTGATTGACAATAGAGGGGTAAGGTAGGTTACAGGGAATTTATTAGGTATAGCTTCGTTTTTATCTTAAACTGGTTAAGAGAGGTACAGTCTTTAACATGGTTGGGAAGGTCATTCCACAATCTGGGCCCCTTGATTTGTAGAGCATTTCTAGTTTGATTAAGTCGTACTCTAGGAATATCAAAACTGTATTTATTTCTGGTGTGGTGCTCATGGGTTCTGTTACAACCTTCTATGAAGCTTTTGAGGTCAGGATTGGCATTACAGTTTAGCATTTTATATATGTATAATACACATGAGAGAATGTGCAGTGACTTAATGCCTAACATATTCAGAGATTTTATTTCAGAATTTTAAACGGTCGGTCAAACCTTGGATTAGCGAGCACTGGGGCAGAAGCTAAGATCAATTTCAAATTTTTAAACGCCTCTGCACAGTCTGTTGACCACTTAAATTTAACAGCCTTTTGCAATAAGTCCGTGAGAGGAGTGGCGACACTGGAAAAGTTCTGACAAAAGCGTCGGTAGTACGCACACATACCGATAAACCTTTGTAAGTCCTTTTTAGACCGGAGCACGGGATACTCCAGAATGGCACTGTTTTTATCTTGCCGAGGTAACACTTTTCCTTGGCCCACTTCATATCCGAGGTATGTCACTGTGCCTTGGCCAAAATGACACTTTTTTGCATTTAAAATTAGATTTGCACTATTCAAAACTGTGAACAACTGGCATAACCTAGCTATGTGGTCAGCCCAATTACTATCAAAAAGCACAATGTCATCTAAATACGCCCGACAATTTGACACATTAGAGAGCAGAGAGTTCATTATCCTCTGGAAAGTTGCAGGGCATTACGCAAGCCAAACGGTAACACTTGATACTCGAAGACACCATCGGTGTTACGAACGCAGTTAGTTGCTTGCCACGTTCCGTGAGCGGGATCTGGTAATATCCCCTTGAGAGGTCAAATTTCGAGAAGTACATGGCGTTTCCGATCTCGTCGATGTAGTCTTCGAGGAGGGGCAGCGGATAGGCATCCACAATGGTCACCTTGTTGAGCTGCCGATAGTCGGTGCATAATCCCCAGGAGCCGTCTGGTTTGGGGACCAAAAGGCAGGGCGAACACCAAGAGCCCTGGCTCGGCCAGATGAGGCCGTGCAGGAGCAGAAATTTGATTTCGTTCTGCAAGATGGCCTTCTTTCCGGACTCATCCGATAGGGTTGAAGACAAATGGGGGTGTAGTCCATCAACTTGACATCATGGTAGATGGCATCAGTCTGGGGCGGGACCTCCCCGAATAGACTGGAGAATTCGTCAAGCAACGACTGCACCTCTTCACGTTGGGCCATCTGCAAATGAGACAGTCCCTCCTCCACAGCATTCACAGAACTAGAATTATTGAGAATGAGATTAGTTGGGTCCCCAGAACAATCCTCCCATGTTCCCCTCCCTCACTGGAAAAGGAAACATTGGTTAGTGCGACGGGCCTTGGGCCCTGGAACTTCTTCAGACGGTTCAAGTGTACGAGCATCACCTGGTTACGCTTGTCAGAGTGCCTTACTTTGTACGTGAGGTCCCCAGCCTTTTCTGTCACAATATAGAGGCCTTTGTACTTGTGAGACATATTGTTCCCTAGTCGAGGCTTTAATACCAGGACAGGGTCACCAGGCTGAAATACCCGCAACTTAGCCTTAGCATCGTGTCGTTCTTTCATATTTTCTTGGGCCTTCCCAAGATACTTTAGTGCAGCCGCCATGCAGTCCTTGAGTCTCTGGTGGTGTTGTGCAAAGAAAGCCAAACCTTCGGTCAATGTCACGTTCCCTAACAGATTCTCCTGTAACATTTGCAAGGGTCCACGAACCTTATAACCAAAGACTAACTCAAAAGGAGAACAAACCAGTGAACTTTGTAACCCCTCTCGAGCAGCAAACAAAACATAAGGCAGGTTCTCATCCCAGAATCTATGGGAATTCTCGCACGATGTCTTCAGCATCTGCTTAAGGGTTTGATGGAACCGCTCAATTACCCCCTGACTCTGTGAATGGTATGGGCTAGAAGCCTTATGAGTTATTCCACGGTCCTTACAGAATTGTTAAAAAATGGCTGACTTAATATTAATAACATTGTCGGTTTACACGACCCGAGGCAGTCTAAAATTAGAACAAAATTGCAACATACGAGCAACAACAGTCTTTGCTCGGATGATCCTTACAGCAAAAGCCTCTGGGTAACGGGTCGTGATACATATCATCGTGATTAAGTAAATATTACCAGACTTACTTCTAGATAATGGACCAACACAGTCCATTACCACATGAGAAAATGGTTCCTCCAGCACGACAATAGGCCTTACAGGAGCTTTAGGTGGAGTCTGGTTTGGTTTTCCAAGCAGCTGATAAGGAGTACATGAGTTACAAAATTTTGCCACATTTCAAAATTCAAAATTCAAATTCAACTGCTTATTTAGGTAAAGTACATACATACAAGAGGTGATACAAAAATTTATAGATTTATAAATAGAGCTAGTACATACAATGCCTAAAGCCACTATTACGCAAAGCGTTTCGGGCAGGAAAAACATTAAAGACTAAAACTTAATACTAATTGAGATTATTAAAGTATAAAATGTGTTGAGAAAAAATTTAAAAAAAGGGGGGGAACATGGCAAAAAACAGCAAAAATACAATTAGGTCGACAAACAGCATTGTTTAAAAATAACAGACATGGATTGACAATATAGGGGTAAGATAGGTTACAGGGAATTTATTAGGTAGTGCTTAGTTTTTATCTCAAACTGGTTGAGAGAGGTACAGTCTTTAACATGATTGGGAAGGTCATTCCACATTCTGGCTCTTGGGTTCTGTAACAACCTTCAATGAAGCTTTTACGGACAGGATTGACATTACAGTTCAACGTTTTATATAAATATAATACACATGAGAGGATGTGCAGTGACTTAATATCTAACATATTCAGAGATTTGAGTAGGGGTACCGAGTGATGTCTGGGGCCAGAGTTGGATATTGTCCTAATAGCAGCTTTGTGTTGAGTAATTAAAGGACGTAAATGATTTTGGCTAGTAGAACCCCAAGCACAAATACCATAGTTGAGATATGGATAGATGAGGGAATAATAGAGAGTCACCAGGGCAGGGCGGGGTACATAATATCTGATCTTAGAAAGAATGCCAACAGTTTTTGAAACTTTTTTTGATATATTTAGAATGTGTCCCTGGAAATTCAGCTTGTGGTCAAAGAGAACGCCAAGGAATTTGCCATCTATTTTGTTACAAATTTGGGTATTGTCTATCCTGAGATTTATTTGATTAGAGGATTTATTGCCAAACAGAATATAGAAAGTTTTGTCAATGTTAAGGGTGAGTTTGTTGGCAGTTAGCCGAAGATGGACTTTATTTAGCTCAGTATTCACTGTGATATTTAGAGCAAGGGGGTCAGGACTGGAGTAAATGAAGGTTGTGTCGTCAGCAAATAGAATTGGTTTGAGATGTTGGGAGGCATTTGGAAGGTCATTAATGTAGATGAGAAAGAGGAGAGGGCCAAGAATGCTGCCCTGAGGAACACCAGTGTTGATGGGCACGGTGGGAGAAATTGAATTAATCACAGAATCATATACTGGAGCCTGTCAGTAAGGTAAGATTTGAGGTATTGCAGGGAGTGACCTCTGACTCTATAATGATGTAATTTAAGAAGAAGGTTTTGGTGGATGACAGTGTCAAAAGCCTTAAGCAGGTCCACAAATAACCCAACAGGGAACTCATTTTTATCAAGAGCTGCATGAATGAAGTTAATCATTCAAATAAGTGCATCTTTAGTGTTTTTTTGGGTCTGAAGCTATATTGAGAAGTGCTAAGTATATTGTGTTTGGCTAGATAAGAGTAAAGCTGCTTGTAGATTAGTTTTTCAAATATTTTTGACAAGTTAGGCAGGATTGATATAGGTCTGTAGTTGTTAACATCAGTGAGATCACTACATTTGTGGACAGGGGTTACTCTCGCTTTTTTTTAGAATATCTGGAAAGGTTTGGAGTTCAAGTGGCTTGTTGAAGAGCAATGCAATAGCAGAGGCTAAAGATCTGGAGTTTTTTTGTAAATTAAAGTTGATATCTCCTCAAGGGCACTAGACTTGGTTTTAAGGGAAAGGATTATCTCATTAATAAACATCAGCGGAATTTGTAGGCTTTAGGTACAGAGACTGTGTATAGTTACTTGTAAGATAGTCCTGAACATCAGTACTGAAAGATGGAATATCAAAATCAAATCAAATCAAATCAAATGTTTATTTAGGTAAGGTACATACATACAAGAGATTTTACAAAGAGTGATGGATTTATAGATAGGGCTAGTACATACAATGCCTAAAGCCACTATTATGCAAAGCGTTTCGGACATGAAAAACTTAAATGACTAAAGCTTAATACTAATTGAGCATAAAGAATAAAATGAGTTGAGAACAAATAAAAAAAGAGATAAAAAAGGGGGAACATGGCTGAAAAAGCAGCACAAATACAATTAGGTCGACAAACAGCGTCATTTAAAAAAAAAACCAGACATTGGTTGACAATAGAGGGCTAAGGTAGGTTACAGGGAATTTATTAGGTAGTGCTTCGTTTTTATCTTAAACTGGTTGAGAGAGGTACAGTCTTTAACATGGTTGGGAAGGTCATTCCACATTCTGGGTCCCTTGATTTGAAGAGCATTTCTAGTTTGATTAAGTCGTACTCTAGGAATATCAAAACTGTATTTATTTATTTATTTATTTATTTATTTATTATTGATTTATTTATATATATATACAAGAAGGTACATTAGGTTTGTGAGAATACATTGAATAGTACAGTAGTTACAATCTTGTAAAGCCACTAGTATGCGCAGCGTTTCGGGCAGGTCCTTAATCTAACAGATAATTTTAAGTAGGTAATTTCTATCAGAATTGATAAATGATAACAAATACATTGCAAGAGAAAAATGAGATGAGAGAGCTTAGTAAGTATATTAAAGCACATTGTTATATTAAAGCTCTGATTGATTACATTGACAGCTTGATTGGTAAATTAAACAAGATTAATAAACACCATACAGCAGATTGACAGCACATATAAGAAGACAGCAATGATCACAATGGTAAAGATGTTAAACAATAATAAATATTTCTGGTGTGGTGCTCATGGGTTCTGTTACAACCTTCTATGAA
This sequence comes from Procambarus clarkii, assembly GCF_040958095.1. Classification (NCBI taxonomy): domain Eukaryota; kingdom Metazoa; phylum Arthropoda; class Malacostraca; order Decapoda; family Cambaridae; genus Procambarus; species Procambarus clarkii. The sequence continues at coordinate 22,539,550 of NC_091151.1, read as the reverse complement.
GCTTTTGAGGTCAGGATTGGCATTACAGTTCAGCGTTTTATATATATGTATAATACGCATGAGAGAATGTGCAGTGACTTAATATCTAACATATTCAGAGATTTGAGTAGGGGTACCGAGTGATGTCTGGGGCCAGAGTTGGATATTGTCCTAATAGCAGCTTTGTGTTGAGTAATTTGAGGACGTAAATGATTTTGGGTGCCCCAAGCACAAATACCATAGTTGAGATATGGATAGATGAGGGAGTAATAGTCACCAGGGCAGGGCGGGGTACATAATATCTGATCTTAGAAAGAATGCCAACAGTTTTTGAAACTTTTTTTGATATATTTAGAATGTGTCCCTGGAAATTCAGCTTGTGGTCAATGAGAATGCCAAGGAATTTGCCATCTGATTTGTTACAAATTTGGGTATTTTTTATTTTGAGATTTATTTGATTAGAGGATTTATTGCCAAACAGAATATAGAAAGTTTTGTCAATGTTACAATATCATTTGCAAGGGATGACCCAATGGAAGAGAAGAACCTATTGAACTCAATAGCAGTATCAGAGGCTGTAAGCTGACCATCGTTATTGGACAGGAGTATTAGTTTGTTAATTAAAATCTTCTTTGATCCCAATATTTGTGAAATTGTGCTGAATGTTTTTTTTATGTTGCCCTTTGGGTAAATTTATCTTCGTAGTATTTAGTTTTGGTTCTTCTAATTATTTTAGATAGCAATAACGATTAATTCTTTGAAAATTAAAAAAAAAATTCTTTGGAGACGGTTCCTAACCTATACTTCTTCTCAAGGTCATGTTTTTTATTAATGGATTTAAGTATTCCCTTTGTAAGCCAAGGATTGTTTAGCATTTTGGTTGTGCTTGTTTCGTTAGCATAGGACAGTGGGTGTTATAAAGGCTGAGAGTTGTTTGAAGAAAATATTGCACTCCTAGGTTGATGTCCCCTATGTTATAATGATGTGGACGCTGGGTTTGCTCGGTACAGAGTTTAACAGCGTGTTTATTAAGATAATAAATAAGGTAGGACTGAGGACACCACCCTGCGGGGTACCTAGATCAAAGTCTCTTGTTACACTCCTATGCCCCTGGAAAAATACAGATGACTTCCTGTTGGATAAGTAACCCCTGATCCAACAAAGAAGCCGACCATCAATATTCATTCTTGCAAGCTCACTCAAAATAACATGTCTATTTGTAATATCAAAGGCAGATTTGAGATCTAGGAAGGTGGTATATGACTTTTCAGTGTGCAGGGTAAGAAAGGTAGAGATGCAATGATGCACACTCCTTCCATGCATGAAACCATATATCTGGGGGGGATAGCATGGTTCTTATTCTATGGAGGACGACGGTTTAGGACCATTCTCTCGAATGTTTTGCAAATGCAGCTAGTAAGGGAAATTGGGCGGAAAGCATTCTCTTGATTTGGCTTGGGAATTGTAACGTACAATTATGTTACGCTGTTGGGTAGATTAGATACTATTGTGGGTTGTTGTGGTGTCGTTGATCCTTCTTTATGGACAACCCAACCCAAAATTCGGTAGAGTGTTATACTTTATTAGGAGATCACCCTGGGCGCTTGTGGCTCTTGGAGAGGGGCTCAACGTCACACGTATAGGCAATGCGGCTCCAATACTTAGCCTCGTTGTCAAGTGCACACACCCACTCGAGCCGCTGTGACTCCCCACTCTCTCCTTATGTGATATGATCTCCTCAATCCCCTTTGGCTTATTAGGTTTCCGTTCTACCCTGTCCACAGCGGTGGTTCTTGGTTCTTTCTCTCTCTCTCCTTCTTTTCTACTTCCTGGGAAGCCTCACTAAGACAAGGGCAAACACCAGCAAATTTGAATACATTTACTGGACAAAGCACATACACAATACATACACACATATAATGATAAAAATAATGAATCCTACACTCAATACTATTTCAGTCAGGTTGCACTCCAACACCATCAGAACTCTATCATCTGCTTATCAAGTGGTATCTTATCTCCTGATTCACCACCTAATACTACCAACCTCCTCAAGTAGATCAAGTCTTATAACACAATGTTGCACTATCAGCAAGAGAATATATATCTGTAAACATATACAAGGAAAACCAGTGTATGAATGCAATCACATAAATATTAGTATAAATGTTCCTTGATATACAACAATTATCAATCGATCACCCTATCAGTCCTAGAACACATATGTATGTCTCTGTAGGTAATCCAGCCTATGAATGTAACTCTATACTTCAGTATAAATATTCCTTGGCACAAAAATGGCAAACTATCACTCACCTTTCACTGCGTCTTGCACACTAATGACAACCAAACACTCTATCACCTCCCTACAAGTAATCAACCAGAACTTCCCTTCCAAACCTGGAAGCTCACTATCCTGACATCTTCAGGTTCTTCCGGGTTTATCTACCAGGATCCTCCGCAGCTCTTCTAGGCTGCTACACCATGAAGTCTTCCTTGAACAACAATGGTGCTTCACCACTGGTATCACAAAAACTTGTAAAACTTCATTCCATTACTCCTCTTCTCACAGCTTGAGATTCTCTTCCTCACTGTATGGCTGCTCTCCCACAGAGATCAGTACTTTCCACTACCTTGGAGTCTCATCAACTACTCCCTCTGTGCTGGCTTCGAAGTTCTCAGCAACTTCTTCCAAAGACAAACCTGCAACCCATTGACACGCCAATAAAAACGTTTCCCCTTAAACACATAAACGAAATAATCCACACAATATGTTTGCACCTAACATATCTCTGATCTCTTCATACTGTGAGAGTGGACTCCCCTGTTTGGGCTGGTCCATGCTCCTCCTTGCCAGGCGGTCCTCACTCTGGGAGGGTCCTCCGCCGCCAGTCAGTTGGCTTCAGGTGGTCGACGGGAGAGGATGTGCTGCTTGTCCCTCCAGCTGTCTCTCTCATCTCTGTCCTCTTATTTATGCTTCCTGCCTTACCAAAACATGTCTAACTTATCAATAAACATTCGCTACTGTCGCTGGGCACACGACCAACTACAAGTAATCACTATAAACTGGCTTAAAATCGTGCTTACCACAGATTGTCTAGTCGAGGGCGCTCTCCCTCTGATGGAGTCTGATCAGGGCGCTCCCACGACCCACGATAATGTCTCTGGGTGGCTTAACAAACTCTCCTTGCCCTCCAGGACTTGAGATCACAACGTTCCCAGATCGATTCCACAGATGGAACGTCTGCACACTTCCTTTCTCTTGAACGTATATCCAACAGGGAATCCTCTCCAACGGGAGCTCAAATGGAGTGCAGCTTCACCTCTCGATGTCTGGTACTCAAGTGAGGTCAGAGCCGTCCCGAAGCGAGCCTCACGCCTCCAGCAATTAAATTATCCACATCTCAACCAGTCATTTATCTATTTTCTTATTCACTGCCCACATTCTTAAACTCTCTGTAAAATTTACCCAATTATTTTTACATATGAATCTTCATGTCTGTATATCTCTGACCTCCTAGTCAGGTCAGGCCTGATAGAATAATTCTCAAAGGGAAGACTCGTTTTTCGGCTGCCTGAGATCATAACAATACACAGTGTTTAATGAGTTTCATATTAATTTAGTAGTCCTGGATACAGCAGTGTCGTAAACGTTGAGACGGAGCTTGGAGCAGAGCAAAGCTGAGTGTGGCCAGAGTCGCGGAGATTTTCAAACTTGAAAATGTTTGCTGGGCTCCCACATATATGTGGGAGCTAGAGTGTTGTAGCCTGATGCGGTCATAGTCTGCTGCCTGTTCTGTGTCGAAACTGTAGCGTCTTGGAGACGATTAGAACTGCCTATGCTGAGTGCTACATTCTTGACTGGAAATAAATTGTTCTATCGTCTATTCATGATTGATGAAGATTAAGCCACCCAAAAGGTGGCACGGGCATGAATAGCCCGTAAGTGGTGGCCCTTTTGAGCCATCACCAGTATCAAGAGCTGATACTGGAGATCTGTGGAGGTGGGACTGCACCCTGCGTGACGGGAGATGTCTCCCGTGACCAAATGGTTGATTGATTGATAAAGATTAAGCCACCCAAGAGGTGGCAAGGGCATGAATAGCCCATAAGTGGTACAATTTTTTGATTGTCTATTCTCATATCGCTTCCTTACCTGGTTGACACCTGGATGATGGGGTTCTGGGAGTTCTTCTACTCCCCAAGCCAGGCCCGAGGCCAGACTTGACTTGTGAGAGTTTGGTCCACCAGGCCGCTTGGAGCGGCCCGCAGGCCCACATACCCACCACAGCCCTGTTGGTCCGGCACTCCTTGAAGGAAACAATCTAGTTTTCTCTTGAAGATGTCTACTGTTGTTCCTGTAATATTTCTGATGCTCACTGGTAGGACGTTGAACAACCGTGGACCTCTGATGTTCATACAGTGTTCTCTGACTGTGCCCATGGCACCTCTGCTCTTCACTGGTTCTATTCTGCATTTTCTTCCATGTCGTTCAGTCCAGTACGTTGTTATTTTAGTATAAATTGTGTTGAGAAAAAATAAGAAAAAAAATAAAATAAAAAAAGGGGGGGGGGAACATGGCAGAAAAAAAAAACAAAAATACAATTTGGTCAACAAACAGCATTGTTTAAAATACAAGACATGGGTTGACATTTTGGGGGTGAGGTAGGTTACCTTGAGTTAATTAGGTAGTACGTAGTTTTTATCATAAACTGGTTGGGAGAGGTACAGTCTTTAACATAATTGGGAAGGTCATTCCACATTCGAGGTCTCTTGATTTGTAAAGCATTTCTAGTTTGACTAAGTCGTACTCTTGGAATATCAAATAGGTATTTGTTTCTGGTGTGGTGCTCATGGGATCTGTTACAACCTTCTAGGAAGCTTTTAAGGTCAGGACTGACATTGCAGTTCAGCGTTTTATATATATATAATACACATGAGAGGATGTGCAGGGACTTAATATCTAACATATTCAGAGATTTGAGTGATGTCTGGGGCCAGAGTGAGATATTGTCCTAATAGCAGCTTTGTGTTGAGTAATTAGAGGACGTAAATGATTTTGGGTACTAGAAACCCAAGCACAAATATCATAGTTGAGATAAGGATAGAAGAGAGAATAATAGAGTGTCACCAAGGCAGGGCGAGGTACATAATATCTGATCTTAGAAAGAATGCCAACAGTTTTCGAAACTTTTTTATATATATTTAGAATGAGTCCCTGGAAATTCAGCTTGCGATCAATGAGAACGCCAAGGAATTTGCCATCTACTTTGCTACAAATTTGGGTATTGTTAATCCTGAGATTTATTTGATTTGAGTATTTATTGCCAAACAAAATATAGAAAGTTTTGTCAATATTGAGGGTGAGTTTGTTGGCAGTTAGCCAGTGATGGACTTTATTTAGTTCAGTATTCACTGTAACATTTAGAGCATTATTTGGTATCTCTCTCGTCTCCTTTCTAGTGAGTACATTTGGAGAGCTTTGAGACAATCCCAATTATTTTAGGTGCTTTATCTCGTCTATGCGTACCGTAAATGTTCTCTGTATTCCCTCAATTTCAGCAATCTCTCCTGCTCTGAAGTGGGAAGTGAGTACTGAGCAGTACTCAAGACGGGGCAACACAAGGGATTTGAAGAGTACAACCATTGTGATGGGATCTCTGGACTTGAAGGTACTCGTAATCCATCCTGTCATTTTTCTGGCTGACGCAATACTTGCTTGGTTATGCTCCCTAAACGTTAGGTCGTCGGACATCATTATTCCCAAATCCTTGACATGCTGTTTTCCTACTATAGGCAGATTCGATTGTGTTTTGTACCCTGTATTATGTTTAATAGTTTAGTTTAGTTCATTTATTATGCACCCCATACCAATCTTGTGGGCGGTAGTGGAAAGGGTTACAGAGGCACATAATGGGCTCAGGGACTGAACCCCACAATTCATTTAGCTAAGCAAGTTACAATCTTGATGAGTTAGTTACAAAATTCAATATAAGTCGTCACATCAACAATGGGTTCGAGATCGACCTCAAGTACAGGTTCTAAATTAAGCAACTGACATATGTGGAGAGCTAGTGTCAAAATTTATATGTTTGTCCTGCACACCGCCCCTCATCCAGTGGGCAGCGGTGGATAAAATAAATAAATAAATGTTTATTTAGGTAAGGTACATACATACAAGAAATTTTTACAAAGATTGGTTGACTTATAGGTAGAGCTAGTACATACAATGCCTAAAGCCACTATTACGCAAAGTGTTTCGGGCAGGAAAAACACTAAGACTAAAACTTAATATTTTTTTTTTTTTTTTTTTAGATATATACAAGAGTTGTTACATTCTTGTACAGCCACTAGTACGCGTAGCATTTTGGGCAGGTCCCTGGAATACGATCCCTGCCACGAAGAATCGTTTTTACAACCAAGTACACATTTTACTATTGAGTTAAACAGAGGCTACAGTTAGGATTTGCGCCCAGTAAATCCTCCCCTGCCAGGATACGAACCCATGACAAAGCGCTCGCGGAACGCCAGGCGAGTGTCTTACCACTGCACCACAGAGACTAAAATAATAATTGAGATTAAAGTATAAATTGTGTTGAGAAAAAATAAGAAAAAAAATAAAATAAAAAAAGGGGGGGGGGGAACATGGCAGAAAAAAAAACAAAAATACAATTTGGTCAACAAACAGCATTGTTTAAAATACAAGACATGGGTTGACATTTTGGCGGTGAGGTAGGTTACCTTGAGTTAATTAGGTAGTACGTAGTTTTTATCTTAAACTGGTTGGGAGAGGTACAGTCTTTAACATAATTGGGAAGGTCATTCCACATTCGAGGTCTCTTGATTTGTAAAGCATTTCTAGTTTGACTAAGTCGTACTCTTGGAATATCAAATAGGTATTTGTTTCTGGTGTGGTGCTCATGGGATCTGTTACAACCTTCTAGGAAGCTTTTAAGGTCAGGACTGACATTGCAGTTCAGCGTTTTATATATATATATAATACACATGAGAGGATGTGCAGGGACTTAATATCTAACATATTCAGAGATTTGAGTGATGTCTGGGGCCAGAGTGAGATATTGTCCTAATAGCAGCTTTGTGTTGAGTAATTAGAGGACGTAAATGATTTTGGGTACTAGAAACCCAAGCACAAATATCATAGTTGAGATAAGGATAGAAGAGAGAATAATAGAGTGTCACCAAGGCAGGGCGAGGTACATAATATCTGATCTTAGAAAGAATGCCAACAGTTTTCGAAACTTTTTTATATATATTTAGAATGAGTCCCTGGAAATTCAGCTTGCGATCAATGAGAACGCCAAGGAATTTGCCATCAACTTTGCTACAAATTTGGGTATTGTTAATCCTGAGATTTATTTGATTTGAGTATTTATTGCCAAACAAAATATAGAAAGTTTTGTCAATATTGAGGGTGAGTTTGTTGGCAGTTAGCCAGTGATGGACTTTATTTAGTTCAGTATTCACTGTAACATTTAGAGCATTATTTGGTATCTCTCTCGTCTCCTTTCTAGTGAGTACATTTGGAGAGCTTTGAGACAATCCCAATTATTTTAGGTGCTTTATCTCGTCTATGAGTACCGTAAATGTTCTCTGTATTCCCTCAATTTCAGCAATCTCTCCTGCTCTGAAGTGGGAAGTGAGTACTGAGCAGTACTCAAGACGGGGCAACACAAGGGATTTGAAGAGTACAACCATTGTGATGGGATCTCTGGACTTGAAGGTACTCGTAATCCATCCTGTCATTTTTCTGGCTGACGCAATACTTGCTTGGTTATGCTCCCTAAACGTTAGGTCGTCGGACATCATTATTCCCAAATCCTTGACATGCTGTTTTCCTACTATAGGCAGATTCGATTGTGTTTTGTACCCTGTATTATGTTTAATAGTTTAGTTTAGTTCATTTATTATGCACCCCATACCAATCTTGTGGGCGGTAGTGGAAAGGGTTACAGAGGCACATAATGGGCTCAGGGACTGAACCCCACAATTCATTTAGCTAAGCAAGTTACAATCTTGATGAGTTAGTTACAAAATTCAATATAAGTCGTCACATCAACAATGGGTTCGAGATCGACCTCAAGTACAGGTTCTAAATTAAGCAACTGACATATGTGGAGAGCTAGTGTCAAAATTTATATGTTTGTCCTGCACACCGCCCCTCATCCAGTGGGCAGCGGTGGATAAAATAAATAAATAAATGTTTATTTAGGTAAGGTACATACATACAAGAAATTTTTACAAAGATTGGTTGACTTATAGGTAGAGCTAGTACATACAATGCCTAAAGCCACTATTACGCAAAGTGTTTCGGGCAGGAAAAACACTAAGACTAAAACTTAATATTTTTTTTTTTTTTTTTTTAGATATATACAAGAGTTGTTACATTCTTGTACAGCCACTAGTACGCGTAGCATTTTGGGCAGGTCCCTGGAATACGATCCCTGCCACGAAGAATCGTTTTTACAACCAAGTACACATTTTACTATTGAGTTAAACAGAGGCTACAGTTAGGATTTGCGCCCAGTAAATCCTCCCCTGCCAGGATACGAACCCATGACAAAGCGCTCGCGGAACGCCAGGCGAGTGTCTTACCACTGCACCACAGAGACTAAAATAATAATTGAGATTAAAGTAAAAATTGTGTTGAGAAAAAATAAGAAAAAAAATAAAATAAAAAAAGGGGGGGGGAACATGGCAGAAAAAAAAACAAAAATACAATTTGGTCAACAAACAGCATTGTTTAAAATACAAGACATGGGTTGACATTTTGGCGGTGAGGTAGGTTACCTTGAGTTAATTAGGTAGTACGTAGTTTTTATCTTAAACTGGTTGGGAGAGGTACAGTCTTTAACATAATTGGGAAGGTCATTCCACATTCGAGGTCTCTTGATTTGTAAAGCATTTCTAGTTTGACTAAGTCGTACTCTTGGAATATCAAATAGGTATTTGTTTCTGGTGTGGTGCTCATGGGATCTGTTACAACCTTCTAGGAAGCTTTTAAGGTCAGGACTGACATTGCAGTTCAGCGTTTTATATATATATATAATACACATGAGAGGATGTGCAGGGACTTAATATCTAACATATTCAGAGATTTGAGTGATGTCTGGGGCCAGAGTGAGATATTGTCCTAATAGCAGCTTTGTGTTGAGTAATTAGAGGACGTAAATGATTTTGGGTACTAGAAACCCAAGCACAAATATCATAGTTGAGATAAGGATAGAAGAGAGAATAATAGAGTGTCACCAAGGCAGGGCGAGGTACATAATATCTGATCTTAGAAAGAATGCCAACAGTTTTCGAAACTTTTTTATATATATTTAGAATGAGTCCCTGGAAATTCAGCTTGCGATCAATGAGAACGCCAAGGAATTTGCCATCTACTTTGCTACAAATTTGGGTATTGTTAATCCTGAGATTTATTTGATTTGAGTATTTATTGCCAAACAAAATATAGAAAGTTTTGTCAATATTGAGGGTGAGTTTGTTGGCAGTTAGCCAGTGATGGACTTTATTTAGTTCAGTATTCACTGTAACATTTAGAGCATTATTTGGTATCTCTCTCGTCTCCTTTCTAGTGAGTACATTTGGAGAGCTTTGAGACAATCCCAATTATTTTAGGTGCTTTATCTCGTCTATGCGTACCGTAAATGTTCTCTGTATTCCCTCAATTTCAGCAATCTCTCCTGCTCTGAAGTGCGAAGTGAGTACTGAGCAGTACTCAAGACGGGGCAACACAAGGGATTTGAAGAGTACAACCATTGTGATGGGATCTCTGGACTTGAAGGTACTCGTAATCCATCCTGTCATTTTTCTGGCTGACGCAATACTTGCTTGGTTATGCTCCCTAAACGTTAGGTCGTCGGACATCATTATTCCCAAATCCTTGACATGCTGTTTTCCTACTATAGGCAGATTCGATTGTGTTTTGTACCCTGTATTATGTTTAATAGTTTAGTTTAGTTCATTTATTATGCACCCCATACCAATCTTGTGGGCGGTAGTGGAAAGGGTTACAGAGGCACATAATGGGCTCAGGGACTGAACCCCACAATTCATTTAGCTAAGCAAGTTACAATCTTGATGAGTTAGTTACAAAATTCAATATAAGTCGTCACATCAACAATGGGTTCGAGATCGACCTCAAGTACAGGTTCTAAATTAAGCAACTGACATATGTGGAGAGCTAGTGTCAAAATTTATATGTTTGTCCTGCACACCGCCCCTCATCCAGTGGGCAGCGGTGGATAAAATAAATAAATAAATGTTTATTTAGGTAAGGTACATACATACAAGAAATTTTTACAAAGATTGGTTGACTTATAGGTAGAGCTAGTACATACAATGCCTAAAGCCACTATTACGCAAAGTGTTTCGGGCAGGAAAAACACTAAGACTAAAACTTAATATTTTTTTTTTTTTTTTTTAGATATATACAAGAGTTGTTACATTCTTGTACAGCCACTAGTACGCGTAGCATTTTGGGCAGGTCCCTGGAATACGATCCCTGCCACGAAGAATCGTTTTTACAACCAAGTACACATTTTACTATTGAGTTAAACAGAGGCTACAGTTAGGATTTGCGCCCAGTAAATCCTCCCCTGCCAGGATACGAACCCATGACAAAGCGCTCGCGGAACGCCAGGCGAGTGTCTTACCACTGCACCACAGAGACTAAAATAATAATTGAGATTAAAGTATAAATTGTGTTGAGAAAAAATAAGAAAAAAAATAAAATAAAAAAGGGGGGGGGGGGAACATGGCAGAAAAAAAAACAAAAATACAATTTGGTCAACAAACAGCATTGTTTAAAATACAAGACATGGGTTGACATTTTGGCGGTGAGGTAGGTTACCTTGAGTTAATTAGGTAGTACGTAGTTTTTATCTTAAACTGGTTGGGAGAGGTACAGTCTTTATCATAATTGGGAAGGTCATTCCACATTCGAGGTCTCTTGATTTGTAAAGCATTTCTAGTTTGACTAAGTCGTACTCTTGGAATATCAAATAGGTATTTGTTTCTGGTGTGGTGCTCATGGGATCTGTTACAACCTTCTAGGAAGCTTTTAAGGTCAGGACTGACATTGCAGTTCAGCGTTTTATATATATATATAATACACATGAGAGGATGTGCAGGGACTTAATATCTAACATATTCAGAGATTTGAGCGATGTCTGGGGCCAGAGTGAGATATTGTCCTAATAGCAGCTTTGTGTTGAGTAATTAGAGGACGTAAATGATTTTGGGTACTAGAAATCCAAGCACAAATATCATAGTTGAGATAAGGATAGAAGAGAGAATAATAGAGTGTCACCAAGGCAGGGCGAGGTACATAATATCTGATCTTAGAAAGAATGCCAACAGTTTTCGAAACTTTTTTATATATATTTAGAATGAGTCCCTGGAAATTCAGCTTGCGATCAATGAGAACGCCAAGGAATTTGCCATCTACTTTGCTACAAATTTGGGTATTGTTAATCCTGAGATTTATTTGATTTGAGTATTTATTGCCAAACAAAATATAGAAAGTTTTGTCAATATTGAGGGTGAGTTTGTTGGCAGTTAGCCAGTGATGGACTTTATTTAGTTCAGTATTCACTGTAACATTTAGAGCATTATTTGGTATCTCTCTCGTCTCCTTTCTAGTGAGTACATTTGGAGAGCTTTGAGACAATCCCAATTATTTTAGGTGCTTTATCTCGTCTATGCGTACCGTAAATGTTCTCTGTATTCCCTCAATTTCAGCAATCTCTCCTGCTCTGAAGTGGGAAGTGAGTACTGAGCAGTATTCAAGACGGGGCAACACAAGGGATTTGAAGAGTACAACCATTGTGATGGGATCTCTGGACTTGAAGGTACTCGTAATCCATCCTGTCATTTTTCTGGCTGACGCAATACTTCCTTGGTTATGCTCCCTAAACGTTAGGTCGTCGGACATCATTATTCCCAAATCCTTGACATGCTGTTTTCCTACTATAGGCAGATTCGATTGTGTTTTGTACCCTGTATTATGTTTAATAGTTTAGTTTAGTTCATTTATTATGCACCCCATACCAATCTTGTGGGCGGTAGTGGAAAGGGTTACAGAGGCACATAATGGGCTCAGGGACTGAACCCCACAATTCATTTAGCTAAGCAAGTTACAATCTTGATGAGCTAGTTACAAAATTCAATATAAGTCGTCACATCAACAATGGGTTCGAGATCGACCTCAAGTACAGGTTCTAAATTAAGCAACTGACATATGTGGAGAGCTAGTGTCAAAATTTATATGTTTGTCCTGCACACCGCCCCTCATCCAGTGGGCAGCGGTGGATAAAATAAATAAATAAATGTTTATTTAGGTAAGGTACATACATACAAGAAATTTTTACAAAGATTGGTTGACTTATAGGTAGAGCTAGTACATACAATGCCTAAAGCCACTATTATGCAAAGCGTTTCGGGCATGAAAAACTTAAATGACAAACTTAATACTAATTGAGCATAAAGAGTAGAATGAAAACAAGAAATGAAAACATAGCTGAAAAAGCAGCACAAATACAATTATGTCGACAAACAGGGCTCTTTAAAAAAAAAAACAGACATTGGTTGACAATAGAAGGGTAAGGTAGGTTACAGGGAATTTATTAGGTATAGCTTCGTTTTTATCTTAAACTGGTTGAGAGAGGTACAGTCTTTAACATGGTTGGGAAGGTCATTCCATATTCTGGGCCCCTTGATTTGTAGAGCATTTCTAGTTTGATTAAGTCGTACTCTTGGAATATCAAAACTGTATTTATTTCTGGTGTAGTGCTCATGGGTTCTGTTTCAACCTTCTATGAAGCTTTTGAGATCAGGATTGGCATTATAGTTTAGCGTTTTATATATGTATAATATATATGAGAGAATGTGCAGTGACTTAATGTCTAACATATTCAGACATTTGAGTAGGGGTACCGAGTGATGTCTGGGGCCAGAGTTAGATATTGTCGTAATAGCAGCTTTGTGTTGAGTAATTTGAGGACGTAAATGATTTTGGGTAGTAGAGCCCCAAGCACAAATACCATAGTTGAGATATGGATAGATGAGGGAGTAATAGAGAGTCACCAGGGCAGGGCGTGGTACATAATATCTGATCGTAGAAAGAATGCCCACAGTTTTTGAAACTTTTTTTGATATATTTAGAAAGTGTCCCTGGAAATTCAGCTTGTGGTCAATGAGAATGCCAAGGAATTTGCCATCTAATTTATTACCAATTTGGGTATTGTTTATTTTGAGATTTATTTGATTAGAGGATTTATTGCCAAACAGAATATAGAAAGTTTTGTCAATGTTAAGGGTGAGTTTGTTGGCAGTTAGCCAAAGATGGACTTTATTTAGCTCAGTATTTACTGTGGCATTTAGAGCAAAGGGGTCGGGACTGAAGTAAATGAAGGTTGTGTCGTCAGCAAATAGAATTGGTTTGAGGTGTTGGGAGGCATTTGGAAGGTCATTACTGTAGATGAGAAAGAGGAGAGGGCCAAGTATGCTGCCCTGAGGAATACCATTGTTGATGGGTAGGGTGGGAGAAATTGTATTATTCACAGAAACATATTGGAGCCTGTCAGTAAGGTAGGATTTGAGGTATTGCAGGGAGTGTTCTCTGACTCCATAATGATGTAGTTTAAGAAGAAGGTTTTGGTGGTTGACAGTGTCAAAAGCTTTACGCAGGTCCACAAATAACCCAACAGGGAACTCATTTTTATCAAGAGCTGTATGAATCGAGTTAAGCATACTAATAAGTGCATCGTTAGTGCTTTTTTTGGGTCTGAAGCCATATTGGCAAGGGCTAAGTATATTGTGTTTGGCTAGATATGAGTAAAGCTGCTTATAGATTAGTTTTTCAAAATTTTTTGACAAGTTTGGCAGGATTGATATAGGTCTGTAGTTGTTAACATCTGTGAGATCACCACATTTGTGGACAGGCGTTACTCTCGCTTTTTTTAGAATATCTGGAAAGGTTTGGAGTTCAAGTGACTTGTTGAAGAGCAAAGCAATAGCAGGGGCTAAAGATCTGGAGGCTTTTTTGTAAATTAAAGTTGGTATCTCCTCAAGGGCACTAGACTTGGTTTTAAGGAAAGGGATTGTCTCATTGACGTCAGTGGAATTAATAGACTTTAGGTACAGAGACTGTGGATAGTTACCTGTAAGATAGTCCTAAATGTTAGCACTGGAAGATGGAATATCATTTGCAAGGGATGAACCAATGGAAGAGAAGAACCTTTTGAACTCAATAGCAGAATCAGAGGCTGAAAGCTGACCATCGTTATTGGACAGGAGTGTTGGTTTGTCATTTAAAGACTTCTTTGATCCCAATATTTGTGAAATTGGATAGGTTACAATCACTTAGTTACTATCTACAGTTAGCAAACTGGGGATATTTGGCTAAAATTTCTGGTAGCAGATCATTTTGAATGAAATATTGACACATCGCTGGAACATTGGTTATAGAATTGTCTCTAAATTCACGTATCTTTTCGCACTCCATCACATAGTGACGGAGGGTGTGCGAATAATTTTGTTGACACAGTTTACATTTGGTCAGGTCTACATCAGCAGATAATGAGAATTCCCAGAGATACTTGTAACCGAGTCTAAGCCGAGCAGCAGTAACATCTAGAAGTCTGCTGATTTTATTGGATGATCCATAGATTTGTGGCTCCTCTTGCATGATAGTATGATAATAGATGGAATTACTGGTGTCAATTTCACTTTGCCTCAGATCTACAAGATCTTGTTGAAGTTCTCGGTGTACTGCTGCTCTCAGATTGCTCATTGACAATCCAAGGTTACACTCAACGGCTCCTTTAAAGGCAGATTCTTTGGCTAACTTATCAGCTCTAACATGCATTCGGAGGCCAACATGAGATGGAGACCACATGAAATGGACTCTGTTACCATCCTTAATAATTTTGTTGTATTTGTGTCTAGCTTCGGACACGAGCATGTTACAGTTATGTCTTAAAGATTTGAGAGCATTTAAGGATGATAAGGAGTCACTTACAATTAATGTATCAAGTTTTGAGACTTGTACACATTTCAGTGCAAGGATCAAGGCAAATAGTTCAGTCTGAAGGGTAGAGGCCCAGTTGTTTATACGGACTCCCCACTCAAAGTATAGGATATCGCCCATTGTCAGGACAACTGCACTTCCAGCTGCACCCGTGGTGCGGTGTAGGGAACCATCAGTGTATATAATTTGAGAGAGAGAATGCTCTGTGGACAGAGCATCAATATGGCTTAAGGCGTTGAGCTTTGCCTCAAGACGAAGCTTGGGCTGATATCTAATTTGCTTCTTGGGTGGAAAGGGAGGGATTAAAACTGGAAAGGGTGTAACCTCCCACTATTATGTTTAAGATCCTCATTTTTGCCGTATCTGAGTACCTGGAATTTATCACCGTTAAACATCATGTTACTTTCTGCTGACCAATCGAAAACTTTGTTAATATCTGTTTGTAGTTTATCAATGTCTTCAGCAGAGGTAATTTTCATGCTGATTTTTGTATCATCTACAAAGGATGACACGAAGCTGTGACTTGTGTTTTTGTCTATATCTGATATGAGAATAAGGAACAGCAGTGGTGCAAGGACTGTACCTTGAGGTACAGAGCTTTTAACTGCGCTCGGACTCGATTTTACTTGATTGAATGTTACTCTTTGTGTTCTGTTCGACAGGAAATTGAGTATCCAGCGTCCTACTTTACCAGTTATACCCATTGACCTCATTTTGTGTGCAACCACTCCATGGTCACATTTGTCGAATGCCTTTGCAAAATCTGTGTATACGACATCTGCATTATGTTTTTCCTCTAATGCCTCAGTGATTTTGTCATAGTGGTCAAGTAGCTGTGAGAGGCATGATCTTGCTGCTCTAAATCCATGTTGGCCTGGATTGTGGAGGTCATTGGTTTCCATGAATCTAGTGACCTGACTCCTGATCACTCTCTCAAATACTTTTATTATGTGGGACGGTAGTGCAACTGGTCTATAATTTTTTGCCAATGCTTTGCTACCACCCTTGTGTAGAGGGGCAATGTCTGCTGCTTTAAGCGCATCTGGTATCTCCCCTGTGTCCAAGCTCTTCCTCCACACTATACTGAGTGCCTGTGCTACTGGCACTTTGCATTTCTTTATAAATATTGAATTCCATGAGTCTGGACCCGGGGCTGAGTGCATGGGACTGACTGACTGTGCAGGACAAACATGAAGCCATAAAAAAACAGGAGGAAGCTCTCAGCAAAATGACTGCATGTATCAGTACATTTTCAGCCCAACGTTCCGTCTCCCAGGAAGAACAAGACCAGCAAAAGCTGCTAGACTCTGTTATTGTGTCGTCCCAAGATATACCTGTGGAACATGAAGGTGAAAATTGTGTCGAAATAGCTCAGGCTCTCATAAAAAACAAATTGCAGCTCATTCTAAACAAAACTGACGTTATTGCTGCCTACAGAGTAGGCAAAAAGAATCCATCAGGTCAAAACCAGCGGAAAATTCGCCTGAAGCTGACTTCCCAGTTCATGAAATCCCATCTTGTCCGGACAGCTGCATCCCAACGGAAGGGATTATACATCAACGAGTGCTTGACTAGGAACAGACAGCAACTCCTCTACCGCCTGCGTCAAATCCGTCAACAAAACCCAGATGCGATTCATCAGTGCTTCGTTAGAGATGGACTGATAAAGGTGAGAAAAACCGCAGAGGGCAAAATGTTTACAATTGCTAATGAAGAGAACCTCAACACCTTCCTCTCCCAATGTGGTTTGTCTCACCATATTATCACTCTCAATGAATTAACTTAATTAACCCCCTTGTCAACTAGTGGGGCTAGGTATCCTAAGTCTCCTTGTTTCATTTTCTGACTTAATTTTTAACTTACTATTAACTAGTCATTTACTGAACTTATTTAATTGAGTGCATTAAAAGTTCTTCAGGTCTTATTAATTATACAGTCATAACTGAACTATTTATAGTTAATAATCATTAGCTTAAATTTGCCTATGTTTATTATTCAACTTTTTCTTTGATTTCATTTATTACCTAGGTTGCCTAGCCTCGCCATACTCCCTTACTCCATTGTACCCCTGGCTTTGCCTGTATCTCAAATTGCAAATTGTTACTTACAGTGTACCTGAGAGTACTTGTAAGCAATCTACCTCATTTTTCTTTTTTTTGCTCAATTTGTTTTTGTATTGTTTAGTCTTATTTATATCTTTGTTTTGTATTTCTATATCTTTTGTTTTGTATAGTCCATGTTTATATGGACTATACAAAACATCTTTAATCTCATTTATTACCTAGGTTACATAAATGAGATTAAAGATTACATCTTTAATCTCATTTATTACCTAGGTTGCCTAGCCTCGCCATACTCCCATACTCCATTGTACCCCTGTAAGCCCCTTGTAAGCTACCTCATTTTTTTCTTTTGTTATTCATTTTGTGTTTGTTTTGTACAGTATTGTGTACATATTTTTCCCTATTTTATAGCTTAATTCTACCTTGTAATTTGCCTTTCTTGCCTTGTTTTTCCTGCAATCAGCTTTTTTATGCAGACAAGTATAGACCCAGAACTAAACCTCTTATCCACTATCTATGACAATCATCACTTTAATGATCTAAATTGCAGATATTTTGCAGCACAGGATGTAAACAATGTATTAACTCATAATCACAATATCTCTGTAATCAACTTGAACGTTAGATCCCTAGGTAAACACTTCGATGATGTTAGTGCCTTGATTGAAACTATTGGCAACAAATTCTCTTTTATTATACTTACTGAAACATGGTTGAAAGAGGATACCACTCACCTCTTTAACATGCCTAACTACTCGGCAATTCACAACTGTCGTCAACTTCAGAGAGGTGGTGGCACTGCTCTTTACTACCACCAAGAACTAACATGCTTAAAAGAAATTAGAACTAGAGACTGCTATGGGGAGTATATCTTCGCCAGCTTCAGAGTCAAGGGTGCCGAGTCTGTCCTGTCTGTGGGTGCAGTCTATAGAATTCCTAACACTGATGTGTCCGAATTCAACTCAAACCTTAGAAATCTAATACTTGATAACAGACTGAACAAAAGACATCTAATTTTCGCAGGGGACTTTAATATTGACCTCTGCGAGCCTGAACACCCTACTGCTGTTAGCTTCCTCAACTGTATGAATTCCTGCTTCCTCATACCCTTAATCAGTAGACCTACTAGAATCACTGATAGCACTGCCATGACTCTAGATCACATCTGGACAAACATAACCTCTCCGCTTACTTCAGGTATAATCACCGATAGCACTACAGACCATCACCCCACATTTCTCTTAACTAACATTAGCAAACCACCTCTAGAGTCAAGAGAGTTACGTTTCAGACTGCACAATGAAACTGCTATAGACAATTTTAAAACTGCTGCTGATAATGTCAACTGGGAGTCCGAGTTAGGTAACATAGAGGACATCAACCTAGCAGTGCAATCTTTTCTTCAAAAAACTCTTAGCCTTTATAACACCCACTGTCCTATGCTTACAAAACAAGTCACAACCAAAATGCTTAACAATCCCTGGCTTACAAAGGGATTTTGTTATTAAATCCATTAATAAAAAACATGACCTTGAGAAGAAGTATAGGTTAGGAATTGTCTCCAAAGAATTCTCAAAGAATTACTCATTATTGCTATCTAAGATAATTAGACGAGCCAAAACTAAATACGACGAAGATAAATTTACCCAAATAAAGAGCAACATTAAACAAACTTGGAGCACAATTTCTCAAATATTGGGATCAAAGAAGTCTTTAAATAACAAACCAACACTCCTGTCCAATAACGATGGTCAGCTTTCAGCCTCTGATTCTGCTATTGAGTTCAATAGGTTCTTCTCTTCCATTGGGTCATCCCTTGCAAATGATATTCCATCTTCCAGTGCTGACATTAAGGACTATCTTACAGGTAACTATCCACAGACTCTGTACCTAAAGCCTATTAATTCCACTGACATCAATGAGATAATCCTTTCCCTTAAAACCAAGTCTAGTGCCCTTAAGGAGATACCAACTTTAATTTACAAAAAAGCCTCCAGATCTTTAGCCCCTGCTATTGCTCTGCTCTTCAACAAGTCACTTGAACTCCAAACCTTTCCAGATATTCTAAAAAAAAGCGAGAGTAACGCCTGTCCACAAATGTGGTGATCTCACAGATTTTAACAAATACAGACCTATATCAATCCTGCCAAACTTGTCAAAAAATTTTGAAAAACTAATCTATAAGCAGCTTTACTCATATCTAGCCAAACACAATATACTTAGCCCTTGCCAATATGGCTTCAGACCCCAAAAAAGTACTAACGATGCACTTATTAGTATGCTTAACTCGATTCATACAGCTCTTGATAAAAATGAGTTCCCTGTTGGGTTATTTGTGGACCTGCGTAAAGCTTTTGACACTGTCAACCACCAAAACCTTCTTCTTAAATTACATCATTATGGAGTCAGAGGACACTCCCTGCAATACCTCAAATTCTACCTTACTGACAGGCTCCAATATGTTTCTGTGAATAATTCAATTTCTCCCACCCTACCTATCAACATTGGTGTTCCTCAGGGCAGCATACTTGGCCCTCTCCTCTTTCTCATCTACATTAATGACCTTCCAAATGCCTCCCAACACCTCAAACCAATTCTATTTGCTGACGACACAACATCATTTACTCCAGTCCTGACCCCCTTGCTCTAAATGCTACAGTAAATACTGAGCTAAATAAAGTCCATCTTTGGCTAACTGCCAACAAACTCACCCTTAACATTGACAAAACTTTCTATATTCTGTTTGGCAATAAATCCTCTAATCAAATAAATCTCAAAATAAACAATACCCAAATTTGTAACAAATTAGATGGCAAATTCCTTGGCATTCTCATTGACCACAAGCTGAATTTCCAGGGACACATTCTAAATATATCAAAAAAAGTTTCAAAAACTGTGGGCATTCTTTCTAAGATCAGATATTATGTACCACGCCCTGCCCTGGTGACTCTCTATTACTCCCTTATCTGTCCATATCTCAACTATGGTATTTGTGCTTGGGGCTCTACTACCCAAAATCACTTAAGTCCTCTAATTACTCAACACAAAGCTGCTATTAGGACAATATCCAACTCTGGCCCCAGACATCACTCGGTACCCCTACTCAAATCTCTGAATATGTTAGACATTAAGTCACTGCACATTCTCTCATGTGTATTATACATATATAAAACGCTAAACTGTAATGCCAATACTGACCTCAAAAGCTTCATAGTCGGTTGTAACAGAACCCATGAGCACTACACCAGAAATAAATTCAGTTTTGATATTCCTAGAGTACGACTTAATCAAACTAGAAATGCTCTACAAATCAAGGGGCCCAGAATGTGGAATGACCTTCCCAACCATGTTAAAGACTGTACCACTCTCAACCAGTTTAAGATAAAAACGAAGCTATACCTAATAAATTCCCTGTAACCTACCTTACCTTTCTATTGTCAACCAATGTCTGTTTTTTAAAGAGCACTGTTTGTCGACATAATTGTATTTGTGCTGCTTTTTCAGCTATGTTTTCGTTTCTTGTTTTTATTCTACTCTTTATGCTCAATTAGTATTAAGCTTGTCATTTAAGTTTTTCATGCCCGAAACGCTTTGCGTAATAGTGGCTTTAGGCATTGTATGTACTAGCTCTACCTATAAGTCAACCAATCTTTGTAAAAATTTCTTGTATGTATATACCTTACCTAAATAAACATTTATTTATTATTTATTTATTTATAAATTGTGACACTAGCTCTCCACATATGTCAGTTGCTTAATTTAGAACCTGTACTTGAGGTCGATCTCGAACCCATTGTTGATGTGACGACTTATATTAAATTTTGTAACTAGCTCATCAAGATTGTAACTTGCTTAGCTAAATAAATTGTGGGGTTCAGTCCCTGACCCCATTATGTGCCTCTTTAACCCTTTCCACTACCGCCCACGGGATGGGTATGGGGTGCATAATAAATGAACTAAACTAAAAAAAAACTAAACCTTTCTCCACTAGGATAGGACGATGGAAGAACTGTTACCTGCAATTAGGGAAGAGATAAGACACACAGCACCGCTCCTGTGCCAGGTAACTCCACTACATGCTCACCATAGCCCGTGCTACTTGCTCCGCTCCTGTGCCAGGTAAGTTACGGGCTCACCATGCATAGCCTGTTCTGCTTGGAACTTCCGAGTAGCTGAATCTATAACAACAAACGTAGGGAAGAGATTATAGCTTCTGCAATTAGTGCCAATTAGTTCCGCCATTAAGATGACGAGATAATAGAGCGAGTATAATGCTTACTCGCTACAAATTCAAACTCTGTAAATAGCACGTTGCATTCATCTTCCTTGTGGAGCATAAAGTCAACAAGCCTTTCTCGATCTCCGTAACCAGCTTTTAATTTGAACTGAATGTCTGAGGGAAGATTATTGAAGCTAGAGGTGGTTGCCCAAGCATCGACTAACTCGTTTGCTCTGCGTAGAGGGTGAGGGTGTGCTACTTGGCCGATCTTATCGCCTTTAATTCTTTTAATATCCTTCCATGCCTGATTGAGGGCGGTGTAAGAGTTGAGACTGTTAACAAAAGTTTCCCAGTTATCTTGCCCGAGCTCTGTCATGCGCTCCCTCGACTTGGCTAGGGCTTTCTGAAAGAGCTTGAGCATTGCTGGCGTACGGGTTTCCCTATATGCAAGTCCAACTCGTAACCATCCTGTGAGATAGGAATATTAGATGACCATCCTATTAGATGGGAATATTAGATGAACTTATAGCTAGTTTTTTGTATCCACACTGTGTAGTCTTTCATATAGAATAGGGTAGCAGCACATTGCTGTGTATACCTAATCTTGTTAAAAAAAATCTCAGACATAATAACAGGATAAAAATCCACACGAGTGTATTTGTGAAATTTAATTTCCTTAGTTAAATTTCACAAATACACAAGTGTGGGTTTTTATCCTATATTATTATTATGCCATTATTTTATTATTATTATACTCTTCAATATAATAATAAATACTCTTCAATATTCAATAAATACTCTTCAATGACCTGAGAAAAGCCTTTGATACTGTTAAACACAACTACCTCTTACGTAAACTCCATTATTACGAAATCCGAGGCCATGCTCTGGAGTATATCCAATCCTCGAGTGAGCGTGTACTCCTCGAGTGAGCGTGTGCAGTCGTCTTAGGAAAGCTCGTCCTCCCGGAATTACCGCTGTGGCGAATTGCAGCCTTCCTACGATCGACTGAAGGTCTCGCAGGGAAAGTGATTTCTTTCCCAGTGCCGTCTCTACTTCTGCCTGGTACTTCGTTCGCTTGTCCTCTGGAAGTCTGGTTTCCATCCTATATGCATCTATTTCCCAACCTAAGAACGTAAGCCGAGTGCACGGTCCCGCAGTCTTGTGTGGCGTGAGGGGAACCCCCAGTCGTTCGCAGAGAGCGGTGAACACCCGCAGGTCACGCTGGCATCCGTTAAAGGAACTGCTGACGAAGAGAAAATCGTCAAGTACCTTCACAACACCTCGCACGTTGAACTTCTCCTCGAGGATCCATTTTAGACCACTTGAAAACGTCTCAAAGATCCTGCAGGAGGGGGCGGCTCCCATACTGAGCATCTTCTCGTAATAGTACCGCCCACCGTAAGTAAAACCAAGGAGATGATAATCGCTCGGGTGTACAGGTACGATCCGAAAAGCTTCTGCAATGTTACACTTTGCCAGGAACGCCCCTGGCGAGCACCTGACGACCAACTCGATGGCATCTTTGATATTCTGGTAGTGCACGGTTGAAGTCGCCTTAGGAATGTTGGCATTCACGCTAGTTGTGAATAAGGGAAGCTAAGATTATGCAAGAGCCTGAACTTACCTGGCATGGATTTTTCTCTCAGAGCTATGGGGGAACACTTAAAGTTCGGGAGCGGTGGGTCCTCGAAAGGACCCGCTATTCGACCCAGGCTCAATTCTCTGTCTAGCATTGGTCCCACAATATGTGGGCGGTCCGTCGTGTCCGAAGGGTTGCTTGAAGAGAGAGGGGTTCGTGTCCCTTCAAAGCCAAGTAGGAAACCCCTTTTGAAGCCCCTCACTATGTATTCCCGTAATGGGTAACCCACCAGTAAAACATCAAGTGCGTCTGCGTTGACCGGCGTTGGTACGTCCTCGGATGTCCATATTTCCGGTGTTCCTTGTATACTTATCCTGTGGGGGGCGACGTTGTTGCCACTCCTCCCCGTGTCCTGTGCGCGCCTGTGAGCAGGGACTGTAGGCGGGGTGTCGCTTGTAACATCGTGGGCAAAAATGTTTAAACGCACAAGTGGGTTGTCGGCAGCCCGGACCTCTTGTGTGGAAAGCGTAGCAGTAGCCCGGGGGAACTGCCGCGCCTCGTGCATTGGCTTGAAAATTTTCTGACGTTCGCCCCGAGACCAGACGCATAATACCCTCCTGCTGGATGCGCTGGACTGACCGCAGTTCCAGGTCCAGTCTGTAAGCTCGCCATGGGCAGCCCGACCTTTCCCTGTCCCACCTGAACGCCTCATCGTACCACATCCAGTCACCTCTGAGGGACGTTTTCATAGTTTTTACATACCTAACGTATGTGAACAGCTCCTGCCCTGCCTCCGGGTGCTTCTCTAGGTAGATCGTTGCGTATATGTCAAAAGCATGCTCCCACTGATCCGGTGTTAGAGGCGGGAGCTTTTTAGCGGATGCTTGCGAATCCGAGGCAGGTGCAGGTCGCGTCTCAAGGCGCCCTGCATCCCGTTCATATCCAAGAAGATCCCTGAAATCCACGTACCTGTCCGCCCAAACCTCTCTGATGGACTGAGGGACGTGTTCGCCCAGACGTGGGATGTATGTGCCCTGCTGTGTCCCCTGCCAGGTGATGAGTGGCGTGGATGTGCTCTCTAATTGGTACTCACCGTCCGTGGACATGCTGGTGGAACTGTCGTGTCGCCGTGACGGGCCGCCCTTGGCTCTTTGGCGCGTGCGTCCTACTGTAGGGGAGGGCTGCCCAGCAGTGACATCCCCCGCGTTTCCTACGTCGTGTGTGCTCGCGGCTGCAGAGGAATCCCGTGCCTGTGTGATAAGTGCCTGTAGCGTTGCCCAGTCTTCTGCTGAAATTTGTGTGGGCAGTGACGCTGATCCGGCCCCAGCGATTTCAGCTGGTCTGATCCTCGAGACATGCTCATCCTCCACCTCCGAGTCCCCAGATGATGTCCCCGAAGAGGGGGAGGCATAGCGAGCTGGCTTTGCCCGCGTCCTTGCTGGCTGCGTCCTTGCTCCTCCACGTTGGTGTCCTCTCGTAGAGGCCACCCGTGTCCTCTTCTTCGATGAAGACGGCGGGATGACCGGATTCTCGTTCCTGTGTAAAAAGAGGGAACAGGGGCAAAGTGAATAGGCAACGTCATAGCTACTACAAGGCTACAGCCCCCATCAGAATAATTTATGTCCAACAATGATGTACCATCACCGCCGGGCGTCAAAAGATAAACGAGATCGTTCAACATAATTAATGCTAATGTAACATTGTCTAACTGAAGATGAATTTCAACTGAGAATTCTTCCAATTTAGGATGAAGAGTTTGGTCCAATGAAAAGTGTTAATTTGATTGTCGACAAACCTAAGTGGACATGAAACCAGTTCAATAGTAACAACAATAATTAAATTGTATTGAGGTTAGAGAAGAAGATTAAGTAACATCCCCATACAGAAAGAATCACAATTGTTAGGAGGAATAATTAGATTATAAGAATGAGAAAAGAATAACATAATGTGAAAGATTCCAACAATAAGTCTTAAAGTTAAATTGCAATGGCACACATGAAGCGTTGAAATGTAACGTCGCCCGCTGTCGAGTTCACTTATAGAATTTCTTGAGATAGAAGCAAATGAGGACTTAGATACAAACGTATGTCGGGAAAAACATGCCCGTGCCACCTCTTGAGTGTCTGAGCTGACCAGGCAAAACAAACACCATACAACCATCCTCAACTACTGCGGATATAATCAGTAACATTAAAATATTAATGTGCCCCAAGCTGTTACCGACGATGTATAATCGAGACATTAAAGTCTAAAATACCTAAGTATCCCATGAAGACAGGTAAAAATTGTTGTAGCATAATAGATGTGCAAGTAACAAATTCAAAGAAACCTTAAAGAAGAACAGGAAAATTTTTTTTAACGTGAGACCTAGCGACCGATAATAAAGTTATACCATACTTGACTGGCCGATAATGCCGGAGGAAGGGGAGAATGCGTGCGACTACTGTAATTACCTAAAGGGAGGCATCAAATAAAGATTAAAATAATCCGGACATGAAAACAGGATGGAGAC
This sequence comes from Procambarus clarkii, assembly GCF_040958095.1. Lineage (NCBI taxonomy): Eukaryota > Metazoa > Arthropoda > Malacostraca > Decapoda > Cambaridae > Procambarus > Procambarus clarkii. The sequence continues at coordinate 22,514,140 of NC_091151.1, read as the reverse complement.
TACCCCACATCGAGGAAACAGAGAAAATTAACTGTTCATAAATACTGGGGTAAGGAGATATTGAGTCTGTGGGGGGAATTGATAAGAATTAAATGAGGATAATCCGCTTGACTTAAATTCTTAAAGGGTAAGAAAGACTTAACCCTAACTGTAATCCTATTGGCACGTGACAAGAAAAACTCGCGCGCCTAATTTACTGAGGACTGGAGAAGGATTAACTTAATTCCCCCCCTAAATGAATCGCACGAACTGAGAAATCTAAGCAGCTTAATTATTTACTTTCGTAATTAAAACTCTAGATAAGTTATTGTAGTGACGAGGAAGAAAGTGTGTGGGAGAATACATAGTATCACATGTTACTTACAAACTTGTAGGACCACGAGTACCACCACGTTTTTTGTGCTAAGTATCATCACCGAACAGAGAGGTAACCGAATTAATACAGTACATAATACCTAGGTACCCCACCTAATCCTAACTGTAATCCAACGGGAACGTGTCATGAGAAGCCCACGCGCCGCTGCATCCCAGGATGCAAGAAAGGATTAACTTAAGTTACCCGTTGTCTATATGAATACCTTCATAAAAACCCCATCCAGCTTTAACTTATGTTGGAGAGTAAAACCTTAATCTTAGCCTTATTCACAAGGAAGACTGCAATATCCTGCCCCGTAGGGAATTTGATCGGCATGAACGATCGAAAGCAGGATTAACTATATTCAAATAATCCAACATAAATAAATAGTACGCACCGAAGTAATTAATATATAACTATATGACCCATCTAAAATACTTAGCAACTTATAAGTAACCGATGAATCTAATATAAGAAAACATTTCTGAAAATCCTAACTTTTTGACTGTAGAGATACAAACACTGAATTTATAAGTGTGATAACTGAGACCAAAACAGCCCAATAATAACAGAGCCCACTGCAGACAATATGAAGTGAGTTTATTACCTCGAATCATGTGTTGCCCTCCGATGCGTGCCGACAAATAACCTTATTTTACCTTTGCGAATAAAGTTTAATTTATGAACATGAAGTGAAAAATATGTATAATAATGTATTAAAGAATAACCTCTTAGTGCGTAAAACACAGCTTCTAATCGTATTGCTGGGAATTAAAAGCTTAATCTCGACCCCGTAGGATGTTAAAACATGACTGTGACCTGCTTGTGTCCGGACGGCACGAACTCCAAAAATATAAGGATGATAAGAGATATAAGAAAAGGGCCCAATATAGCGGATTCCATCTTATGTTGTTCTCCGTATGCGTGGTGCGTTTAACAGCCTTGTGATTTTTTTCTGATTGCAGATCAGTGTAACGACAGCAGTCGTAGCGTATTCCCTGTTAAATGAAAATTTTTGACTCATGGATTTCAAAGTGATAATTATTTCTTGTGTGGTGATAATGGGACCTTTTCGTCAGTCCAGAGATTTCCATAGCAGCAAGATATAATGTTGGTAACTGAGACTATGGCGATGATCTCCGCTGGGATACTGCATAAAATTTTGTTTTGGGCATAACCGGCAGACCAAGGTCGGCAGTCCAGCAGCTAGGAGAGCTACATAAAAAAAATAAACAAATTTTTCGGGCTTAACCGGCAGACCAAGGTCTGGCAAACACGCAGTGAGGTCAATCCATGCAGCGAGAGAGGCTGCAGAGAAATTCCGGGCTTAACCGGCAGACAATAGTCTAAAAATCCAGCGGCGAAGGAGGCTGCATTAATTTTCCGTACTTAACCAGCAAACAATAGTTCTGACAAACCAGCAGCATGGGTGGCCGCAGAAGATTTTTCCGGGCTTAACCGGCATGGAATAAGTCTCGCAAACCAGCAGCGAGGAAAGCTGCTGAAAATTTTCCAGGCCTTACCAGCAGACAATATTTCTGGCAATCCTGCAGCGAGGGCGTCTGCAGAAAACCCGCGCTTAACCGGCAGGCAATATGTCTGGCAATCCAGCAGCAAGGATGTCTGTATAAAATTTCCGGGCTTAACCGGCAGACAAAAGGTCTGGCACTCCAGCAGCGTGGCTTGCTGCATAAAATTTTTTGGGCTCAACCTGCAGACAAAAGTTCGGTGATCCAGCCACGATAGAGGCTGCATAAAATTTTTTTGGCCTAACCGGCAGACAATATGACTGGCAATCCAGCAGCTAGGTGAGCCACATAAAAGGATCCGGGCTTAACCGGCGGACAATATTTCCGGCAAACCAGCATCGAGGATACTTAAGAAATATAAAATTCCCGGGCTTAACCGGCAGACAATAATTCTGGCAAGCTAGCGGCGAGGGCAAGGCTGCATAAGAATTTCGTCCTAATCAGCGGACAATAGGTCTGGTGGCAGCATAAAATGTCCTGCCTAGGCATGACCTAGCTGGCCTAGCTAGAGCGGCTACAGGCCGCGTGGGGAACAGCGCTTGGCACACGCCGACACTTGGGAGGAACCTAGCTGTACATTTACAACATAAGATACCACTTTACCTTGGAGAAAGTTGAGAAGTGTAGGCCGCCCCTAGCTGGTCAGCATGTGAGGTTGAAGGGCCCACGAAGTTAAACTCAACCAGGGTGGGGTCTGGGATCGAGGTAGCAGTCGTAGTTTCCATAGCTTTTTAGCCACAGGTTAATGCCATTGCACATTAGGCTTGACAGATGGCAGCATTTGAATCCCCCTTTGCTATAAATAACGAAAATGGGAATAATTACACTATAACAGAAAACTTACTTATACAGGGAAGATGAAGACGGGGGTGACGTCATTGTCCATTAGCGATGCCTGTGCAGGGTCACTGAGGTAACGAAATATGATGGGGCCAGGAGCCGGCCTTTTAATCCCCAGGTAAGTTGATGACATCATTGACCATTAGCAATGCCCGTGCATGGGTCAGCAGGGTAACGAAAAAACATGGGGCCAAATCGCGACTGTCAAATCTCACTGGGGTAACGAAAAAACATGGGGCCAAATCGCGACCGTCAAATCTCACTGGGGTAACGAAAAAACATGGGGCCAAATCGCGACCATCAAATCTCACTGGTGTAACGAAAAAACATGGGGCCAAATCGCGACCGTCAAAGCACATTGGGGTAACGAAAAATCATGTGGCCAAATCGCGACCGTCAAATCACACTGGGGGAACAAAAAAACATGGGGCCAAATCGCGACCGTCGGAAAAAGCAAAACGGTCGTGACTTGGCCCGGTTTATACTACTATAATCCAATGGCATTCTGGGTTCCTTGATTTGTAGAGCATTTCTAGTTTGATTAAGTCGTACTCTAGGAATATCAAAACTGTATTTATTTCTGGTGTAGTGCTCATGGGTTCTGTTACAACCTTCTATGAAGCTTTTGAGGTCAGGATTGGCATTACAGTTCAGCGTTTTATATATGTATAATACACATGAGAGAATGTGCAGTGACTTAATGTCTAACATATTCAGAGATTTGAGTAGGGGTACCGAGTAATGTCTGGGGCCAGAGTTGGATTGTCCTAATAGCACCTTTGTGTTGAGTAATTAGAGGACGTAAATGATTTTGGGTAGTAGAACCCCAAGCACAAATACCATAGTTGAGATATGGATAGATGAGGGAGTAATAGAGAGTCACCAGGGCAGGGCGGGGTACATAATATCTGAACTTAGAAAGAATGCCAACAGTTTTTGAAACTTTTTTTGATATATTTAGAATGTGTCCCTGGAAATTCAGCTTGTGGTCAATGAGAATGCCAAGGAATTTGCCATCTAATTTGTTACAAATTTGGGTATTGTTTATTTTGAGATTTATTTGATTAGAGGATTTATTGCCAAACAGAATATAGAAAGTTTTGTCAATGTTAAGGGTGAGTTTGTTGGCAGTTAGCCAAAGATGGACTTTATTTAGCTCAGTATTTACTGTGGCATTTAGAGCAAGGGGGTCAAGACTGGAGTAAATGAAGGTTGTGTCGTCAGCAAATAGAATTGGTTTGAGGTGTTGGGAGGCATTTGGAAGGTCATTAATGTAGATGAGAAAGAGGAGAGGGCCAAGTATGCTGCCCTGAGGAACACCAATGTTGATGGGTAGGGTGGGAGAAATTGAATTATTCACAGATACATACTGGAGCCTGTCAGTAAGGTAGGATTTAAGGTATTGCAGGGAGTGACCTCTGACTCCATAATGATGTAATTTAAGAAGAAGGTTTTGGTGGTTGACAGTGTCAAAAGCTTTACGCAGGTCCACAAATAACCCAACAGGGAACTCATTTTTATCAAGAGCTGTATGAATCAAGTTAAGCATACTAATAAGTGCATCGTTAGTGCTTTTTTTGGGTCTGAAGCCATATTGGCAAGAGCTAAGTATATTGTGTTTGGCTAGATAAGAGTAAAGCTGCTTGTAGATTAGTTTTTCAAAAATTTTTGATAAGTTAGGCAGGATTGATATAGGTCTGTAGTTGTTAACATCTGTGAGATCACCACATTTGTGTACAGGGGTAACTCTCGCTTTTTTTAGGATATCTGGAAAGGTTTGGAGTTCAAGTGACTTGTTGAAGAGCAATGCAATAGCAGGGGCTAAAGTTCTGGAGGCTTTTTGTAAATTAAAGTTGGTATCTCCTCAAGGGCACTAGACTTGGTTTTAAGGGAAAGGATTATCTCATTGACGTCAGTGGAAATAATAGGCTTTAGGTACAGAGACTGTGGATAGTTACCTGTAAGGTAGTCCTTAACGTCAGTACTGGAAGATGGATTATCATTTGCAAGGGATGACCCAATGGAAGAGAAGAACCTATTGAACTCAATAGCAGAATCAGAGGCTGAAAGCTGACCATCGTTATTGGACAGAAGTGTTGGTTTATTATTTAAAATCTTCTTAGATCCCAATGTTTGTGAAATTGTGCCCCAAGTTTTTTTAATGTTGCTCTTTATTTGGGTAAATTTATCTTCGTAGTATTTAGTTTTGGCTCGTCTAATTATCTTAGATAGCAATAACGAGTAATTCTTTTGAGACAATTCCTAACCTATACTTCTTCTCAAGGTCATGTTTCTTATTAATGGATTTAAGTATTCCCTTTGTAAGCCAGGGATTGTTAAGCCTTTTGGTTGTGACTTGTTTTGTAAGCATAGGACAGTGGGTGTTATAAAGGCTAAGAGTTTTTTGAAGAAAAGATTGCACTGCTAGGTTGATGTCCCCTATGTTACCTAACTCGGACTCCCAGTTGATATTATCAGCAGCAGTTATAAAATTGTCTATAGCAGTTTCATTGTGCAGCCTAAAACTTAACTCCCTTGACTCTAGAGGTGGTTTGCTAATGTTAGTTAAGAGAAATGTGGGGTAATGGTCTATAGTGCTATCGGTGATTATACCTGAAGTAAGCGGAAAGGTTATGTTTGTCCAGATGTGATCTAGAGTCGTGGCAGTACTATCAGTGATTCTAGTTGGTCTAGTGATTAAGGATATGTGGAAGCAGGAATTCATACAGTTGAGGAAGCTAACAGCAGTAGGGTGTTCAGGCTCGCAGAGGTCAATATTAAAGTCCCCTGCGATAATTAGATGGTTTTTGTTCAGTCTGTTATCGAGTATTAGATTTCTAAGGTTTGAGTTGAATTCGGACACATCAGTGTTAGGAATTCTATAGACTGCACCCACAGACAGGACAGACTCGGCACCCTTGACTCTGAAGCTGGCGAAGATATACTCCCCACAGCAGTCTCTAGTTCTAATTACTTTTAAGCATGTTAGTTCTTGGTGGTAGTAAAGAGCAGTGCCACCACCTCTCTGATTTTGACAACAGTTTATGGTATCTGTTCATGGGGTTCAACCACTGCAAACCATCTCAGGTCCATCATCACCCAGCAAAAATCTGCTATCAGAAAAATTACTAATTCTGCTTTCAGACAACACTCAGCCCCCTTGTTCAACTCCCTAAACATGCTAAACATAATCTCACTCCACACATTATCTTGTGTCAACTACATTTACAAAACCCTGTTCTTAAATGCAAATCCTGCTCTGAAACTCTCCCTGGACAGAGGTAATAGGACCCATTATCACCACACCAGAAATAAATATCTCTTTGATATCCCCAGAGTCAAACTTAATCTGTGCAAACACTCTATGCAAATAAAGGGACCTAGTCTATGGAACTCACTCCCTAATGAATTGAAAAAAAGACCTACAGGACAAGGTCTGCAGGTCTGCCTACCTTTTCTAAAAGTTGGACAGAAAAGCTGTCCAACTTTTGCATCATTCAAAAACAAAACTAAAAAGTACTTAATTTCATCTTCATAGTTATCTACCTTGTGCTTTAAAATTGCACTGTATCAAGTGCTACCCAATCTCCCATTCTTCATGTACCTAATCCAATCAACTTTACCATTGTGATCACTGCTGTCTTCTTATATGTGCTTTCAATTTGCTGTATGGTGCCTATTAATCTTCGTTTAAATTACCAATCAAGCTGTCAATGCAATCAATCAGAGCTTTAATATACCAATGTGCTTTAATATACCTACTGTAGCGAGTAAATCTTATACTCGCTCCATTATCTCATTATCTTAATAGCATAAATAATTAGCACTAATTACAGAAGCTACAATCCTTTCCCCAATTACAGGTAATACTCTTCTCACCTTGTTGGAGGGAGCTGAGGTGTAATCACCATATATACAAGCGATTTGATGAATAGCGGACAGTACAATCTCCAGTCAAGAATGTAGTACTCAGCGTGAGCAGTGCTAATCGACCCAAGACGCAACAACTTCGACACTGAGCAGACAGCAGACTACGATCGCATCCAGCTACAATGCTCTCGCTCCCCGAGTTCAGACACTCGCAATTCCCAATCGAGCCACTATGCTCTCCCGCATAGAGCTCCACGACTTCGGCCTCACTCAGCTCTGCTCCAGGCTTCGTATCAACGTCTACGACACTGCTGTATCCAGAACTACGAAATAAATATTAAACTCACTAAACACTGTATATCTAATCAACCCAACAACGTAACATAATCGTACGTTACATTGATGACCCCGGAGAGTTTCGACGATACGCAACCACGAAGGACTACAACATGGACCTCTACTGCTGCTGCTTGCTGTAGACCGCAGCCATATGTCATGAAACGCTGCCAACACCCTCGCCACAGCTATGATGTTCATCGCGATCATCTCTGCATTTTCATCTGCTACGTATTATAGTGTGGGTTGGTGGTGTTGTCGTCGTGTTCCTTCTTTACGGACAACCCAACCCACAACTCGGTAGAGTGCTTATACTTCACTAGGAGATCACACTAGGCGCTTCTGGCTCTTGGAGAGGGGCTCAACGTCACACGTTTAGGGGATGCGGCTCCAACACTTAGCCTCGTTGTCACGTGCACACACCCACTCGAGCCGCTGTGACTCCCCACTCTCTCCTCATGTGATAAGATCTCCTCAATCCCCTTTAACTTACTAATCTTCCATCCTACCCAGTCCACAGCGGTGGTTCTTGGTTCTTCCTCTCTCTCTCTCTCTTCCTTTACTATTTCCTGGGAAGCCTCACTAGGACAAGGGCAAACACCAGCAAATTGGAATACATTTACTGGACAAAGCACATACACAATACATACACACATATAATAATAATGAATCCTATACTCTATACTATTACAATCAGGTTGCACTCCATCACCATCAGAACTCTATCATCAGCTTATCAAGTGGTATCCTATCTCCTGGTTCACCACCTGATATTATCAACCTCCTCAAGTAGATCAAGTCTACATACACTGTTGCACTATCAGCAAGAGAATATATATATATATATATATATATATATATATATATATATATATATATATATATATATATATCTGAAAACTCACACCCCAGAAGTGACTCGAACCCATACTCCCACAACTGGTATGTACAGGGACGCCTTAATCCGCTTGACCATCACGACCGGACATAAGGAAGTGATAGCCGAGGCTATATGAACCACTTCCCCGCCGGCACTCGGATGGTAATCTTGGGCATAGCATTTTATCAAATCACCTCATTCTTTGGGGCACACGTGAGGAACACAAATGCAAACAAGCCTGAATGGTCCCCAGGACTATATACAACTGAAAACTCACACCCCAGAAGTGACTCGAACCCATACTCCCACAACTGGTATGTACAGGGACGCCTTAATCCGCTTGACCATCACGACCGGACATAAGGAAGTGATAGCCGAGGCTATATGAACCACTTCCCCGCCGGCACTCGGATGGTAATCTTGGGCATAGCATTTTATCAAATCACCTCATTCTTTGGGGCACACGTGAGGAACACAAATGCAAACAAGCCTGAATGGTCCCCAGGACTATATACAACTGAAAACTCACACCCCAGAAGTGACTCGAACCCATACTCCCACAACTGGTATGTACAGGGACGCCTTAATCCGCTTGACCATCACGACCGGACATAAGGAAGTGATAGCCGAGGCTATATGAACCACTTCCCCGCCGGCACTCGGATGGTAATCTTGGGCATAGCATTTTATCAAATCACCTCATTCTTTGGGGCACACGTGAGGAACACAAATGCAAACAAGCCTGAATGGTCCCCAGGACTATATACAACTGAAAACTCACACCCCAGAAGTGACTCGAACCCATACTCCCACAACTGGTATGTACAGGGACGCCTTAATCCGCTTGACCATCACGACCGGACATAAGGAAGTGATAGCCGAGGCTATATGAACCACTTCCCCGCCGGCACTCGGATGGTAATCTTGGGCATAGCATTTTATCAAATCACCTCATTCTTTGGGGCACACGTGAGGAACACAAATGCAAACAAGCCTGAATGGTCCCCAGGACTATATACAACTGAAAACTCACACCCCAGAAGTGACTCGAACCCATACTCCCACAACTGGTATGTACAGGGACGCCTTAATCCGCTTGACCATCACGACCGGACATAAGGAAGTGATAGCCGAGGCTATATGAACCACTTCCCCGCCGGCACTCGGATGGTAATCTTGGGCATAGCATTTTATCAAATCACCTCATTCTTTGGGGCACACGTGAGGAACACAAATGCAAACAAGCCTGAATGGTCCCCAGGACTATATACAACTGAAAACTCACACCCCAGAAGTGACTCGAACCCATACTCCCACAACTGGTATGTACAGGGACGCCTTAATCAGCGGTGGTTGATTAAGGCGTCCAAGATTACCATCCGAGTGCCGGCGGGGAAGTGGTTCATATAGCCTCGGCTATCACTTCCTTATGTCCGGTCGTGATGGTCAAGCGGATTAAGGCGTCCCTGTACATACCAGTTGTGGGAGTATGGGTTCGAGTCACTTCTGGGGTGTGAGTTTTCAGTTGTATATAGTCCTGGGGACCATTCAGGCTTGTTTGCATTTGTGTTCCTCACGTGTGCCCCAAAGAATGAGGTGATTTGATAAAATGCTATGCCCAAGATTACCATCCGAGTGCCGGCGGGGAAGTGGTTCATATAGCCTCGGCTATCACTTCCTTATGTCCGGTCGTGATGGTCAAGCGGATTAAGGCGTCCCTGTACATACCAGTTGTGGGAGTATGGGTTCGAGTCACTTCTGGGGTGTGAGTTTTCAGTTGTATATAGTCCTGGGGACCATTCAGGCTTGTTTGCATTTGTGTTCCTCACGTGTGCCCCAAAGAATGAGGTGATTTGATAAAATGCTATGCCCAAGATTACCATCCGAGTGCCGGCGGGGAAGTGGTTCATATAGCCTCGGCTATCACTTCCTTATGTCCGGTCGTGATGGTCAAGCGGATTAAGGCGTCCCTGTACATACCAGTTGTGGGAGTATGGGTTCGAGTCACTTCTGGGGTGTGAGTTTTCAGTTGTATATAGTCCTGGGGACCATTCAGGCTTGTTTGCATTTGTGTTCCTCACGTGTGCCCCAAAGAATGAGGTGATTTGATAAAATGCTATGCCCAAGATTACCATCCGAGTGCCGGCGGGGAAGTGGTTCATATAGCCTCGGCTATCACTTCCTTATGTCCGGTCGTGATGGTCAAGCGGATTAAGGCGTCCCTGTACATACCAGTTGTGGGAGTATGGGTTCGAGTCACTTCTGGGGTGTGAGTTTTCAGTTGTATATAGTCCTGGGGACCATTCAGGCTTGTTTGCATTTGTGTTCCTCACGTGTGCCCCAAAGAATGAGGTGATTTGATAAAATGCTATGCCCAAGATTACCATCCGAGTGCCGGCGGGGAAGTGGTTCATATAGCCTCGGCTATCACTTCCTTATGTCCGGTCGTGATGGTCAAGCGGATTAAGGCGTCCCTGTACATACCAGTTGTGGGAGTATGGGTTCGAGTCACTTCTGGGGTGTGAGTTTTCAGTTGTATATAGTCCTGGGGACCATTCAGGCTTGTTTGCATTTGTGTTCCTCACGTGTGCCCCAAAGAATGAGGTGATTTGATAAAATGCTATGCCCAAGATTACCATCCGAGTGCCGGCGGGGAAGTGGTTCATATAGCCTCGGCTATCACTTCCTTATGTCCGGTCGTGATGGTCAAGCGGATTAAGGCGTCCCTGTACATACCAGTTGTGGGAGTATGGGTTCGAGTCACTTCTGGGGTGTGAGTTTTCAGTTGTATATAGTCCTGGGGACCATTCAGGCTTGTTTGCATTTGTGTTCCTCACGTGTGCCCCAAAGAATGAGGTGATTTGATAAAATGCTATGCCCAAGATTACCATCCGAGTGCCGGCGGGGAAGTGGTTCATATAGCCTCGGCTATCACTTCCTTATGTCCGGTCGTGATGGTCAAGCGGATTAAGGCGTCCCTGTACATACCAGTTGTGGGAGTATGGGTTCGAGTCACTTCTGGGGTGTGAGTTTTCAGTTGTATATAGTCCTGGGGACCATTCAGGCTTGTTTGCATTTGTGTTCCTCACGTGTGCCCCAAAGAATGAGGTGATTTGATAAAATGCTATGCCCAAGATTACCATCCGAGTGCCGGCGGGGAAGTGGTTCATATAGCCTCGGCTATCACTTCCTTATGTCCGGTCGTGATGGTCAAGCGGATTAAGGCGTCCCTGTACATACCAGTTGTGTGAGTATGGGTTCGAGTCACTTCTGGGGTGTGAGTTTTCAGTTGTATATAGTCCTGGGGACCATTCAGGCTTGTTTGCATTTGTGTTCCTCACGTGTGCCCCAAAGAATGAGGTGATTTGATAAAATGCTATGCCCAAGATTACCATCCGAGTGCCGGCGGGGAAGTGGTTCATATAGCCTCGGCTATCACTTCCTTATGTCCGGTCGTGATGGTCAAGCGGATTAAGGCGTCCCTGTACATACCAGTTGTGGGAGTATGGGTTCGAGTCACTTCTGGGGTGTGAGTTTTCAGTTGTATATAGTCCTGGGGACCATTCAGGCTTGTTTGCATTTGTGTTCCTCACGTGTGCCCCAAAGAATGAGGTGATTTGATAAAATGCTATGCCCAAGATTACCATCCGAGTGCCGGCGGGGAAGTGGTTCATATAGCCTCGGCTATCACTTCCTTATGTCCGGTCGTGATGGTCAAGCGGATTAAGGCGTCCCTGTACATACCAGTTGTGGGAGTATGGGTTCGAGTCACTTCTGGGGTGTGAGTTTTCAGTTGTATATAGTCCTGGGGACCATTCAGGCTTGTTTGCATTTGTGTTCCTCACGTGTGCCCCAAAGAATGAGGTGATTTGATAAAATGCTATGCCCAAGATTACCATCCGAGTGCCGGCGGGGAAGTGGTTCATATAGCCTCGGCTATCACTTCCTTATGTCCGGTCGTGATGGTCAAGCGGATTAAGGCGTCCCTGTACATACCAGTTGTGGGAGTATGGGTTCGAGTCACTTCTGGGGTGTGAGTTTTCAGTTGTATATAGTCCTGGGGACCATTCAGGCTTGTTTGCATTTGTGTTCCTCACGTGTGCCCCAAAGAATGAGGTGATTTGATAAAATGCTATGCCCAAGATTACCATCCGAGTGCCGGCGGGGAAGTGGTTCATATAGCCTCGGCTATCACTTCCTTATGTCCGGTCGTGATGGTCAAGCGGATTAAGGCGTCCCTGTACATACCAGTTGTGGGAGTATGGGTTCGAGTCACTTCTGGGGTGTGAGTTTTCAGTTGTATATAGTCCTGGGGACCATTCAGGCTTGTTTGCATTTGTGTTCCTCACGTGTGCCCCAAAGAATGAGGTGATTTGATAAAATGCTATGCCCAAGATTACCATCCGAGTGCCGGCGGGGAAGTGGTTCATATAGCCTCGGCTATCACTTCCTTATGTCCGGTCGTGATGGTCAAGCGGATTAAGGCGTCCCTGTACATACCAGTTGTGGGAGTATGGGTTCGAGTCACTTCTGGGGTGTGAGTTTTCAGTTGTATATAGTCCTGGGGACCATTCAGGCTTGTTTGCATTTGTGTTCCTCACGTGTGCCCCAAAGAATGAGGTGATTTGATAAAATGCTATGCCCAAGATTACCATCCGAGTGCCGGCGGGGAAGTGGTTCATATAGCCTCGGCTATCACTTCCTTATGTCCGGTCGTGATGGTCAAGCGGATTAAGGCGTCCCTGTACATACCAGTTGTGGGAGTATGGGTTCGAGTCACTTCTGGGGTGTGAGTTTTCAGTTGTATATAGTCCTGGGGACCATTCAGGCTTGTTTGCATTTGTGTTCCTCACGTGTGCCCCAAAGAATGAGGTGATTTGATAAAATGCTATGCCCAAGATTACCATCCGAGTGCCGGCGGGGAAGTGGTTCATATAGCCTCGGCTATCACTTCCTTATGTCCGGTCGTGATGGTCAAGCGGATTAAGGCGTCCCTGTACATACCAGTTGTGGGAGTATGGGTTCGAGTCACTTCTGGGGTGTGAGTTTTCAGTTGTATATAGTCCTGGGGACCATTCAGGCTTGTTTGCATTTGTGTTCCTCACGTGTGCCCCAAAGAATGAGGTGATTTGATAAAATGCTATGCCCAAGATTACCATCCGAGTGCCGGCGGGGAAGTGGTTCATATAGCCTCGGCTATCACTTCCTTATGTCCGGTCGTGATGGTCAAGCGGATTAAGGCGTCCCTGTACATACCAGTTGTGTGAGTATGGGTTCGAGTCACTTCTGGGGTGTGAGTTTTCAGTTGTATATAGTCCTGGGGACCATTCAGGCTTGTTTGCATTTGTGTTCCTCACGTGTGCCCCAAAGAATGAGGTGATTTGATAAAATGCTATGCCCAAGATTACCATCCGAGTGCCGGCGGGGAAGTGGTTCATATAGCCTCGGCTATCACTTCCTTATGTCCGGTCGTGATGGTCAAGCGGATTAAGGCGTCCCTGTACATACCAGTTGTGGGAGTATGGGTTCGAGTCACTTCTGGGGTGTGAGTTTTCAGTTGTATATAGTCCTGGGGACCATTCAGGCTTGTTTGCATTTGTGTTCCTCACGTGTGCCCCAAAGAATGAGGTGATTTGATAAAATGCTATGCCCAAGATTACCATCCGAGTGCCGGCGGGGAAGTGGTTCATATAGCCTCGGCTATCACTTCCTTATGTCCGGTCGTGATGGTCAAGCGGATTAAGGCGTCCCTGTACATACCAGTTGTGGGAGTATGGGTTCGAGTCACTTCTGGGGTGTGAGTTTTCAGTTGTATATAGTCCTGGGGACCATTCAGGCTTGTTTGCATATATATATATATATATATATATAGATATATATATATATATATATATACCACGCATAACGCATTAGAGGGAATGTTTAGATCCCCTCCAATACAGTTTCTGTGAGCTTTTCTCCTACCACCCCCTTCCTTTTTTATTTTTTGTGCTTTATTATGCATTTGATGGTTACAAGATATACATGGGTTGATACAAAAATAATAATGCAAAAAGGTGCTTAAAGGTTATGGATCTCTTGAAAAACACAACAATGGGAAACATTGATGAATGTCACAGACGGGTTCGATCATTGTTGCAAGTCAAACACTTCTTCGAATTCCTCTGAAGTTGGACTAGTGCCCAAGGCGCAACAGGCATTTCCCCTCTGAATCGCAACACTGAGGCGCTGGAACAAGAAACTTTTTGCTCTCTGGTCTTTTGTAGCGCTGATCAATTTGTCCCCCAATTCCTTCAGGAACTTCAATGCACATTTTCCCCACGAACCGAGGGTCTCCGAGCCGATCGGAACAAAGCTGTAGCAGTGTGCTAGACCTCTGTATTTAATAATTTTCTGCGATTCCCTGAAAGAAGCAGCACCACCGCTTTCACGTGTGCTGTAGTGGAGGTAGGTACTGGCCAGTGTGGCAGCGCACGTGTAGTCCCATACCACTTGCTTACCATCCTTCCAAGGTAGCAAGGTGACCCCATCAGGGCGCTTCTGAGGGTCGTTAGGTCTGGATAAGTGTGGTTCTCTTTGTGCCGGGCAGCGGGCTGTGGCGAGGCTCCTCTTGATGATGTCGTTGACTTCTTCATGTCTTGCGATTTTACCCTGTGATTTACGACATACCAGACCATGACGACCATATTGGTCTGCCATCGCAGTTCCGCAGATGCACCTATGTTCGGTGAGGATCGGGGCGGCAAGGCGAAGGGCAACTCCAATGCGGAGAGCGTCATGACTGAGGCAAGTTCCCAGGGCTGCATTGGGCACAGCAAATAAAAAATCCCCGGCGTGGGGTGCTGTTACCGCTAGGAGGCGGGCTTTGTTTTCAGCATCAGCGTTGTCAATCATTGCTGTGACAGTCTTTTCCATTATGGGGCTATCCCAGTGGGCCTGCTTGTGGTCTTTTGGGACTTGTGGTCGGGGTTGAGGGTGTGCAATGGTGTCCCATTGTCTGGCTGCTTCGATGAACGTTTGATCATGAGTTCCCGCTGTCTCTCTCATACGCTCTGGTAGGATCTGCCCTACCAATTCGTTGGCTGCTGTACATGAGGATAAGAATGCTGGAAGTGCTACCTCAGTTGCCTTTCGTATGCCTATCCCTCCAAATCTCACTGGTAGTGTTGCTTGGTCCCACTGACTGTCATCTAAATCTAGGTTGAGCGCCTTCCTGAATATTGACCTGAGGAGCTCATCATATTGATTTAGAAGTGGGTTGCCAAAAGTTGGTGCACACCTTAAGAAGTATGTTAGCCTGGGCAAGGTAAGGCACTTTGTGAGAAGGTAGAGGGCATCGTGGGAGTCCAAGTCCCCAATTCTCTCTTCCATCCTCTTTAGGTCTCTAAACTTTTCGTCAAGGACTGCAGCAATGGCATTGTGGCCCAGAGGTGCTCCGAGTAGTGTGCTGTCGGTAGGTTTAACGACTGAGGCTTCTGGTAAAACTGATTTCACTGCTCTAATGATTACTTCACTAGATGCAATAATTTCGCACTTGGAGGGGGTTAAGAACGAGACCCATGGACTCCCCCCGTGTCTTCACCAGCTGTAGGTCTTCTAGCAGGGAATCTTGTGTGCCTGCCAGAGTGCCATCATCCAGGAACCAGATGTTGAGCTCGCTGGACAGTCTGGTTGTAATTTCTCGAACCGCTGTGCAAAAGAGGAACGGTGCAAGTGGGTCACCCTGTTGAATTCCCTCTGCTGAGGTGACTTCATGTTTGCCAAACAGGAGGGTTGAGTCTTTGCTGTAGCCTGCTGACACAAACGGGAGAATGCTTGGGCAATGTTCCTGGACTGCAGTGAGGATTGCTTCCCTTTTGACCTAGTTGAAAGCGTTTTTAAAATCTAATTTTACTACTGCCTGGTCTTCAGTAAGAGAGCTAATGTAGGCTCGTGCAGCATGAGCCGCTGCTTCACAGCCTTGGGGGACTCCAAACCCCAGCTGGTTGGGTTGCAGCATGGTGGCTGCTTCCGTTCGGATACTTCTGACAGCAGCCCTTGCAACTAGGCGGCGAAGGGTATTACCAACGGCAATGGGTCTGATCCCTCCCCCCTTCTTTTTAAGGGCACATAGGGAAGCACCAAAGAAGAATGGTTTGATTTCGTCAGGGATTAACCCGGCGAGGCAGTTGTTGACAAACGATGTGATTTCTGTCAGGAGCGCTTCTGCAGCTGGGCCAAGAACAGGGTTCACCATTTCCTTCACATGTTGAGGTCTTACCCCTGTGTAGCCTCCTGAGGAGCCCGGGGGAAATGAAACGATAGCTTTATAAACCTCTGACTCCCGGAGGACGAGAGGTTCCTGGTTAGGGGCGAGCCTGACCTGTGGGGGAGGTTCACCTACGGCCCTGAGGGGGTGTTTTTCTCTCAGTGCTTGGGCTGTGGTTTCATCCCTGGGCAAAATTTTGTCCTCACTTGTGATCAACCTGAGTGCCCCGACTGTATTGCCCTCTTCAATTTTCTTGCTGACTTGGGTACCTAATTTTCTGTTGTCGCTGATTGTCGTACTTGGTCTGCCTCGGCGGTGATTTGGTGTGTTTGGGGAGGCGGACTAGGTTGTCAGCCCTAGGAAAATCCCTAATTGCTTTATTGACGGATGAGGCCAGTGTCTTGCCTCCTCTGTCTGGTACACCTAAGCATGCATTGCCAAAAAGTAACAGATTGTGCCAGGCTTTGATGGTATCAGGTGCATCAAGGTTATTCGACCCTCTGTTGACTTTTGCGATGAGGTCCGTGTATTTCCCTGCAGCAAAAGGGCGAGAGGCCTTTGGGATGTGGGTGAGTGTCCTGGTTGACGTTGCTTTAATTGCCTCTAGCAGGTCGTCTGTTGCAATGTAATCTGTTGCGATTTGTACTGGTGCAACAGGCTCCTGAGTGCTGCCTCCTCCCACGGGAGGCCTCCCTGACCCAGGACAGTCACCATGCTGGCGTATGACTCTGGAGACAGAGTTGATGCTGACGTTGTTCCCACAACCACTGCATGTGCCTCTCCTTTGATTGGCTTCGGGAGGGGTGAGCTGGCTGGTAGCGGCTTCTTCTGCCATCCCCTTAGGTAAAGTGAATGTCACCTTGCGCTGGAGTATTTGTCTCTCCCTCCTGGCTGGGGGGGACGAGGTTGTCCCCTATACTATGCGCCATGTCTGGGCAGATGTCTGGGGTGGGTGGGCTCGTGGAGGTGGTGGGTGGGGGTTAGGAGGCTGCGCTGGCCCGGTCTGGGAGGGGGGCCGAGGAGGGGAAGGCGCGACCACCTGATCGTAGGAGGTGGGGGCGGGGGAGCGGAAGACACTGCACCACACGGAGGGGGGGGGGGGAGACACTACACAAGTGGAGTGGGCGGGCGGGAGACACTACACTCACTGGGGGGGGAGGCACTACACTCAGGGGGTGGGGGGAGGGTTGATGTGGCACGTAACACTTGGATAATTTCCTTTTGTCACTAAACACTGGTGAATGTGTCCTGGCTCACTGGGTGTGGTGCTCTCAACCCGATACTCACAATGGTCCAGTCACCACAGGACTGGACTCAACTTATATTTTTCAAGCACTTATTGGCACACTGGTGTCCCAGTCTCTTGACCCCACCACATGTGTCCTTCCACCCTTTCCTGGTGAGGGAGCCGTAGGGCGTGTGACGTGTGTGGGCGTGGGCTGACGGTGGGCGTGGGGTGGCGGTGGGCGTAGGGTTGCTTGGGGTGGCGGTGGGCGTAGGGTTGCGTGGGGTGACGGTGGTCGTGGGGTGGACGATGGTCGTCGGGTCAGCCGCCGGGAGAGGGTAGCTGGGTGGGCTGGCGAGGCCTGTGGGAGGCTAGGGCGAGGGGGGAGAAGGTGTCCCGGTCACACACAATTAACACAAAGTTTCACAGGTGCATTATGTTTATCACTACAAACTCACCGTTCATCTGAAAAGACGCACACATTCACTTATAAGTCTGCTGGAATACAAACAGGTTTGTGAGCCTCCCCTTCACTCCCCCCCCCCCCCCTCCACATGAGGCCTCCTCCCCGCCTGGAGGCTGTTGTTTATGGAGGCACTGAGATAACCCTCAGCCAGGACTGTGTCCTTCCCCTCCCTAGCACGCCTCCCGCTAGGACAACACACCTTTTACAGTTGATTCTGTTGCACTGCTGGAGAGGTAGGCTTCCTCGACCCTCTAAGAGTCTTCAGCAGGTATTAACACAGACATGAGTCGATTCTTGACTTCCTCAGGCACTGTTATCCTTGTTGAATGGGCACAAATGTGGGACCCAACCCCCTGCACGACCGACTGCTACGGCTGCCTGCCTGCCTGCCTGGCTTATTAGGCAAATCGGGCCCTGAATTGTAGGCTGCGAAGTGCGTTCTGGCTACTAGGTACGACATATATATATATATATATATATATATATATATATATATATATATATATATATATATATATATATATATATATATATATATATATATATATATATATATATATATATATATATATTGCAATTGACGCAATTGACGATCACAAAACACTGATCATTTTATGCGGAAAATCCACAGAGAAATATGAAATGAGGTGAACGTTTCGGCTTTGTTAAAGCCTTTGTCAACACCAGACTGACTGAGTCAGTCAGTCTGGTGTTGACAAAGGCTTTAACAAAGCCGAAACGTTCACCTCATTTCATATTTCTCTGTGGATTTTCCGCATATATATATATATATATATATATATATATATATATATATATATATATATATATATATATATATATATATATATATATATATAACTATATATATATATATATTTAAATATTATATATATATATATATATTAGTATATTTTGGTAGCAGTCTTTCCTGTAGACATATATTATTAAATATGACCGAAAAAAGTAAGATTAATAATTCTAACACGAATTTTCTCGTTCTTTCGTACGTTTCTTTTCACTGTTGGTGGTAATTCAAAAATCAATTCTCCAAAATTCATTTTTATTTCTAGTCTGACGCGACACTTGAGCGCGTTTTGTAAAACTTATGACATTTTCAAAGACTTTAGTTTACACATACACAACTGAATAGAACTTACACATCTTCGATTTGTTTATATCTACATTTGAGTGAGGTGGATGTTGTGAGGTGGTATTAATAGGGTATTAAATTCCTAAACACAAGACAGAACACGAAACAATGGGTATTGAAAGGAAGTGATTGTAGAAAGCCTATTGGTCCAAATTTCTTGATGCTTCTATATTGGAGTGGAGTCTTGAGGTGGGTAGAATATAGTTGTGCATTAATTGGCTGTTGATTGCTGGTGTTGACTTCTTGATGTGTAGTGCCTCGCAGACGTCAAGCCGCCTGCTATCGCTGTATCTATCGATAGATACAGCGGAGTCTTGAGGTGGGTAGAATATAGTTGTGCATTAATTGGCTGTTGATTGCTGGTGTTGACCTCTTGATGTGTAGTGCCTCGCAGACGTCAAGCCGCCTGCTATCGCTGTATCTATCGATAGATAGATACAGCGATAGCAGGCGGCTTGATAGATACTGCGATAGATAGATACTGTATCTATCTATCGATATATATATATATATATATATATATATATATATATATATATATATATATATATAAATATATATATATATATATATATATATATATATATATATATATATATATATATATATATATATATATGTATATAGTATTATACCTTTGCAATAATGTACCAATGTGTGTATTTTCATAACCCATTTTAAATACTTGAAAAATATATAACTACATAGTGAATGCAAGTCAATGTATATTTATATATTTATTTATTTATATACAAGAAGGTACATTGGGTTAGAGAGAATACATAGCATAGTATTTGCAATCTTGTAAAGCCACTAGTACGCGCAGGGTTTCGGGCAGGTCCTTAATCTAACAGATAATTTTAAGTAGGTAAATTCTAGCAGAATTAATAAAATGATAACATATACATTGCATATACATATTAAAGCACATTGGTTTATTAAAGCTCTGGTTGATTACATTGTCAACTTGATTGGTAATTTAAACAATATTAACAAACACTGTATAGCAGATTGATAGCACATATAAGAAGACAGCAATGATCACGATGGTAAAGATGTTCGGATTGGGTACATAAAGATAGGGAGATTGGGTAGCAATAGATACAGTGCAATTTTCAAGCAACACGGTAAAAAAAACTTTGCAGATGAGATTAGGTACTTTTTAGTTTTGTTTTTGAATGACGCAAAAGTTGGACAGCTTTTCAATTCATTAGGGAGTGAGTTTCATAGACTGGGTCCGTTTATTTGCAAAGAGTGTTTACACAGATTATGTTTGGCTCTGGGGATATCAAAGAGATATTTATTTCTGGTGTGGTGATAATGGGTCCTA
Organism: Procambarus clarkii; assembly: GCF_040958095.1. Classification (NCBI taxonomy): domain Eukaryota; kingdom Metazoa; phylum Arthropoda; class Malacostraca; order Decapoda; family Cambaridae; genus Procambarus; species Procambarus clarkii. The sequence goes on along the minus strand of NC_091151.1, from coordinate 22,493,908 downwards.
TTACATCTGTCCAAGGAAAGTTTCAGAGCAGGATTTGCGTTTAAGAACAGGGTTTTGTAAATGTAATTGACAGAAGAAAATTTGTGGAGTGAGATTATGTTTAGCATGTTAAGGGAGTTAAACAAGGGGGCTGAGTGTTGTCTGAAAGCAGAATTTGTTATTATTCTGATAGCAGATTTTTGCTCGACGATGATGGACTTGAGGTGGTTTGCAGTGGTTGAACCCCATGCACAGATACCATAATTAAGATAGGGATAGATTAGTGCACAATATGTAGAGATGAGAGCAGAGTTAGGTACATAATATCTGATTTTGGAGAGTATCCCAACTGTTTTAGAGACTTTCTTAGTTATGTGTTGTATGTGGGTGATGAAGTTGAGTCTCTTGTCTAGGAATAGGACAAGAAACTTTCCATCATTTTTATTGCTAATGTTTACATTATCTATCTGAAGCTGAATTGCATTTGTGGATTTGCTTCCAAATAAAATGTAGTAGGTCTTTTCTATGTTAAGTGTTAGTTTATTGGTTGACATCCATAAGTGGACATTTTTTAGTTCATTATTAACAACATCATTTAGTGTATGTGGGTTGGGGTTAGAGTAGATGAGGGTAGTGTTGTTCCGAACCATAATGGAAACAGACCCAACTATGGGATGGGTTAACCCAAGTATCGCGTTTCCAAAAGGGTCGCCCATGTTGGAAAAGACGAACGCCGAAAGAATATTGTTGAAAACATTTTGATGACTTATTAAACCAAAATTATTTATTAGTCAGAAGAAAGACAAAAACGCGATCTATATGTAAAACTTCTACCAGACAAATATTCTAAGTAAAACTGATGTATTTGTAGTTTTATAAAAGGGGCAGTTTTCATCGCTCGTCGAGCTCGAAAACCGCAGCATTCATTTATTTATGTATTTATTTATTTATTTATGCATATACAAGAAGGTACATTGGGAATGTGAGGATACATAATATGGTAATTACAGTCTTGTAAAGCCACTAGTACGCGAAGCGTTTCAGGCAGGAAATCTCAGAACCATGCCTATTTCACGCAGATTCCTTAATAAACGTAAGAGTTTTATATGTCACAAGATAGATATAATTACAAGCTTCATTCTAAATACCTTACCATGGGCATATTTAGATTTAAAGCAAAGATACGTGTACTTTTATAATAGCCGAGCTCCGACCCCGGACAGATTGATCGACCGAGCAACTCTCAGAACAATGTTTATTTCACGTGAATTCGTTAATAAACATATATGTTTTATATGTCTCAAGAAAGGCAGACATATAAGCTTCACTTTAAACACTTTACCATAGACATATTTAAAGTTCTAATGAAGATACATGTATTTTAAAAATTATGGAGCTCCCACCCCGTACAGACTGAACGACAGAGCAACTCTCTCTCAGATCAATGTTTATTTCACGTAAATTCGTTAATAAACACAAATGTTTTATATGTCTTAAGCAAGATAGAAATAAGAGCTTCATTTTAAATACATTACAATTGACATATTTCTAGCTCAAGTGAAGATACATGTTTTTATAGTAGCGCTCAGTAGCTTGTCGGGCATGGAGTGCAGACGCCTACGCACTTGCCGATATATTGTACAATTAACAAAGATACGCTAATACAGCCTTAAATCTTATATGCCTCCTGAAAGACCGAGATATGAACATTATTTTGATTGCACCAAATGAAATATATCATGTTCGAGAACAAAGATATATCAATTTTAAATTAAGTTTCGACTCTTGCTCGGGCGAGAGAGATGGGGCGACTCTCGCCCCATCTATTGGAGATTCTGTCCACTAAAGACCCAAAGCTACTCAAACCCTCCTAGCATTATTTAAGTAATGAAGTAATATGGTATATTTACTCACTATAATGTGGGTGCTGAATGCATAACATGAGAAAATATATATTTACTCCAAACTAATATAATTTCATTATGAAATAAGTAGCGTCAAAGGAAGTCGACGGTCCAAGCGTCAATGTTGTGGAGCGACTTATCCAAGATATATCGTTGTTTGGAAAGTGTTTGTTGGCATATCCAGTTGTCGCACTTCTCTGCACAAATTATCACAAATAACATAACTAGCCAGAAAACATTTAACATTTATTAAAAAATATATGTTTGGAAGTTAAATCGACTTCATAGGACAATAGTTTTGTTATATATACTCGTTATTCGTTGACATGCGTTCGCTACTTAAACTACCATGTATTGTACTTAAGTAAAATCTCCCATGTCTCTTCGCTCATCTCACCGAACCCTACAGGTTCTGTGATATATTGTTAAATTAATTGAGATTCACAAATAAAGCTTATAATTGTATATGTTATCAAAAAGGCAGAGCTTAGTTACGTTCATTTATTATGCGTCCCATACCCATCCTATGAGCGATAGTGGAGTGTTACAGAGGCACATAATGGGCTCAGGGACAATTCATATAGCCAAGCAAGTTATAATCTTGATAAGGTAGTTACAAAAGTCAATGCAAATTGTCACGTCAACAATGGGCTCGAGACCGACCACAAGTACAGTTTATAATTTAAGCAACTGACATATTTGGAGGGCTAGTGTCACAATTGATATGTTTATCCTACACATAACCCCCTCTTCCCCATCCAATGGGTAGCGGTGGATAGGTTACAATCAAGTCGTTTTTGTGTTTTATTGAGAGATTAGATGTTATTGGGTGACGAAAGATATTCATATTTTAAAGAAGGCTTCTTGGCTGATGCTCTCGATTGATGGAAAATATACAACCTTTTGAAAATCAATGTTAGTTTCATCTAGATATTGTAATTAACGAAAGTATTTATGTCATCAGAAAGGTAGAAATATAGGCTACATTTAAAATCCTTTGTCATAAATATAACTGAAGTGAAAACGAAGATATATGCGTTTTGATAGTTACTTGATAAATTAAGCAAATGCCATATGTGGAGAGCTAGTGTCACAATTGATATGTTTGTCCTGCATATTTCCACAGTAGTTTGCTTGAGTTCTTTTAATTATCTTAGATATCATTGAAGAGAACCTCGTAGGTACTATACTGTATATATACTGGTAAGAAGTATAATAATCCTGAGAAATCGTGTAAATTATGTTGTACGAGTGCTTCCAGTAAAGTAACATAGTTTATTTGTGTGCGCGTGCTTAAAGAAGAAACGTTATCCACCCTCCCCCACCCCCATTGTAAATATTTGTGGCTTTCAGACCATACGACCACGGCTTACCCTTGCCGCGGTCGAGGGTAAGAACACTGGACTGGATGTATACCCAGTATTACAAGTAAACATTAGCAATAACAATTATGGAAAGCTCCTTCACCGATACATAGACAAGAGACTGAACTTCAGCACCCACATACAACACATAAGGGGATGCTCTGAGAGAGAGAGAGAGAGAGAGAGAGAGAGAGAGAGAGAGAGAGAGAGAGAGAGAGAGAGGGAGAGTAAAAATATCCACTGAGGTTTGATTAAGTCCTTTTGGGGACCTTAATCATTAGGACGTTCAATGATTAACGCAAAGTGAAGCGTATTCAGATGGTATATTGACAACATTCAGCATATCTCATAATGACCTAGTAGTACTTGGTGCACAAATACTTTTTCCAAAGGAATCGCAAAACATAAATAAACACAACTGTACCGTACAGTGTTATATATTTATTTCAGTTTGAACAACTTTTAACATTAAAGTGAAATTGACACCAGTAATTCCATCTATCATCATACTATCATGCAAGAGGAGCCACACATCTATGGATCATCCAATAAAATCAGCAGACTTCTAGATGTTACTGCTGCTCGGCTTAGACTCGGTTACAAGTATCTCTGGGAATTCTCATTATCTGCTGATGTAGACCTGACCAAATGTAAACTGTGTCAACAAAATTATTCACACACCCTCCGTCACTATGTGATGGAGTGCGAAAAGATACGTGAATTTAGAGGCAATTCTATAACCAATATTCCAGCGATGTGTCAATATTTCATTCAAAATGATCTGCTACCAGAAATTTTAACCAAATATCCCCAGTTTGCTAACTGTAGATAGTAACTAAGTGATTGTAACCTATCCACCGCTGCCCACTGGATGGGGGGCGGTGGATTAATTGGCTAATCCCCACAATCACCAGGCCCACCCGATTCACTCAAACATCCGCTACTACCTTGGATCACTTATGGACTAACATAACAGCTCCCCTTGTATCTGGTATAATCTACGACAGAACAACTGACCACTATCCTACCTTGTAGCGAACTTGGACATAACACTACCAGCTAACAAGAAACTTACCTTTAGGTTACACAGTGAAGCAACAATAGACAATCTCACAAATGTACTCCACAATATAAACTGGGACTCTGAATATAACAATAATCATGATAAAAGTTCATTAATTAACCTCTTCCTTTCCAAAATTCTAAGCCTTCACAACACTCATTGTCCTCTCCTCACCATGCAAGTAACTGACAAAAGGTTAAACAATCCCTGGCTCACAAATGGCATACTCAAAGCAATCGACAAGAAATATGAATATGAAAAAAATTTAGGATTGGCCTAGTTGCAAAGGAAGTAGTTAAGAGTTACTCATCAGTGCTTATCAGTATATTAAAAAAAGCAAAACTCTCCTATTATGAGAGTAAATTCAAAGAAGCAAAAGGCAACATGAAAAGCACATGGAGAGCCACTCTAACATCCTAGGATCTAAACAACATTCACATAACCAGATAAAAATCTCCAAGGATGGTTATACACCTGCAACAGATCTAGAAATGGCAGCTGAATTTGATAGCTTTTTTTCATCAATTGTTGCTAACCTTGCCAGAAAAAATCCTACAGACTCAGACACATGTTACCACATATCTTTCAGGCAGCTACCCAAACTCTCTTCTGTCACCAGTTAGCCCTACAGATGTTGTGTCCATCATTCATTCACTGAAAAACAAAGCTGGGAACATTAGTGAAATACCATCCATGGTATACAAGAGTGTCTCCCAAGCCCTTGCGCCACCCATAGCTTTGTTGTTCAACAAATCCCTTAGTGTCATACCTTCCCTGATATCCTTAAAAAAGTAAGAGTAATGCCAGTTCATAAAGGAGTCAGTCTAGCATACATAAACAATTACAGACCAATATCAAATCTACCTATATTATCAAAGCTATCTGAAAAAATTATTTACAAACAGATCTACTCCTATCTCGTAAAATTCAACATAACAAGTCCCTGCCAGTTTTGCTTCCGCTCCCAAAAAGAGTACCAATGATGCAATTGTTAGTCTGCTTGACTTAATCTACTCAGCCCTTGACAAAAATGAGTTTTCGATTGGACTCTTCATTGACCTGAGAAAGGCCTTTGATACTATTAACCATAATCACCTCGTACTTAAACTCCGCCAATATGGAATCTGAGGCCATGCCCTGAACTATATTGGATGCTATCTTAGTGACAGACACCAGTATGTAGCAATCATTGAAATAACCTCTCCCACTCTACCATTTACCATAAGGGTGCCACAGGGCAGCATTTAGGTCCTCTCCTATTTCTTATATACATCAATGATCTGCCTAATGTCTTTCAACATTCTTACACCTGTATTATTTGCTTATGATACTAACCTCATCTACTCAGGCCCCAACCCACACACACACACTAAATAATGGTGTAACCAATGAACTAAACAAAGTTTACTTATGGATGTCAACACACTAAACATAGAAAAGACCTACTACATCTTGTTTGGAAGCAAATCAACAAATGTAATTCAGCTTCGGATAGACAATGTTAGCAATAAAAATGATGGAAAGTTCCTTGGCCTATACTTAGACAAGAGACTCAACTTCAGCATCCACATACAACACACAACCAAGAAAGTCTAAAAAATGGTTGGTATACTCTCTAAAATCAGATATTATGTTTCAAACTCTGCTCTCCTCTCACTATACTATGCGCTAATATATCTCTATCTTATGGTATCTGTGCATGGGGCTCAACCTCTGCAAACTACCTCAAGCCCAGCGTCACCCAGCAAAAACTTGCTGTCAGAACAATAAGAAACTCGGCTTTCAGACAACACTCGGCCCCCCCCCCCTGTTTAATTCCCTAAACATGCTAAACATAATCTCGCTCCACACATTCTCTTATGTCAATTACATTTACAAAACCCTGTTCTTAAGTGCAAACCCTGTTCTGAAATTCTTCTTGGACAGATTTAATAGAACACAAAATCACCACACCAGAAATAAATCTCTCGTTGATCCCCAGAGTCAAACTGAATCTGTGTAAACATTTTATGCAAATAAAAGGACCTAGTATATGGAACTCACTCCCTAAAGAATTGAAAAGCTGTCAAACTTTTGCCTCGTTAAAAAAAAAAAAGTACCTAATTTCATCTTCATAGTTCCCTATCTGGTGCTTGAAACTCACACATAGTAATCGTATCAACGAGATCTCTGGAGAAGACTTGTACATTCGTTATTGTGTAATCTTGATACCATTTTGATATACAATTAATAAAGTGGTCATGCAAGCCATATGGAGGGGAGGTGTGTGTGTGCTGGTGGTGGAAGGTGTGTGTGCTGGTGGTGGGAGGGAGGTGTGTGCATGTGCTGGTGGTGGGAGGGAGGTGTGTGTGTGTACTGGTGGTGGGAGGGAGGTGTGTGCATGTGCTGGTGGTGGGAGGGAGGTGTGTGCTGGTGTTTGGAGGGAGGTGTGTGTGTGTACTGGTGGTGGGAGGGAGGTGTGTGTGTACTCACCTAGTTGTGTCTGCAGGATCGAGCATTGACTCTTGGATCTTGTGTGTGTGCTGGTGGTGGGAGGGAGGTGTGTGTATGTGCTGTTGGTGGGAGGGAGGTGTGTGTGTGCTGGTGGTGGGAGGGAGGTGTGTGTATGTGCTGTTGGTGGGAGGGAGGTGTGTGTGTGTGTGTGCTGGTGGTGGGTGGGAGGTGTGTGCTTGTGCTGTTGGTGGGAGGGAGATGTACTCACCTATTTGTGCTTGCAGGGGTTGAGCTCTGGCTCTTTGGTCCCGCCTCTCAACCATCAGTCAACTAATGTACAGGTTCCTGAGCGCATTGGGCTCTATCATACCTACACCTGAAGCTGTCAACCCGTTCTCACACAAGACAGCACATATATGGCTTAATGCTTAAAGTCAATATGTTGAATGTGATTGAGTACATATGTGATATATTTCCAGTTACCTTTTTTACCAAGGCCCAAACTCTTCCTCACGTACCAATTTACGTCTCACAGTACCCATCCAACGCCGTACACAGCAGAATAGTCCTGATTGGTTCAATTATAATGAAAATTGTAGTTTTCAGGTCCCACATGGGTTGTGAAATTTACCTACTATTGACCATGCTCTTATAATATTACAGATCAGCTACATCCTATTGAAGGCTCGTAGTTTTGTTTTGAGTAATATTAGTTGTTCTTAGTAAATTATAGTAAGCACTATAAATTCACAGTCACAGTCTCCGTGGTGTAGTGATAAGACACTCGCCTGGCGTTCCGCGAGCGCTATGTCATGGGTTCGTATCCTGGCCGGGGAGGATTTACTGGGCGCAATTCCTTAACTGTAGCCTCTGTTTAACGCAACAGTAACAGTATGGGGCTCACAACCACCCCCAGGATGGGTATGGGGTGCAATACCACCCACAGGATGAGTATGGCGTCCACTATCACCCACAGGATGGGTATGGGGCTCCAACCACCCACAGAATAAGTATGGGGTCCAATAACACCCACTGGATGTGTATGGCGTCCATTGCCGCCCACAGGATGAGTATAGGGTCCAGTATCGCCCGCAGGATTAGTATATAGGGTCCACTGCCGCCCACAGGGTCGGTAAAGGGTCCACTACCGCCCACAGGGTCGGTAAAGGGTCCCCTACCGCCCACAGGGTCGGTAAAGGGTCCCCTACCGCCCACAGGGTTGGTAGGGGTCAACTGCCACCCACAGGGTCGGTATGGGGTATACTGCCACCCACACGGTCGGTATGAGGTCCACTACCGCCCACAGGGTCGGTATGGGGTCCACAGGGTCGGTAGGGGTCCACTACCGCCCACAGGCTTGTAGGTGGGTCCACTGCCGCCCACAGGGTCGGTAGGGGATCCACTGCCGCCCACAGGGTCGGCAGGGGGTCCACTACCGCCCACAGGGTCGCTATGAAGTCAACTACCGCCCATAGTGTTTGTTTCTTTTTTTTAAAGAGCGCTGTTTGTCGACATAATGGTATTTGTGCTGCTTTTTCATCTATGTTTTCATTTTACTCATTATGCTCAATTAGTATTAAGCTTGTCATTTAAGTTTATCATGCCCGAAACGCTTTGCGTAATAGTGGCTTTAGGCATTGTATGTACTAGCTCTACCTATAAGTCAACCAATCTTTGTAAAAATTTATTGTATGTATGTACCTTACCTAAATAAACATTTTATTTTATTTTATTTTATTTATTTTATTTTATAGTGTCCACTACCGCCCATAGTGTTATTATGGGGTCCACTTCCCCTCATAGTGTCGGTATGGGGGTCCATTACTACCCACAGGGTGTGTCTGGGGTCTATTTTTTTCTGTATAGCAGAGGTGGCAATACTGCTTTTCCAATTTCATTTGTTGTTCAATGTAAAATATTTGTTGCTCGACTTGCAACAATTTATATATATATATATATATATATATATATATATATATATATATATATATATATATATATATATATATATATATATATATATATATATATATATATATATGTCTATTGGTGTCTATTAATCTTGTCTGGTGTCTATTAATCTTGTTTTAAATTACTAATCAAACTATCAATGTAATCAATCAGAGCTTTAATAAAACAATGTGCTTTAATATACTTACTAAGCTCTCTCATCCCATTTTTCTCTTGCAATGTATCTTTATCATTTATCAATTCTGATAGAAATTACCTACTTAAAATTATCTGCTAGATTAAGGACCTGCCCGAAACGCTGCGCATACTAGTGGCTTTACAAGAATGTAAATACTGTACTATCCAATGTATTCTCACAAACCCAATGTACCTTTTTGTATATATATATAAATAAATAAATAAATAAATAAATAAATATATATATATATATATATATATATATATATATATATATATGTATATAGTATAGTGCCTTTGCAATAATGTACCAATGTGTGTATTTGTTGTATTGTATTGTTGAAATACATTGTTCACATGAAATACATGTGAAATATTGTTGAAAACATCTTGATGACTAATTAAACCAAAATTATTTATTAGTCAGAAGAAAGACAAAAACGCGATCTATATGTTAAACCTCTACCAGACAAATATTTTAAGTAAAACCGTAAATATTTGTAGTTTTATAAAAAGGCCAGTTTTCATTGCTCGTCGAGCTCGAAAACCGCAGCATTCATCTCAGAACCATGCCTATTTCACACAGATTCCTTAATAAACGTAAGAGTTTTATATGTCACAAGAAAGATATAATTATAAGCTTCATTTTAAATACCTTACCATAGGCATATTTAAATTTAAAACGAAGATACGTGTACTTTTATAATAGCCGAGCTTTGACCCCGGACAGATTGATCGACCGAGCAACTCTCTCTCAGAACAATGTTTATTTCACGTAAATTCGTTAATAAACATATATGTTTTATATGTCTCAAGAAAGGCAGACATATAAGCTTCACTTTAAACACTTTACCATAGACATATTTAAAGTTCTAATGAAGATACATGTATTTTAAAAATTACGGAGCTCCCACCCCGTACAGACTGAATGACAGAGCAACTCTCTCTCAGATCAATGTTTATTTCACGTAAATTCGTTAATAAACACAAATGTTTTATATGTCTTAAGCAAGATAGAAATAAGAGCTTCATTTTAAATACATTACAATAGACATATTTATAGCTCAAGTGAAGATACATATGTTTTTAACGTAGCGCTCAGTAGCTTGTCGGGCATGGAGTGCAGACACCTACGCACTTGCCGATATATTGTATAATTAACAAAGATACGCTAATAAAGCCTAAAATCTTATATGCCTCCAGAAAGACCGAGATATGAACATTATTATTATTGCACCAAATGAAATATATCATGTTCGAGAACAAAGATATATCAATTTTAAATTAAGTTTCGACTCTTGCTCGGGCGAGAGAGATGGGAGAGACTCTCGTCCCATCTATTGGAGATTCTGTCCACTAAAGACCCAAAGCCACTCAAACCCTCCTAGCATTATTTAAGTAATGAAGTAATATGGTATATGTGGTGTTTGTGTGTTACTGAGGAGGTCTTGGTTGTAGGGTTGATATAAAGCCATCGCTTGGTTACTGACTTTAATACTTATAAACAATTACATGACTAGTAGCGTCCAAGCTGGAACGCGTCCTGTACGCTCTTGTTGACCTTCTCTGGCGTCTGCTCCGCCGCACATAGAAAACGGATAGTACCATTTTCTGTGAACATGACATCCCTCCTTTTCTTAAAAAAGAATGAATACAGGATGTCTACCATGCTTGTAGCACAAAGCAAAGTTATTGACACAAAGTAAGTTATTAACATATCAAGAGATATTGCATACATTTAACATTAATTAAGCACACAAATAATTTAAACAACTTAATCTTGACCACAAAGGATTTCAATGTTAAAAATACATATGCAATGTTAAACAAACATGAAAGAAACTGTAATACAAAGTTACAAAATATTGAATGAGATATCTGCATTATTCAAACAATATTAAATTTAGTTCAGCATGACAAGTAAATATTTTGCATTACATAGGAACACAATTAATCATCAAATCGTGTAGGGCGCTTAACATGACGTTTAGGACGAGAGTCCCCAAATACAATAACATCCCTTGATGAATTGTTTATTGAGTTATAACTCTTTTTTTCTTTTTCTTTTGCACGACTTTGCACTTCATCATTTTCTACACTAGTTGGAATCACTTTGAAATAGGCCATATTACGTGTTATACTATGATCTCTATTACTAGCTTTTACCATGAAGGTTTTGTATCATACGGCATATCTAGCTTTCCCTCTTTTTTCTTTTTAACGAGAACAGTATCTCCGACCTTTTTGAATTGTTCCTTTGCACGTTGATCATGAGCAATTTTCATTTTGCCATTGGCTAGTGCATCCTTCTGAGCGACACGTTTATCCGTTACCTCGGCTGGCATGACGGGTAGTGCGATTCTCATAGGACGTCCAAATAAAAGTTCACCAGGTGACTTGCCCCGTGTTCCATACGGTGTTGCACGGTAGTTCCTGAGAAAAGCATACATAGCTTGTTTCCAGGATCGTCCTTCGGCATGAGCACAGCGTACCGCTTTCATGAGAGGTTGCATGAATCTCTCAACTTCTCCATTTGCTTGAGGATGTAGTGGCATCACACGGCGGTGTTTGAATCCAATATGCTCAGCAAAGTTGATGATGTCTTGTCCATTGAATGGCAGTCCATTGTCCGTCTTGATAACTTCAGGAATGCCAAAGTTTGAAAAGATCTTGTCGAGTTTCGGGATGACGGCCTTTGCAGATGTGGAAGTGATGATTTCTACTTCTGGATAACGTGAGTGATCATCAATGACTACCATCAAGTACTCTCCAGTTGGTAGTGGTCCGCAGAAGTCCATTGATACTTCCGTCCATGGTGCAGCAGGTAGTGGTGAAGGTTGTAGAGGTCTTGGTCTTGAAGTATCCACTGCAGCTTGGCAAGGGACACAGGCATCATGCATATCCTTTGCTTGACGATCAATGTCAGGAAACCACACCTTTCCTCGTAGCAGCTCTTTGGTCCTAGCATGACCTTGATGTCCTTGATGTGCAAGCTTCAGAGCACGTTGCTGGAGAACAGCTGGAATGACGATACGAGTACCTCGCAGCACGGTGTCGCGTTGTTGCGTAACACTTAATTCTGTCTGGATGCGTTCAAGTGGTTTGAATGCATCTTGGTCAACTCCTGAGGGTGGGATGCGTGGAAACTTTTTCTTAGTCAATGCATCCACTGTTGCTTGCAGAGTTGGGTCCTCGAGGGTTGCAGTACGGATTTTATCATGAGTAAGAGCTTTAGGGACTGCATCACAGGTTACAGAGTGTACATATTCCTCGGCAACTTGCTGATGCTTGGTGATGGTGAAACTGTTAGCAGGATGTCGACTGATGTAATCAGCGGGATTGCCTGCACCCGGCTTGTATTTCACCGTAAAGTTGTATGGTTGCAGACGAAGAGCCCATCTCTCAATGCGAGCTGGTGGTTTGGACCTTGGATTATTGAATATGGTCTCCAACGGTTTGTGGTCAGTGACTATCGTGGTGAAGGGTGCACCAAGCAGATACACATCGAAGTGTTCACAGCCCCATACAAGAGCAAGAGCTTCCTTCTCTGTCTGACTGTATCGTAGCTCAACATCTGTGAGAGAACGGCTGGCGTAGGCAATTACTACTCTGGAATCTGGTTGACCAAGTTTGTATTGGGCTAAAACAGCACCTAAACCAACAGGACTAGCATCCACCGTTAACTTAGTGTCCATTGATGGATCAAAATACGCAGCAGTCGTATTCTCTACTAGTGCATCTTTCACAGCATCAAATGCATTTTGCTCGATATCGCTCCAGTACCATGATGCATTTTTCTTCAGGAGTTCACGTAGAGGCTTCGTAATGGTAGCAAAATCTGGAATGAAGCGAGAACAGTAGTTTGCCATTCCCAGAAAACTATGTACTTCAGTGGACGTTGAAGGAGGTGCAGCATTCTTGATATCTGCAACTTTCTTAGGATCTGGAGACAGACCTTTGTCACTAAGTACATGTCCAAAGAATTCAATTTTATGTTGATTGAACTCACACTTTGCTCGGCTTAGCGTCAAATTCTTTTCTCGTAAGCGTTGCAATGTTGCACGAAGAGCTTTGTCGTGTTCAGCTTGGATACGGCCATAAACAATGATGTCATCAGACATGTTGTCAGCATTAGGTATATCTTGCAATACCTGGCTGATGATGTGCTGGAATACCTCGGCAGCACTATTGATACCAAAACTCAGGCGCTTGTACCTATACAGACCTCGATGTGTCGTAAACGTTGTGATGAATCGACTCTCATCATCAAGTTCAAGCTGGTGATAGCCCTTGTTTAAATCTAACTTGCTAAATACAGTTGCACCATTCAAGCGGTAAATCATATCATCTACAGTGGGTGTAGGATGGCGTTCACGCATTATTGCCTTGTTGGGAACACGCATGTCTACACAGATGCGTATCTCATCTGGATTCTTCGGCTTTGGTGGAGTGACAATTAGGCTTACCCATGGTGTTGGGCCTGTTACTGGTTCAATGATATCTAGTTCCATCAGCCTATCCAGTTCGGCATCGACTTTCTTGCGAGTATGGAATGGTTGTCGGCGATGTGGTTGGGGAACTGGAATTACATTTGGGTTGATATGCAGATGTACTTTGCTCTCAGTATAACAACCTATGGATTTAAATCGGTCAGAAAATTCAGCAACAATACCATCAACATTGTTTGCAGATTCCACTGCTACAGCATTAGAAAGCTGAAGTAGCCCCAATTTGGTTGAAGTTTTGTAGCTGAGTAGAGATTCCTTTGCATTCCTAACAACATGGAATGTAGTAATGAGCATTGCATTCTTTGACTTGATCTCTGCAGTGAAAGTTCCAATCACTGGCAAGGCTACCTTTGAAGCATAGGCGGTGGCTTTGCCATTATAGTTCTCAAGCTTTGGGAACTGTTTTTTTAAATTTCTCATAGTGGCACTCAGCAATGGTGTCAATGTTTGATCCAGTGTCAATAAGAACTTTGAGACGAATACCAGCAATGTATACACATGTCTCTGGGTTGTTTGGAAGATCATTCCATTCTGTGATTGCTTGTACTCCATAAGTATAATCACATTCACTGTCATCTGAGACTGGTTGTAATGAAATGTTGTCTTGTACATTATTAACATTCTGGATATGAGGTGCAATATTGTGTTTACCACCTCGACCCCTATGACCTGATCCTCGTACAGTGCTTTTATTCATTAACTGTGGTTTCTTTAGTTCGGAACGACACATAGCACCAAAATGACCTAATTTTCCACACTCATAGCACTTCTTACCTTGAGCAGGACAAACACTTCCTTGGTGTGGGTAGTCTCCTCCACAATTGTAACATTTATTGTTCACACCCTCTGATGTGGGTCGTTGTGACTGCTTGAGTCTTGTTCCATGACCCCAGTTGTGATGTGGCTCTCGGCTCAATTTACTGTTAGGTTTGCCATGATATCTTCTTTGATCACGGTGTCCTCCCTGAACCTTACGTACCTCGTCACTGTTAGTAACAGTGGCAGAACCGTTGTTGGCACTGCACTCCATGACACGAGCATCACGTGCAGCATCTTCCATTCGACGAGCAATATCCAATATCTTGGTAAGAGAACTTTCAACATCAACAAGTTCTAGAGCTCTTCGATGGAGACGTGTAGATGTGCATGTTTCAATTATTTGTTGTTTGATTTCTTTGTCAACATCAGCAAACTCACAATGGGCTGCTAAACCCTGCACACGTGTGTGGTATTGATCCACAGTTTCATTAGAGAGTTGTCTGGCTCTCCTGAAATGCATAATTTCCATTGCAGTATTCTGCCTTGGTTTGAAATGTTCAGTTAATTAGGCTTTGGCAATGTCATAATCTTTGGCACCACCAGTGTCTTTCAGTGTGTCAAAGATGTCACAAACTCGATCACCTGCATAATGAAGTAGAAAGGCACGCTTTCTTTCAACACTTTTGATGTCAGAAACTATCAACAAATTTTCAAACCTTTTAAGCCATTTTACCCACCTCTGTGATAGGTTTGTCTGCTCACAGTCAGGATCAAATGCAGGAAACTGAGGTATATTTGCCATTTTTACTGAATAAATGTAACTTATCACTTAAATGTTCCTCAAAATATTAAACACTTACTGCCCTGTATATGTTAGTTAAGAATTCACTGTAATTACTTTAATTTTGCAAAGCACACAAGCATTTTAATGCAAAAGTTCACAGCAGAGCACAACTGACTTCTTACCTAGCCCTTGTGTACATATGTTGTTCCTACTCACAACAGCACAGCAGTTGTCAGCAGTTGGCACAGCAGTAGTTAGCAGTTGATACAGCAGTTGGCAGCAGTTGGTGCAGCAGTTGGTACAGCAGTTGGCAGCGTGAAGAATTCTAGCACAGGGCGCGTTTTGTATACAAAACATCGGGTTTTGTATACAGCATCAAAGCGTCGTTTTGTATACCGCGTCGGCAGATTCCTCAGTACACAGCTTCTTCAGTCAGCACAGCTTGGGTAGCACACAGCATTGGTTAGCACACAGAATTGGTTAGCACACAGCACCGTTTAGCACACAGCATCGGTTAGCACACAGCATCGGTTAGCACACAGCATCGGTTAGCATACAGCATCGGGTATGGTGCTCACAGCTTCTCTTCCTCGTCCAGGCCGCATGCTTCTCCCTTGTGTTTTAAACTGAACAAATACCTGCGTTCACAGTTCATCCTCGTCGCCAATGTGGTGTTTGTGTGTTACTGAGGAAGTCTTGGTTGTAGAGTTGATATAAAGCCATCGCTTGGTTACTGACTTTAATACTTATAAACAATTACATGACTAGTAGCTTGCAAGCTGGTAGTGTCCTGTACGCTCTTGTTTACCTTCTCTCTCTGGCGTCTGCTCCACAGCACATAGCAAACGGATAGTACCATTTTCTGTGAACATGACAGTATATTTACTCACTATAATGTGGGTGCTGAATGCAGAACATGAGAAAACACATATTTAGTCCAAACTAATATAATTTCATTATGAAATAAGTAGCATCAAAGGAAGTCGACGGTCCAAGTGTCAATGTTGTGGAGCAACTTATCCAAAATATATCGTTGTTTGGAAAGTGTTTGTTGGCATATCCAGTTGTCGCACTTCTCTGCACAAATTATCACAAAATTAAATTATAATGTTAACAAGTAGAATACGTATTTTTAATAAAATCTAACATAACTAGCCAGAAAACATTTAACATTTATTAAAAAATATATGTTTGGAAGTTAAATCGACTTCATAGGACAATAGTTTTGTAATATATACTCGTTATTCGTTGACATGCGTTCGCTACTTAAACTACCATATACTGTACTTATGTAAAATCTCCCATGTCTCTTCGCTCATCTCACCGAACCCTACAGGCTCTGTGATATATTGTTTAATTAATTGAGATTCACAAATAAAGCTTATAATTGTATATGTTATCAAAAAGGCAGAGCTTAGTTTAGTTCATTTATTATGCACCCCATACCCATCCTATGAGCGATAGCGGAGTGTTACAGAGGCACATAATGGGCTCAGGGGCTGAGCCCCACAATTCATATAGCCAAGCAAGTTATAATCTTGATAAGCTAGTTACAAAAGTCAATGCACATTGTCACATCAACAATGGGCTCGAGACCGACCACAAGTACAGTTTATAATTTAAGCAACTGACATATATGGAGGGCTAGTGTCACAATTGATATGTTTATCCTACACATAACCCCTTCTCCCCCATCCAATGGGCAGCGGTGGATAGGTTACAATCAAGTCGTTTTTTTGCGTTTTATTCTGAGATTAGATCTTACTGGGTGAGGAAAGATATTCATATTTTAAAGAAGGCTTCTTGGCTGATGCTCTCCATTGATGGAAAATATACAACCTTTTGAAAATCAATGTTAGTTTGATCTAGATATTGTAATTAACGAAATTATTTATGTCATCAGAAAGGTAGAAATATAGGCTACATTTAAAATCATTTGTCATAAATATAACTGAAGTGAAAACGAAGATATATGCGTTTTGATAGTTACTTGATGCCTAGCTCTGAGAGTGTGAAGCCCTGCACACCAGCCAATAAATTGTATAATTAGTTTCCATATATTTTAATTAATCTTAAAAATCTATATGTCAGAAGAAAGGAAGATGTAGCCGTTAATGTGACAACATTTAAAAATATATATCTCTTAAGTTAAATAAATAATACCACCTTATCGCCGGTGTCCGGACACATGAAAACTACCTAGGTATCAGTATCCAGCCAGGCGGGGATCACAGGCTGCACAATACTGATAAATTATGTAATGCACTACTTGTGGTCCATCTCGAACCCATTTATGATGTGACGACTTATAGTGAATTTTGTAACTAGCTCATCAAGATTGTAACTTGCTTAGCTAAATGAATTGTGGGGTTCGGTCCATTCATTTTCTTTCTTTATTATGCACCCCATAATACCCATCCCGTGGGCGGTGGTGTAAAGGATTACAGAGGCACATAATCGGTTCAGGAACTGAACCCTCTAGTTCGTTTAGCTAAGCAAATAACAATCTTTTGACGCTAGTTACAAAATTATTAATGTACACATACTTATGCATACATGTACATATTCATACGAATACATATATACATACACATACATATTTAATCACCCACACAAATACACACATCAGTAATCTTTTGTGTCACAAGTGATTCAACAAGAGGCTCACAACAGTCACTATACAAGGCACTTTACATCTATGAGGAGTCGCACAGTTACTAGTCTTGCTCCACACCCACCCAACTGGGCGGCAGCTTTACAGTTACCTGGTGTTATTCTTCACCTATATCTTTTTCTGGTTAATCCCTATTTACATTATGCAGTTCAGGTTTCGTCGCCATACTATAGTTTTTAGTTTAGTTAATTTATCACATAATGGGTTCAGGGACTGAACACACAATTTATTTATCTAAGCAAGTTACAATCTTGAGGAGCTAGCCACAAAATTCATACCATATCTGTTACGGCCCTCTCGGGTCGCAACTGGGTTCGTACTCTGATGTCGCTAGAGGAAGGGTATCCGGCCCCAAGCCAGTAGTGGCTTTCAAGGGATATGATCAGTAACGCAAGTAAACTAAAAGGGGAAGGGAAAGAAAGGCAAAAACTTAATATAATATAATAACCGCCACCAATAAATAATATATAAAAGGTTACACAGGGGGAGGGGTATTAACACTTATTAACAAAGTAGTCTTCTTCTGAAGACTCTGGATCTTCTCGGTGCCAAGTTCTCGGTGCTCTCGTGGCCTCACGACGAATCCTTCGAAAAGCTGAGTCTACCCCGGCCACAGGCCAGCCAAAACACAGTTCCACTGGGGGCACCGCCGTGGAGGCCGTCAACCACAAGTCCAGCAGAACAGCTGGCAGGTTCTGGATCAGCAACGCTGGTCAGGCCACTCCACAAGCGATACTAGGGTAGCGCCCTAGTCAGGAGCCTCGTGTGATACCACAGATCACTCTCCTGTCCACAATACCCCAGTGGTCAATCGTCTCCACCAGTCGGTCCCGGGTATTACAATCCTTCAACTGCCACTTCACTGGCAGGGTAACACCACAGTGTTCCTCCGGGAGGCGACTCACAGCTGCTGCAGCAAAGCACTTGGTATGGGGACGGCTGCCTTGGGTAGACTGACTCAACTTCCCTTACAGCAGTCCCAGGTCGACTCTGTAAGCAGACACGTCATCAATAACAGGGACACACGAAAGCACCTCACTTACAGGCTCAGACACAAACGCCTGACGTATCCACTCCATAGATGGCGTTGTCGTCTGAGCACCACCTCACCAGAGGTCAGCAGCGGCGGTGTTGTGAGCTGAACAGGACTGGAAACTGGCCCTTGTGGCCGGTACACCTCGTCCTTGCCAGGTGTCGTCGTCCATTTGGAGGGGGTTTCAGGAGCTGACCCACAGATGGCGCAGTCGTCACTGCTCTGTGCTCGGACGCTGGATCCGGGTCCGTAACAACATCGTCACATCAACAACACGTGTTCAAGATCGACCACAAGTACAGTTTCTAAATTAAGCAAATGCCATATGTGGAGAGCTAGTGTCACAATTGATATGTTTGTCCTGCACATTTCCACAGTAGTTTGCTTGGGTTCTTTTAATTATCTTAGATATCATTGAAGAGAATCTCCTAGGTACTATACTGTATATATACTGGTAAGAAGTATAATAATCCTGAGAAATCGTGTAAATTATGTTGTACGAGTGCTTCCAGTTAAGTAACATAGTTCATTTGTGTGCGCGTGCTTGAAGAGGAAATGTTATTCCCCCCCCCCCCCACCATTGTAAATATTTGTGGGTTTCAGACCATACGGCCGCGGCTTACCCTCTCCGCGGTCGAGGGTAAGAACACTGGACTGGATGTATTTACCCAGTATTACAAGTAAACATTCGCAATAACAATTATGGAAAGCTCCTTCACCTATACATAGACAAGAGACTGAACTTCAGCACCCACATACAACACATAAGGGGATGCTCTGAAAGAGAGAGAGAGAGAGGGAGAGTAAAAATATCCACTGAGGTTTGATTAAGTCCTTTTGGGGACCTTAATCATTAGGACGTCCAATGATTAACGCAAAGTGAAGCGTATTCAGATGGTATATTGACAACATTCAGCATATCTCATAATGACCTAGTAGTACTTGGTGCACAAATACTTTTTCCAAAGGAATCGCAAAACATAATTAAACACAACTGTACCGTACAGTGTTATATATTTATTTCAGTTTGAACAAATTTTAACATTAAAGGATAAATCCTTTAATTGGTTGAAATTGGTTTTAACATTCGAAATCTATTTTGTTGATGTTAAATATGTTAAATAATATAAGGTTCAAATTTATTAAGATACATACTTTAAAAACTATTTCTATTTGAAATTTAAATAACATAAAAAGAGTACAGAATATAACAAATCCCGACTATATAAAAGACCTGACACTTGCAGCACTTAATTATGCTATTGTAACACATTGAAAGTAATAACATTATTTGATTCAGCAAAGCATTTGGTAAGGTTATAATAATAATAATAATAATAATAATAATAATAATAATAATAATGTATTAATTAAGTATTTTAAATTATAATTCACAATTGGCTAGCGCACAAGAAACAAATCCACGAATCATCATTACATTCTGTTAACCCCTACACATGATCCATGGTTCCAAATATTGCAACGGTCACAGCATACCATCAGCTTCAAATCATTTGGCTTTCTGCAAATGCAGTACACTTCCATCGAGCATGACCGGATGATTCGTTTTCTTCTCAATGTCTGAGCTGCAGGGAATGAGATGAGACACTTTCCTTTAAAGTTCTCTTGAAGATGTTCTCATATTCTGCACATCATACGAGGTTCACCGGATCTACACCACTTGCAAGTGACGCAGCAAACGCCACAGCATATACCCCGCTCATACTTGAGTCCCTGTGTCTGCTGACATTCCTTATATTGCATATGAGCTTATCATCCTGGCAATTAGCAAGAGCACACAAGATAACTGCAGTAGATTTAGATGGTAATTTATGCCTGGTGTCGTATATGTTAACTTGTCCAGTTACTCCAATGTTGGAAACGGTGACCTAGTGACAACCATCAACTTGGATAATTTGAATAAATTCACCAATTGTAACTGGCCAGGAGAGGTCCTGCTACAACGCTGGGTCATGAAGGCCTTCTACGCTTGGCACAGTTTCATGAGGTCACATGCAGATTTTATATGAAGGTCAGAGAGCTGTACATTTGTTCCAATGTTCATTATCTCGTCATCTGTTAAATAATTTAACATTGTCGAATGTGAAGCACTGTTATCACTTTCCTTATTGTTGCATTGGTGTAAGGAGTGACAGTGATTGGTGCAGTTTATTTTTTCTTTAAATAGGGACATATATTTGTACTGCAGATACCAGTACAGTTGCACCGCTTCTTTATATATTTTATACTTGGGTTAGCAAGGCGAGACGCTTCTCTTAACGTAATACTGTTGGTATCAAATAGAAATAGTTTTTAAAGTATGTATCTTAATCAATTTGAACCTTATATTATTTAACATCAACAAATTAGATTTCGAATGTTAAAACCAATTTCAACCAATTAAAGAAATGTTAAAATGTCCTTTAATGTTAAAAATTGTTCAAACTGAAATAAATATATAACACTGTACGGTACAGTTGTGTTTGCCTGCCACAGCCTTGAGAGCACGGAGCCTCTCTCTACATTGGCGACCCAGTCTGGCTAAAACATTGCGGTACAGTAGAACCTCAAGACCAAGGTATTTGTATCTGGTTACATAGTCGAGCAGAGAGCCATCATCCAACTGCATTTTGCGGACGGCCCCACCCCGTCTGGGTGGGTGTCGGTTCAGGATCTTTGTTTTCTCTACTGAGATGACTAAGCATAGTTCCTGACATGTGTACAATACAGAGTTCAGAATATTTTGGGTGTTGGTATACCCATTGGTGTGGATCAGTATATCATCCACATAGCTAATGATGTGTTCGCTGGACGTTCTAGTTACTAAGTTTAAAAGTGCATTGATTAACACATTGAACAGAGTACGACTGAGGACACCTCCCTGTGGAGTGCCAAGTTCAAAATCTCTCGTTACACGCCTATGCCCTTGGAACAGTACAGATGACTTCCTGTTGGATAGATAGCCTCTTATCCACTGTAGAAGCCATCCTCCAATATTCATTTTAGCAAGTTCTCTCAGAATGACGTGTGGGTTAGCAATGTCAAAGGCTGACTTAAGATCTAGGAAAGTGGTATATGAGCTATCAGTATGCAGGGTGAGGAATGTGGTAATACAGTGATGTACACTCTTTCCATGCGTAAAGCCATATATCTGGGGAGACAACATATTATTAATTTTGTAAAGGAGACGGTTGAGAACCATCCTCTCAAGACACTTATAGAGACAACTAGTGAGGGAGATTGGGCGAAAAGCACTCGGCTGGTGAGGTTTAGGAATGGGAATAATAACACTGTTGGTCCATGACTTAGGAAGCTCCCCAGTTACATAGCTCATATTATACAATTGAAGCAAGGGATTCCCTGGAACTAGCAGAAGCATATGCAGTATGCCGTAAATAACTCCATCCTCCCCAGGTGATGTAGCTTTGCCTTTATGTAGAGCAGAATCTAGTTCGTATTCAGTAAAAAGCATGTCACAGTCATCCTCTTGATGAAGCATGAAGTCAAGGAGCCTTGCCCTATCAGTATATCTATCATTTAATTCATTCTGTGAGGGTAGAGGAAGACTGTCAAAGCTGGAAGTCGTGGCCCAAGCATCAACAAGATCATTTGCTCTGTGCAGAGGATTAGGGTACGAGATCTCTCCAGCATTTTTCCCATTGATCTTGTTGATATCCTTCCATGCCCGGCTTAGTGGCGTGTGAGAATTGAGACCACGGACAAAAGTTTCCCAGTCTGTCTGCCTCAGTTCCACCATACGTTCCCTGGCCTTAGCCAGAGCCGCTTGAAAGAGCCGAAGCATTTCAGCAGTGCGAGTCCTTCTACAAGCTAGTCCAATTATTCTGGCAGTGCGTTTTAGTGCATGCAATTTAGAATCATTATAATAAACATAAGTGCTATGACCAGTGTAATTTGGGTTACGTGGCCTGGACGATGGATCAAGTAATTCTATAAACTGCTCGATAGTACCTGTGAGCTCATTGTTAAATTCTTCAACTGATAAAGGCTCAGATGAACTGCACCAATCTGACACATGAGCAACAAGATTGTCTCGTTGATCGATGGGCACAGCCAGCCTCTTCCGCTTGAACACTCCACCGGGGAGGATAGAGCTTCCAATGCTTACAGTGGCTAATATGGCCAGATGATCAGACGCCATTTCTGGCACTATTGACGAGGCGCACACGGTGTGGGAGACGTTGACACCGAGACATAGATCAAGAATACCCCCGTAGATATTCGTCGGTTCAAGGTCACCCACAACCTGTGCATCATCCTGACTATCTAATAGTGACAACAGTTGGTTGCCGTTACGATTATTGAACTGCGAATAACCCATATACCTATGCATAGCGTTATAATCACCTATAATGATGGTAGGCACAGTCTTAATACAGATTGGAAGGTCAGCATAATTAAAGTTACAAGGAGTTGATTATTTAGTACATAGTTGTTTTTGTCTTTAATTGGATGATAGAGGGGGAGTCTTTAACGTGATTGGGAATACATACATACACACATACATACATACATACGTACGTACGTACGTACGTACGTACGTACGTACGTACGTACGTACATACATACATACATACATACATACATACATACATACATACATACATACATACATACATACATACATACATACATGCATACATACATACATACATCCATACATGCATGCGTACATACATACATACATACATACATACATACATACATACATACATACATACATACATACATACATACATACATACATACAAATGAAAACTCACACCCCAGAACTGACTCGAACCCATACTCCCAGAAGCAACGCAACTGGTATGTACAAGACGCCTTAATCCACTTGACCATCACGACCGGACATAATGAGGTGATAGCCTAAGCTATTTGAACCACCCCACCGCCGGCACTCGGATAGTAATCTTGGGCATAGCATTTTACCAAATCACCTCATTCTTTGGGACACACGTGAGGAACACAAATGCGAACCGGATATGTCCGGTCGTGATGGTCAAGTGGATTAAGGCGTCTTGTACATACCAGTTGCGTTGCTTCTGGGAGTATGGGTTCGAGTCACTTCTGGGGTGTGAGTTTTCAGTTGCATATTGTCCTGGGGACCATTCAGGCTTGTTCGCATACATACATACATACATACATACATACATACATACATACATACATACATACATACATACATACATACATACAAACATACATACATACATACATACATACATACATACATACATACATACATACATACATACATGCATGCATGCATTCATGCATGCATACATACATACATACATACATACATACATACATACATACACGTCCAGTCAGCATACAGCTATTTCGGGACAAAATCCAATACAGTTTATATTGGTGAGACGCCACTGTGATGAGGAGTTTAAATATCACAGGAACTGTAGGTAAATGCGTGACATAAGTGAGGTTAGATGAGGCATCTACAAGCATCAGCTGGAGGCTGATGGAGTGTTGTGGAGGCTGGTAGTATTATGTCCAGATGTTGGAGGGTGAATATGACTCTCCCCCCTCCCCCCCACCCCCCATATTGACCGCAGTACGTCTAAGGTTACTTTCCACTCTCGCTTACCAAGGGTATAATCCCCCCCCCCCCCCCAACACTCACACATGCATCAGATTCTTAACTTACAATATTTATGATTTACCAATTTATGTTACTACACTGACTCTCAATTTCACAATATTGTATAAACTTTGATGAATCGCTCGTCTATGGGTCATCCAATAATAATAATAATAATAATAATAATATTTTTTATTTAGGTAAGGTACATACATACAATAAATTTTTACAAAGATTGGTAGACTTATAGGTAGAGCTAGTACATACAATGCCTAAAGCCACTATTACGCAAAGCGTTTCGGGCATAATTTAGAGATAAACTCCATCAATAGTGTCCAAGAAATGTGTAAGTACTTCATTCATAGTGATGTGCTGCCCGAAATCTTAGCGAAGTATCCAAAATTTGCTTACTGTAGGTAATGCATGCACATAACTGTAAAGCTGCCGCCCAATTGGGTGGGTGTGGAGCAAGACTACTAACTGTGCGACTCTTCATAGATGTAAAGTGCCTTGTATAGTGACTGTTGTGAGCCTCTTGTTGAATTACTTGTGACACAAAAGATTACTGATGTGTGTATTTGTGTGGGTGATTAAATATGTATGTGTATGTATATATGTATACGTAAGAATATGTACATGTATGCATAAGTATGTGTACAATAATAATTTTGTAACTAGCGTCAAAAGATTGTTATTTGCTTAGCTAAACGAACTAGAGGGTTCAGTTCCTGAACCGATTATATGCCTCTGTAATCCTTTACACCACCGCTCACGGGATGGGTATTTTGGGGTGCATAATAAAGAAAGAAAATGAATGGACCGAACCCCACAATTCATTTAGCTAAGCAAGTTACAATCTTGATGAGCTAGTTACAAAATTCACTATAAGTCGTCACATCATAAATGGGTTCGAGATGGACCACAAGTAGTGCATTACATAATTTATCAGTATTGTGCAGCCTGTGATCCCCGCCTGGCTGGATACTGATACCTAGGTAGTTTTCATGTGTCCGGACACCGGCGATAAGGTGGTATTATTTATTTAACTTAAGAGATATATATTTTTAAATGTTGTCACATTAACGGCTACATCTTCCTTTCTTCTGACATATAGATTTTTAAGATTAATTAAAATATATGGAAACTAATTATACAATTTATTGGCTGGTGTGCAGGGCTTCACACTCTCAGAGCTAGCCATCAAGTAACTATCAAAACGCATATATCTTCGTTTTCACTTCAGTTATATTTATGACAAAGGATTTTAAATGTAGCCTATATTTCTACCTTTCTGATGACATAAATACTTTCGTTAATTACAATATCAAGATCAAACTAACATTGATTTTCAAAAGGTTGTATATTTTCCATCAATGGAGAGCATCAGCCAAGAAGCCTTCTTTAAAATATGAATATCTTTCCTCACCCAATAAGATCTAATCTCTGAATAAAACGCAAAAAACGACTTGATTGTAACCTATCCACCGCTGCCCATTGGATGGGGGAGAGGGGGGTTATGTGTAGGATAAACATATCAATTGTGACACTAGCCCTCCATATATGTCAGTTGCTTAAATTATAAACTGTACTTGTGGTCGGTCTCGAGCCCATTGTTGATGTGACAATGTCCATTGACTTTTGTAACTAGCTTATCAAGATTATAACTTGCTTGGCTATATGAATTGTGGGTCTCAGTCCCTGAGCCCATTATGTGCCTCTGTAACACTCCACTATCACTCATAGGATGGGTATGGGGTGCATAATAAATGAACTAAACTAAGCTCTGCCTTTTTGATAACATATACAATTATAAGCTTTATTTGTGAATCTCAATTAATTAAACAATATATCACAGAGCCTGTAGGGTTCGGTGAGATGAGCGAAGAGACATGGGAGATTTTACATAAGTACAGTACATGGTAGTTTAAGTAGCGAACGCATGTCAACGAATAACGAGTATATATAACAAAACTATTGTCCTATGAAGTCGATTTAACTTCCAAACATATATTTTTTAATAAATGTTTTCTGGCTAGTTATGTTAGATTTTATTAAAAATACGTATTCTACTTGTTAACATTATAATTTAAATTTGTGCAGAGAAGTGCGACAACTGGATATGCCAACAAAACACTTTCCAAACAACGATATATCTTGGATAAGTCGCTCCACAACATTGACGCTTGGACCGTCAACTTCCTTTGATGCTACTTATTTACTTATTTCATAATGAAATTATATTACTTTGGAGTAAATATATGTTTTCTCATGTTCTGCATTCAGCACCCACATTATAGTGAGTAAATATACCATATTACTTCATTACTTAAATAATGCTAGGAGGGTTTGAATAGCTTTGGGTCTCTAGTGGACAGAATCTCCAATAGATGGGCGAGAGTCGCCCCCATCTCTCTCTCGCCCGAGCAAGAGTCGAAACTTAATTTAAAATTGATATATCTTTGTTCTCTAACATGATATATTTCATTTGGTGCAATCATAATAATGTTCATATCTCGGTCTTTCTGGAGGCATATAAGATTTTAGGCTTTATTAGCGTATCTTTGTTAATTATTCAATATATCGGCAAGTGCGTAGGCGTCTGCACTCCATGCCCGACAAGCTACTGAGCGCTACTATAAAAACATATGCATCTTCACTTGAGCTATAAATATGTATATTGTAATGTATTTAAAATGAAGCTCTTATTTCTATCTTGCTTAAGACATATAAAACATTTGTGTTTATTAACGAATTTACGTGAAATAAACATTGATCTGAGAGAGAGTTGCTCTGTCGTTCAGTCTGTACGGGGTGGGAGCTCCGTAATTTTTAAAATACATGTATCTTCATTAGAACTTTAAATATGTCTATGGTAAAGTGTTTAGAGTGAAGCTTATATGTCTGCCTTTCTTGAGACATATAAAACATATATGTTTATTAACGAATTCACGTGAAATAAACATTGTTCTGAGAGAGTTGCTCGGTCGATCAATCGGTCCGGGGTCGAAGCTCGGCTATTATAAAAGTACACGTATCTTCGCTTTAAATTTAAATATGCCCATGGTAAGGTATTTAGAATGAAGCTTATATTTATATCTTTCTTGTGACATATAAAACTCTTACGTTTATTAAGGAATCTGTGTGAAATAGGCATGGCTCTGAGATGAATGCTTCGGTTTTCGAGCTCAACGAGCAATAAAAACTGCCCCTTTTATAAAACTACAAATATCTTCGGTTTTACTTAAAATATTTGTCTGGTAGAGGTTTAACATATAGATCGCGTTTTTGTCTTTCTTCTGACTAATAAATAATTTTGGTTTAATAAGTCATCAAGATGTTTCAACAATATTTCACATGTATTTCAACAATACAATACAACAAATACACACATTGGTACGTTATTGCAAAGGCACTATACTATATACAAATATATATATATATATATATATATATATATATATATATATATATATATATATATATATATATATATATATTGTGACGATAATCTCTTTCAAGAGAGATTGAGCCTGCTCTTCCCTATATCATTCACGTCATTTTACAAGTACAAGATGCTATATTGAAGATACGTCCACCAGTACCACAAAACGTTTTGCCCAGGAAGCAAAGCGTACCTTGCACCACCCGACACGCCGGCTCCGCCTGTCGTCAATGAGCAAACTACCCATTCTCCGCCTGCCTGCTCCTGATTGGCTGGTGTATCGCCGACAGTACACCTGCACCTGCACTCCCGCCCTCTACCTGAGTCGACGTCTGGGCCAGCTCACGCCGTCCTATTCAGAATATCTCTGTGCTCTTAGAAGTTGACATCTCTCTCTGGTATACTAAGCCCTGGCTGTCATGTACTAAGGGAGGTGGCAGCTCTAGACAATATTCTCAGCACCTGATTATTATTATTGTCTTGCACATTATTTTGTTTAGAGTAAATTTTCACATCTATTAATTATTCATGTTGTTTTGTTTGACTTGTTTTGAATTTTACGTAAGCCAAAGGATTGTCTTTGTTCATATCTTGTTTTCTAAAGTAATTAAAATTTCATTGTTTATATTTTTGTGTTTTCGTGTCTTCCCATTACCTTACCACAGACAAACAGGCACGCAGTCTCTTTTTTTTTCTGTAAGTTTGACAAGGCATTGCCACCTGCCATTGGAGGACCTGCCGAACATCAACACTCCAACACTTTACCGTCACATTTCATGGGGGCCTGTCCAAGGAGCTTCACACAGGTACTAGTACCAGAAAGTAAGTTTGTGGTAAGCGTACTTGGCTTTGGTACAGTTGCTTTTCACTATTTTCAATATTCAATTTTATTTTCATATGGTGCTGTGTGTATTGTGCATTCCGAGAGTAGCATATGGTGAGTGGGAGACAACTTTGGATTACGTGGTGACTGTAGGCCTCAGTCAATCTCTTAATTGGTCATCTCTCCCTCCGTGTTATTACTCGTGTTTACCATCTTTTGTCCTAGGATATTTCTCATATTTCGGCAGATCATCATATTGGTATGCTGGTACTGTGGTCTGTCCCCGGGTCAAGAGCACCTAATCTTCTGCAATCCGACTGTAGGAGGATAAAGAGGGCCATAGTTCCTCTAGCACGAACTTTGTTGCTGAATTGGGACCTCAGCAGCAGTTCTCGTCACCAGTTGACACCTCGCACCCCTACACGTCGGTCAGAGATGATGATATTTACTTAGGTAGGGAATTAGCTTTCTTTTTTCAGAGCACAAAAGTTCGCTAATTCTGTAAGTATCATATTTCATTTCAGAGGGAAAAACTTGCTTATGTCCTATAGAGACTCGGCAAGGTATGCCTACATTCTTGGACTACCTAATTCACTTTTGAGGCAATTAAATGTTTCATTTGTATTAGAAACTCAGTTTCGCTTACGTAGTATGATTTTTCTTGCCCTTATCCTCTTACATTGAGTACCGGGTACAAGATTTCCTGCGATCTTGATTTATTAATCATTTACCATCTTGAAATTAACATTAATTGTTAACGATTCCACAGGATAGGTACCAGTACCCACGTTGTCCTGTTTCTGACATTCACCATATCACAACAGTATATTCGTTGTACATTTATTTGCTAAATTTCACCATGTTTCGTCTCCAAGCTTTCCGTGCAGATCCAGCAGGTGAACATAGGGAACTTAAGTCGTGCCAAGAGGACCGAATTACAAACTCTAGCACATGAGTATCAACTAGATGTTCCCCATGGAGCCAAACAAAAATAAACTGCATAACCTGTTACTGGATTATCTCTTAGAGGAAGGTAAGATTGACTCTGAAACTCACAAAACGTACTCTATTGCAGATAAACCTGATTTGGCAGCTATGAAACTCAAACTAGAACTTGCCCAAGATCGATGCGAGAGCAGCAAAAGGAAGCCCTCGAACAACAAAAAGAAGCTCTACACCTGAGGAAAGAGGAAGCCGCCTTGAGGAAAGAAGAACAGGAACGTGAAGTCGCCCTCCAAGGAACGTGAAACTGCAATACTCAGTGAGCGTGAGCGAGTACAGCTTGAAGCAAAACATCGTCACCTGGAGATGCAACGCGAGCATGACAAGCAGCAAGCTGCTCTGGCTATGGAATGTCGTCAACAAGAATTCGCGTTGGAAACTACACACCTCACTCAACGCCAGCAAGCTACCGCCAGTCTTCCAGTAAGTTTCAATATCTCCCATGCAAGAAAGTTAATGCCACCATTCGTAGAGACAGAGGTCGACGTATTTTTTACCACCTTTGAGACCCTTGCTAATCACCTTAGCTGGCCTGCCGACCAATGGGCTACCCTTCTCAGAGTACATCTCACAGGTAGAGCTGCAGTTACACTCAGTACTTTGGCGTCTGAGAATGACTACCAGACCCTGAAGCAAGCAGTGTTGGACGTCTACCTTCTCTCCACCGAAATCTACCGAAGAAAATTCCGTGACCACCTAAAGGCAAGTACCACTACCTTTCTAGAATTTGCTAATACCAAAAGGAGATATTTTATGAAATGGCTGGAAGCAGCACATGTCTCTACCTTTGCAGAAATCGTCAACCTCATGCTAGTTGAAGAATTCTTGAGGCATGTGCCTCCTCCTGTCCGTTTATATTTAGCAGAAAAAGAGGAGACCGACTACCTAAAATGTGCTAAGTCGGCTGACACTTACAGCCTCATCCACCGGCTGACACCAGAACCACCTTCCAGTAAGAAGTCTTGGTACAGTTACGAGAAAGTGAGTACCGATCAAGCTGGCTCGCAATTGTACTGTAAGTATTGTAGACTCTATGGACATACTATAGATAAATGTGGTAAGTCTCAATACAAAGGTAATACTGAATCCACTAAACCCAAACAGACTCCTCCTAAGTCCGGTAAACCTGTGATGAATGTTGGTGTTCATGTTAATGATCTTTCTCTCTTTAGTAAACACCTGTATCCTGGAACTGTCTCTACCAACGGTTCAGATCCGGAGGGACGTTTCAAACTGAAGATCTTGAGGGACACAGCGGCTCTTCAATCAATTATTTTGAAATCAGCTGTGCCCAATATCGCCTACACCGGGGAAACCGTCTTCATCACTGACCTCACTGCTACCACCCCTTATCCACTCGCCAGAGTCCACCTGGATTGACCCTTCGTGACCGGTGAAGTCCAAGTCGCCATCAGGGAAAAGCCTTATCCCATGCCTGGAGTGCAACTTCTCCTGGGCAACGACTTGGCAGAAGACCTGCAACTGACCAACCTGATCGTCATGGACAAACCCGAGGTGTGTACCTCTGTAATGGATAATCCCATCTTTGAGTATGTTCCAGCAAAGGTTCAAGAGAGTGATGAAGTTTCTCCTCCGGTTTTTAGTGACCACCCGTGCACAAGCTGCACGACCACAGCCAGCTGACTCTACTGCTACCGCTGTCCCTCAAGACCCTCAGAAACTACCCGAATCTGACCACGTTGGAGTTCCGTAAGTTACAGAGGGAAGATCTTACCTTGACACCATTATTCTTCCAGGCTGAGACTCAACCTGACAGTATACGTGGGTTCTTTCTAGAGAACGAGTTGCTCTACCGCAGATACAGACCCAGTAAACTGAAGGAGGAGGACGATTGGGCCAACGTCGAGCAACTAGTGATTCCTGCCAGCCTGCGGCCCACTATTCTACACCTGGCCCACGGAGCACTTTCGCACTACTGTTTTAACAAGACCCTACCACGGAATCCGTCAAGACTACTACTGGCCAGGTTTGGTAAATAGCGTCACTCAGTACGTCAAACAGTGTCATACATGTCAGATGGCAGGTAAACCGAACATCTCTATCCCCAGAGCACCACTGACACCCATCAGGTGCCTGCGGAACCTTTCCACAGACTTATTATAGACTGTGTTGGTCCTTTACCTCGGACCAGTTCTGGCAACGCCTATATACTAAACCATCCTGTGTCCTACCAACCAGATTCCCCATAGCAGTTCCAGTAAAGAACATTACGGCTGCTACTGTGGTGAAACACTTATTGAAGATCTTCACCCAGTATGGATTTCCAAGGGAGGTTTCAGAGCGACTGTGGCACCAACTTCACCAGTGATCTCTTCAAGAGGACACTGGAAGAGTTCAACATCACACAGGTATTGTCCAGCCCCTATCATCCTGCTCACAGGGTTCTCTTGAGCGTAGTCATCAGACTATTAAAGCACTCCTGAAGAAGTTTTGCAATGAAACCTCTAAGGATTGGGATAAGCAACTAGATCTCATTATGTGTATATTTAGAAGTCTTCCCAATGAGTCTCTAGGAGTATCTCCTTATGAGATGCTCTACGGACGTAAGTGCCGTACTCCTCTCAAAGCTTTTAAAGACTCTCTACGTGATGCCACCTTCAGTGAGCATCAGAATGTGCCCCAGTTTCTTCAAAACCTACAACACATTCTAGAGAGGGTGCATAACTTTGCTAAGGATAATCTATTGAAAGCCCAGGAGAGGATGAAGACTCATTACGACCAGAACAGCAAAGTAAGGAAATTTAAACCGGGAGACTTCGTGTTGGCCTATTTCCCTATCCCAGGTTCTCCCTTGCAAAACAGGTTTTCAGGACCCTACCGCATCAAGGAGTGCAGAAACAACCACAACTACGTTCTAGAGACTCCAGATAGGCGGCGGAAGACCCAGTTGTGCCACGTCAACCTCCTGAAGCTATATAACGGTACTCCTCCCACTGTGTTAAAGCATATTCTACCTTTAAAGGTCCATACATCCACAGTGAGACCTTCCCTGCTTCTCCTCCCGAAAGCACTGACACTGAGTCAGCGCTTTCCAATTCGGAAATCCTAACTGATCTTCATAACTATTTTCAGGACAATAATAGTGCACCTCTCATCAAAATCTTCAAGGAACATCAGGAGTTGTTCCGAGATGATCCACAAGAGTGTAATGTAACTCAGCACGACATCCAACTGCTCCCTGACACCCGGCCGATTCGTCAACCCTTCTACCGAATCAGCCCTAGCAAGAAGGAAGTCATGCGTGCTGAGGTACAGTACCTCCTGGATCATGGACTGGCCACACCTTGTATGAACGCCTTCCCTTTGGACTATGTAATGCCCCGGCCACCTTTCAGAGAGCTGTCAACCGCGTCATCCAGGGCTTGGATAACACCTACGCCTATTTGGATGATATCGTTGTAGCATCCAACACCTGGAGCGAACATCTGCTCCAGCTGCAACGATTGTTCGCCAAGCTCCTG